>NC_058134.1:281902517-281972359 GCF_016433145.1 Gracilinanus agilis
CCCCAGCCACACCGGGGCATTAGCGAGGCCCTAGGTGGGGCGGCCCGCCGCCGCCGCCGCCGCTCCGGGCAGTTAGGCGCCAGCGGGAGGAGGCCGCCCTGGCCCCCAGCCTCCAGCCGCCCATCACAGCGCGCGTGCGCGCGCGCGCGCGGAGACACCGGTTGCCAAACATTGCATCATCTCCGCCCTCCTTCCCTTTCCTTCCCTTCCCTACCCTATCTCCCTCCCTCTCCCGGCCCCACAGCCCCCCTCCCGCTCCCTTTCCATCTGCTCCCCTCCTCTCGTCCCCGCGCGCGTGCACGTGCGCGCACGTATGACTCACCCAGCTCCCCAGAGCCTCGTGACCCGAAGCCACTTCCGGGTCCAACGCGACTTCTACCCCAGCTAGGAGTGGGGCTGGTGAGGGGGGCCGAGGAGTTCCTGAGTGGCGGAGGCCGGGGGGCGGGGCGGGGCCGAGGCTGGCGTGCCCCTCTCCTATTGGCTAGCGTCTCAACGCCCCCGCCTCTCCCCAGGAGGAGGGCAGGACCGCTTTAAAAGGCTCGGAGCCCAGGCCTTGCCGAGGTCAGACACTAGAGTACCAGACAAAGGATAGATGATGATGAAGATGTTCTGGTGGCTGCGGCAAAGCCAGAAACAGAGCCGGGACCCGAGGAGAAAGGCGAGTGTCAGCCCCTATCTGCTCCCTTCCCAAAATTAGGGACCCCACTCGCTCCCCAGGGGCTACGCCCCTAAAACGTGGACTCCCCCCCAAGGGCCTTTCTGACCTTAAAGCCCAAGATCCTAAAAAAGTCAGGGTCCCGCGGAGTTCACCCACCACAGAGACGTGGACTCCTCGTGGCTTAGCACCCCCTTCTCCGGAAGGACAACCCCGCCTCCCCCAAGTCTGAGCCTGTGGGCTGCTGCTGCTCCCCTCGGTTCCCTAGGGACTGGCTGGGGCGGGGAGGAAACTGCCCGGGTGGAGGGGGGACTGTCACCGCGCATGCGACCAATCACGGTGAGAAGGGGTAGGAGCCCTTCCCTCAACCGTGGGTGTTGGGGACACAGATGCTTTCACCCCTTGGCTCCTTGGGCCCTCCTTCCAGCTAAGGATGGATTTTAGGAATGAGGGACACAATGGAAGGTGGAAGGGAGCGATTTTCTCTTCCCCCAGCTTAGGAGCCGAATGAGTGGAGCACAGCTATTTCTCCACTTTGAGGAGCCCCAAAGGCCATCCTTGGTACAATGCACTTCTAGCAACCTAGAATTTGTTTGCATCCCCTCCAGCCAGTGGCCCTTTCCATACAGCTCTATGTAACCATTGCATCAGGCCAACCCCCTTCCTGACTCTGGAGCCCTCTGGCCTGGGGCCTCACTGCTGATGAAAGCCCAGTCCTGTATGCAGGAAGGCAAGGTGTCCCAAGGGGGATGACAGCCCAGCAGAGAAATACTGGGGGGGTATTGCATCTGCAGCCTCCTGGGATCTTTGAAGCTGCTGCTGCTTGCCACCTCTGGGCTGCAGCTGTCCCTGCCCTGTAGGGGACAGAGCATCAGGAAAGTGCCAGTCCAGGCCCTTCTCCAGCAATTAATTGTGGCCTGATTTGAACAGTAAGGCAGCTATGGTTGTCTGAGACTTGCTATCAGGCTGACAAACATGAGCAACTAGAAATGAAGGGAATTGGCTCTTCCTTGATTCCTACCTTCCTTGGGAAAGGGCAGATGAACTCTTAACTGCCAGAATAGCTCTCAGACAACTTCCAGATTGAGAAGGCAGTAAAGTATAGGAAGTGTTTTCCCAATGAACTAATCTCTTTTTCTCTCTGCCCCCTACAGTGTTCCAGAAGAAAGTCTATCTTCATACATCATCATACCTGAGAGCAGGTAAATTTGACCAGGCCTTTCTCCCTAATCTTCAAGAATATCTATGGGCTTGCTTTAAGGGTGTCTTGGAATCAGGGCATCTTTAAGGGTTGGATCAGCTCATTTTCCTGGCCTGGGCCTCCCAAGTTGTCTAACTTGATGCTTTTTGATGACCCTTTGCTGATTTTTATTCGGAAGCAACTGGGATATCTTTCCTCCTGACTACAATTAGGGTTCCAGCTTCTGGTGGTGAGGGTAGCACAAATGGCATCTTTCTGGAACACAACCCTATCTTCTTCCATAAAGTACTATACAAATGTCAAGGTATTATCAGGAATGAGAATTTGCCCAACCATTTTGTGAAGTATCCTCATTGCAACACTCTTTCCCCAGAGTCTGATCTAACCAGAGATGGCAGCTGAACCACTGCCCTTCTCCTTTGGGACGCTGTCTAGCTGGGAGCTAGAGGCCTGGTATGAGGACCTGCAAGAGGTGTTGTCCTCCGAAGAGAACGGAGGGGCATATGTCCAACCCCCTGAAACAGAACAGGTAAAGTCTTCAAAAGCAGCTTCCCTGCTAAAACCCTGAGGTAGGGGATATGCTTATTATTTCCATGGTAGAGATGAGGAGACTGACCAGACCCAGGTCTTTGATTCTAAGATGGGGGTGTTTTCTGGCATATAGAAAATTGTATCACACTAACTTTTCCATCCCTGTAGGAAGAACTGAAAACGTTTACCACTCTTGACCCAGCTTCCTTGGTCTGGCTGGCTGAGGAGCCTGGGCCAGTGGGAATCACAACTAATGGCCAAAGCCCATGCTCTCCTGAATCCAGCCAAAGCTCGCTGGCCCAGGAAGAGGAAGAGGAGGAACAGGGGGAACAAGGAAGAGGAAGAAATAGGAAACGGAGGAGGAGTGAGCAATCCCCAGCCCGAGGTCGGAAGCAAAGTGTGAAAGAAAAGGAACAAGAGAACGAACGAAAGGTGGCTCATCTGGAGGCAGAGAATGAGCGCCTGAAGCGAGAGATCGAACGATTGACCAGGGAGGTGGACGTGACCCGCCAGGCCCTCATTGACCGCATGGTCAGTCTGCCACGGTCATGATGGCCAGACCATGGGGCCCTGAACTCTGCTTTCCAGCACGTCCCCTTCCCCAGGAGAAGGGCTGCCCCAGATGCCAAGCAGCAACCACTGAGGGAGCTGCAAAGGGAAGGCTCCCACTTTATGTACAGAGATGATGTATTTATTATAGCCTAGCTAGCCCATTACATTAAAACCATTTGTACTGAAGCACATTCATGTGATGTCTGTGGCTCTCCCTCATTTCTTCTTCTTGCCCTTTGGAGGGTCGAGAGGCTTCCCTTCGGCCAGTGCCAGGTTTTGCTTGAGCTCCAAAAGTTTAGCCACCTCAGCAGCCACCTGGGCTTTGTCAGCCTTCTGGGCCTTCAATTCTCGGACAAAGTTGCCCTGAGAGGTTACAGAAAGGAGGATGAAGAGGAGTCAGAAGAGCCCCAATCCCACTCATCCCACCCCCTTCCCCAAACCCACCTGTTTTGTCACAGCATCAGTGAGGAGCTTGATCTGCTCAGGATCTGCTAGTTCAGTGGGGGCTTCTGCCTTGGAAACTTTAGCCTTAGAAGGAATAAAGGAATCCTTTTTAGCCCTTTCAGAAACAGACACACACACACACACACACACACACACACACACACACACACACAACATGCTTGCAGTTATTCTCAGTTGCAGACCTGGCCTCTCCCCACCCCTTGGCAGCTCAACAGACAGAGTGATTACCTTCAACTCCAAGGAATCTTCTAGCTAAGACAGGAAAGAGAGAGACTATGGGTGAGGTACTAATAGGATGAAGAGGTAAGAGGAGGGCTGCTTGGAGACTGAATGGCAGGAAGTGAGGCTGCCCAATGAACAGAGAGCATCAGGCCTGGAGGTCTTAGGTTCTGACCTGCCACTTCCTAGTTGTGTGACCCTGGCCAAGTCACTTAACCACAACTGCCTAGTCTTTATAGCTTTAACCAATACTTAATACTGATTCTAAGATGGAAGGTTAAGAGTTTAAAAAAAAAAAAAAGTGATGACAGGGGTACTAAACTACCTGAAAAACAATCAGTTGAGCTCCCCTCTTCTTCCTTACCTGGCCCCCTCCAAAGCGCTTTCTCAGGCTTTCAATTTGGTCATTTTCCAGCTTCTGGAACAACGGACTAACCTGTGAGGAAAGAGAAGGTTAATCTGACTGCACAAAGGCTTTGAAGCTTGGAAGGAGTTTTAGGAGAAATAGAAGCCAACAGGGAATAAATGCTGATTATCCTTTTGGAGAAGATAAGAAAGAGAACTCTAACCTAAGAGATTTTAGAGGCCAAAACAGAAATAGGCTTCACAGGAAGGCGAGTAAGGGACGGTGCTGGCATGCTTCCAGTAACAGGGGCCACTCTTGGGACCTCTCACACCCAATATGACAGAGCTAGGGGCAAGGCTTAGGTGACTGATAAACGGTGTTCCTTCAGGTACATTTTAAGGATGACAGTGAAAGAGAAATGAAACCCAAGTGCAAAACTGAGAATGAAAACCAGAAGCCTTGGGAGCTTCCTGCCTAAAACAAGAGCTTGGAGGGAAAAAAGAGGGGCAATGTCAACTCTTCCTTCTTGGCAGAGACTTCAAGGAGAACGGAGAATTTCCGAAATGGTTTATAATTGGAAGACAACCTACTATGCCAATCTGGTGCCCAGCAGGCAGGAGGCATGGGAAGTCGGTAGGCAAGAGAGCACAGACTGCAGGTGGGAGCTGCAGCTGGGTCTGGATAGTTGTGCTGACTGTAGGCATGTAGGGCTGCATCATGATGGAGAGCAGGGCCGCCATGTTCACTGCCACGCCTGTCACTGTGCCAGCACGATGCCTGGGGAGAGGGAGAGAGACCTTGTCAGCCCAGGCCCCCATAAGGCATCTGGAGCCTCCTCTGAAGCAAAGGCTGCACCCACACTTCTTTACCTGTCAGCCTCGCTGCCCTTGATTCTCTTCCAGGGTTCATTCACCTGAATGTACTGGTTACCATGCCGAGAGATGTTAAGGATACAGCGAAGGGCATCTCTAATCCTACAAAGGAATAGGTGGTCCAGAAGAATAGCCAAAAGTTAGCCCTCAGGAAGAGCTTTCCCATTGCAGAAAGTCTTTCAAGGGAAGGCAAAACAAGAGTACTCACCGGACCTTCTCCAACAGTTGGTGGTACTGTCGTAACTCCAACGTGACATGGGCAAGCAGTCGCTGGTCATCCGGAGTCAGCATCATCTTAGGCACACAGCCCCCAAAAAACTTACACACAAACATCCCAGCTCTAGGGGGAAAAGGGGGAGGGGTAAGCAAACTGAGTCCAAAGCTATCTGCCAAAGTTCAGCCACCAGAAATCCCAGGCCTGAAATCAGCCTCATTTCCATTCCCCCACATACTCTCAGCTGTCATATAATTGTTAGCTGAAGTTTGGTGTCATGGAATAGTAGAGGTATTCCAGGTATGGTCCTTACATGTTTTCTTCCCACACTCCTTTGGGAGATTCAGCCCCCCAAGGCAATGGCTAGGCTTTTCTGCCTATCTTCCCGTGTTGGTCTTTACTATACATGTTAGTCTTCATTTACTACACATGATGGGCATTCAAAGTAAATGTAGTTATCCTTTTATTCTAATTATTTATTCTAAAACCCTTACTTTTGTTAGAAATAACTCCAAGACAGGAGTGCAACAGCTAGGCAATCCAGGTTAAGTGACTGGCCCAGGGTGACAAACCTAGGAAATATCTGAAGCCAAATTTGAACCCAGGTCCTCCTAATTACTATGCTACCTAGCTGCCTATTACCAAATTTATTTTTTTTTTAATTTTTATTTTTTTTAACATTTATTAATATTAAATTTATTTTTTACAAAATTCTAGCACTTAATAGTTGAAAAGGTAGATCAAGGGTTACGTGCTAATCATTCGATTTCTTCTGTAGTACATCTGGGAGAAAGCAACTCTTCTGTCAGCTGATGATAGCGTAACCTATTGTCATTCACCCCCCCCCCCCAAAAAAAACGAGGTGGGAGCAGAACTAGTTTCCTAGTAAATGAACAAAGTAGTTCAAAGGATCCTCATCCATGGGGGGCATTCCAATGGCCTGGGCAAGGCACTGGGACCAGTATAAGATGGAGGGGAAGAGATCACAGGGCACCAAAACCACACAAAATAAGAAAAATTTATGGGACAATGAGGGTAGCACAGTGGATAGAGCACTAGGTCCTGGTTTGGCCTCAGATACTTCCTAGCTGTGTAAATCTGAGCAAATCATTTCCCCTTGACTAACTCATGCTCCTCCTCTGCCTCAGAACCCATACAATGTATTGATTCTAAGGCTTCTGCCTTAGGGTAAAAGTTTAAGGAAAAAAAACTCTCCACAAGGGAAGTTACCTCTAATAGAGGTAATATTTTTTTCCTTGTGGAAGAAAACATGTATTTATTCAGACTCACAAAATCAACAGAAAGAGAACTTATCCTTTACAAGTCCATTCTTCAACCAACTTTTAATTTAGACACATCCAAAGGGCAGAGAACCTGTGAGTGACTCCTCTCTTCATTGGCTCCCTCCTGTCACATGAGCCTTACTCCAGACAGCTTTCTAACCACACCCCCAAACCTACAAATTACCTGCCCAGCTCCTTCCACCATGGCACATGGCTGCCATGAGCTTTTCACCTCCAATCCTTCCCAGAAGAGAGTCAAATTCCCCCACCATAGCAGCTCCAGAACCCAATTCTACCCCATTAAGTCTTACCTGTTGACAAAGTTACCCAGATTATTGAGCAGTTCAGAATTATTCTTGAGCATCAGGTCAGTCCAGGAGAACGAGCTGTCCTGGCTTTCAGGTCGAACAAAGAGCAGGTAAAAGCGCCAGATGTCAGATGGAATGCCTGTGTTCTGAGCCATGTCCCCAAACACCCCCACACCTCGGCTCTTAGAAAACTTTCCATCCTCATAGTTCAGGTATTCTAGACAGGGAAGGAAGAGAAGGTCAGGATGAGGCTCTTCTTCCTTCTCTCCTGCATCCGCTTGGCAAGTATCTTCAGTCCCAGTTCTCCCACATTAGCAAAATTCTACCCATTTCTCCATAACAGATGGAGCAGTTCCCCTCCTCTCTCATACCAAGGAAATATAACTAATTATCTGTGACCCAAGAACAATACATACAAACCTTGTCTTTTATACATACAAACCTTGTCTTTTGAGATTCACCAGGGACTATGAGAATCTAACTATAATAAAACACTCTTTGCAATTGGAGAAAGTTGGAGAAATATGAATTGCTCATGGCTTGGCTGAGTCAACATAACAAAAATGACAATACTACCTATATTAACTTACTTATTCAGTGCTGTACACCAAATTCCCAAAAGCTAGAAAAATAACAAAATTCAAATGGAGGAATGCAAGGCCAAGAATTTCAAGGGGAATATGGGAAAAAAAAGATGGGAAGGAAGGCAGTAGTTTATCAGTACTGGATCTCAAACTGTACTAGAAAGAAGTAAGCATTGGTAGTATGGATGTAAACAAAAAAGAGGCTGAGCACTGGAACAGATTAGATACACAACATACAGAAGAAAAGAGAGATGACAGCAGAGGAGACCCCAGTTTACTCAGGGAAGGAGTCACTGACAAAAACTGCTAGGAAAACTGGAGAGCAGGATGACACACATACCATAGACCAAGATAAGCTCCAAAGGAAAACGTGACTTAGATATTAAAAAGTCACATCATAAACAAATTGGAGGAGCAAGGAAGAAATCTACCAATGGAGAAGAGTTCAAGACCAAATAAGGGGGAGAGAGAAAATATACAATTTCAATTACTATCTACAAAATTTTAAGTTTTGCACAAACATAATAATATAAAAATGAAAAAGAAATGGTTAATGTGGAATCTCTGCAACAGTTTTCTCTAATTAAAGGTCTCATTTCCAAGACTGTATATAGGGGGTAACTAGCTGGCTCAGTAGATAAGAGCCAGGCCTAGAGACAAAGGGTCCTGGGTTCAGATCCAACCTCAGACACTACCTAACTGTGTGATCCTGGGCAAGTCATTTAATCCCAATTGCCTAGGCTTTACAGACTCTTCTATCTTGGAACTGATACTTAATATCAATTCTAAAACAGAAGGTAAGGGTTAAAAAAAAAAAGACTAGCTATGAAACAAATTCACATTTATAAAACTAAGAGTCCTAATATATAAAAATGTATATTATAAAATATATTAAAATACACAATACATAAAAACATATCTAATATATAAATATAAATACTTAAGACATATAAAACTAAGAACCCCAATAGATAAATCTTTTTTTCCTAAACCCTCACCTCCCATCTTAGAATCAATACTATGTATTGGCTCCAAGGCAGAAGAGTGGTAAGGGCTGGGCCATGGGGGTTAAGTAACTGGCCCTGGGTCACACAGCTAGGAAATATCTTGAGGCCAGATTTGAACCCAGGACCTCCCATTGTGACCAACAGATAAATCTTAAAAGAGGAAATGGATCATTTCAAAGGAGACTGGGAAGAAGTCTACGTGAACTGAGGTAGGGCAAACTGAGCTTGCTACTAGAACAATTTATGCAACGATAACAATAAAGAGAAAAGCAGCTTTGAAAGTCTTTAAAAGTGATGGATGCAATGACAGGCATCCAAAGGAGCAAAATAAAACATTCTTCATTTCCTGAGAGAGAGGGGAAAGAGAGATTTTCAGACAGAATTAATGTAAATATCTTAAGGATTTGTCTGGGTTTTAAAAAATACTACTCAATGTGGTGGGGAGCAAAGGCAGTGGAAGGGACAGATTAATTTTTAAAGTAAGTGGTTTAGGGGGAAATTTTTAGTTTTTAAAAGCAAGACATAAGCTTAAAAAAAAAACAAACACTTTTTTTCTCCAAATGATCTATAGACAAATGCCTGCTATAGTAAGAAAAGGGACAATTCTTCACACTGTACCTCAACAAACTAAGCAAGTCAGGCAAAGCCTGTCCAAGTTCTGCTTCCCAGACCTTTCCATTAGGCTACTGCCCCCTGCCCCCAGCCCATCTCCTTCAATTCTCTAGAATCCCTTCTTTCTTTTCTCCTAGGCATGGATGTTACTAGTTGATTTCAACTACTGCCCCCTCCAAAATCAGCACCTAGGGAGCCAATGTCACCAGTTCCTTCCTCCCATTCTCCTTCAAAATCCCATTCTTTCTCCTCCCCCTACCCCATCCCTCAGGGCACCTGTGGCAATGAGGTGGCTGACCAAGGTATAGTTGTCTTCAGCTCCCAGGGCTGAGCAAGGGAAGACAACACTGTGGAAGGGGACGTTGTCTTTGGCCATGAACTGGTAGAGTTCCACCTGGGGTGTTTGAGTGAGGAAGGCAATCTCGATGAGATCAGATAGCCAGGAGGAGAGAGCAGAGACCCTTCCCCCCCCCCAACAAGTAGACATTCTTTCATCCTCTTTCTCAGGTTCCCTCCCTCCCTCTTTCCCTCTCTGTAGGCCCAAGTACAGCTCACCTGTTCCGGATTCTTCCACCATTTTTCCCACTGGTCAGTATAGTTAGCTGTGATGGACAGATAGCCAATTGTGGCGTCGAACCAAACATAAAATACCTAGAGAATTTGGGAGAAGAGGCATGTGTTAGGATAAAAATGGAGTGAAACAAGGTGAAGAGAGGACAGGAGGATAGAATAGTAACTGACAGTCAAGACTCATCAACCTCCTGAAACAACTCTCAAACATCTCAATCCTAATGGGCCAGACCCAACCCAGAGCCCAAGGGCTTCAAGGGCCAGTGTATTTGGGGGAGTAGGAAGTTTTGTCAAGCTTTGACCTTGTCCTGGAAGCCCTCTAAGGGCACAGGGGTACCCCATTTGAGGTCACGAGTTATACATCGTGGTTTGAGTCCATCCCGGAGCCAGGAGCGGGTGATGAATCGAGCATTGGGCGTCCAGTCACTGCCAGCTAGAGTCCTCCCCAACCACTCCTCCAGGCGGTTCTCCAGCTAGGAGAGAAGGAATGAAGAAGAATGCAGTGTCAGCAGAATGGAGAACAAACAATTCGAAAGGATAAGGGGAAAAACAAAGAGAATTTACCTTGGGCAGGTCCAGGAACAAATGTTGGGAAGATTTCACCACGGGGGATTCCCGGCAAATCTTACACTGAGGTTTCTATAAGGAGGGAGACACGGGAGACAGGGAAAACATGGAAGGTACAAAATGAATTTGGAGCTCTATCTATTCAGGCTGGCTCCACTCAGAGTGACCCTTCAGAGGGGAAGAAGGAAGAGTCTTGGCTGGAAAGAGGTCCTAAAGGTGAATAGCAAGAACAAGGCCAAGGTGGGAAGGAAATACTGGGGGGAGGCTCTGCGCCCTAGCTGGGGAGCAGAAACAAGGAAAGGTATCAGACAAGGAGCTCATGGAAACAAGGCCTGAGACCTAGGCTCTCTCTGACCTTGAGCTCGATGGCATTGATGAGCTTGCCACATTTGTCACATTGATCGCCTCGGGCTTCCTCGTAGCCACAGAATGGGCACACACCCTCCACGAATCGGTCAGCCAGGAATCGGGAGCACCGCTCACACCGAAGCTGCTCCACTGTGTCCTTGAACAAGAAGCCCCGTGACAGCAGCCTCTGAAAGATGTCTTGGGTGATCCTGGGGATATGCAGGGAAAAGAAAGGAGACAGAGGAGAAATCAGAGGAACCAAGGCAAAATCAGCAGAGAGCCTGCTCAGACTCTTTACTTAAAAAAAAAAAAAAAAAAAAAAAAAAAAAAAAGGTAAAAAGTCAGAGTGCCTAGAAAGGCTATGGTTTTGTTTCTTCCCTTCTGTTTGTTTGTTTGTTTTTTTTTTAAACCCTTACCTTCCTTCTTAGAATTAACACTATTCTAAGGCAGAAGAGTGACAAGAGGCAGGTAATTGGGGTTAAATGACTTGCCCAGGGTTACAAAGCTAGGAAGTATCTGAAGGAAGATTTGAACCCAAGGACCTCCAGGCCTGGCTTTCTATCCACTGAGCCACCTCACTGCCTCCTATGGTTTAATTTCTGTTCACTTGTTCCATGAAGCCCTAATAGATGTCAGCCCATTCTGGGTCACTCCTCAAAATGCCATTATAATCCTGGAGGACAACCTTTTCCTTTAATCCATTTTAGAGAGTTTGGATTTCTTTAGATCACACATCAATCTATTTTGTCTAGCACAGGATCATAGATGGGGCATGAGAACAATTCAACCAAACACATTGTATAGATGAGGAAACAAGCCCAGTGACTTGTCTAAGGTCACACAGCTAGTTACAAACGTGGCATTCTTTCTTCTTTCTGGGTTACATGTGTATGTTCATGCAAAACATATTTCCATATTGTTCATTGTTATAGGAGAATACTCATGTAAAACAAAAACTAGAAAATAAAAATGAGGCTTAGGACTCTTTAAGTTTTAGAGAAAGTTCCATCAGGTTAAGGATAATTTTGGAACTTCAATTCGCAAAGGGGACAAAGGAATGGAGACAAAAAGAACAATCCACTGAAGCTTTCATCTCCCATATCCCTAATATGGGCTCCTGTACAGAGCTATATACATGCTATACTTTTTTTTAACTTTATTTTTCTGTGTTTTCTTTTGCAACATGGCTAATATAGAAAACTATTTTGCATGACTTCACATGTATAATTAATATTATATGTGGTGCTTGCTTTCTCAGGGCAGGGCAAGAGGGACAGATTTTGGAATTCAAAATGTTTTAAAAAGTTAACTTAGAAATGTTTTTACATGTAAATAAGAAATATTTAAAGAAAGAAAAATGTATTTTTTAAAAAGGAAAGTAACATGGTACTACTAGACTAAGTTTCCTAGGGTTCATCTGACTCCCCACCTTAGCTTCATCAATGGTTTCCCTTGGGGGCTAAGGGACTCAGTGGATGAGAGTCACGCCTAAAAACAGGAGGGTTCTGGGGTCAAATCTGGTCTCAGATACTTTCCTGGGTTAGTCACTTAACCCCAAATGCCTAGTTCTTACCACTCTTTTAGCTTAAAATCGATACTTAATTCAATTCTAAGACAGAAGGTAATGGTTTAAAAAAAAAAAAGTCCAATTGCCCTTTCATTTTCTCAGTCACCCCATTCCTACCCTCCCCATGAGCCTACTTGGTCTGATGCGGAGTGGTGGTCCGACCAAAGAAGTCAAAGGAGATGTTAAACCAATGGTAGATGTTAGTATGGATGGCGTGGTACTTGTCACAGATCTGCTGTGGTGTGAGGCCCTCCTCCATGGCTTTGGTTTCTGTCGCTGTCCCATACTCATCTGTCCCACACAAGTACAATGTATTCCACTGGCGAAGTCGAGAGTACCTTGAGGGCAACAGGGTGGTCAAAAGGGACGATCCATGCTCACACCCATCATGGCTCCCCCTTGTCCCAATCCAAAAACAAGCTTCTACTATATACAAGCATGATTCAGGGTACTGGGAAGACATTCAGGACCTTTTCACAAGGCCATTTCCTCTGGGTGGGTTTGTCAGCCACCCCTTCCCTAACCCCCATCCCCAGGGCACCCCATCTCCCTGCAATCCCTCTTCATTTCCCAGGCATTCTTTCCCCCTCCACCTGGCAAAGACATCAGCACTCAGGACACAACCAATGATGTTGCCAAGATGTGGGACATTGTTGACGTAGGGAAGGGCGCTGGTAATGAGCACGTTCCTTTCTCCAGCCACCGGCAACCTGGTCAGAAGGAAGGGAGAAGCTCTGGTTGGAGGAAAACATGGCAGCTTGGAAGGCTAGAGTTGAGATGAAGGGCAGAGGGGCCGGGTTAAAAGATAAAGCCCTGAAGCATTCAGGTTATGGCATGTTAACTCTGACTTCCACCTTGCTTCACAACCACAAAGACTCTTAAATTTAAATAATAATTTAATAATTTAATCATGTGTGCTTTCTTCCTTGTAAGACTACACAGGGTTATCCCATAAGTCTTTGTGCAGAGTTAAGCTCTAACAGCTTTGTCATCTTGAAAAAACCAATTAACTGGTCTCTTTGGCCAATTTTTTTCTTCTTTTCAAAGCTTTTTGAGTGTAGAACCACACTCTTGGGATGTCCTATCTCATATGTTCTTCTCTATCTACTTATTGAGAGGCTGTATGAAGTAAAACATTTAGAGATCTCCATCCTGTGCACCCCAGCAATGACTCAACATAGTAGGAAACAGTCAGGTATCCCCTGCCGAATCCTGGTGTGGCACCACAGACAGCAAGTTATCAGCCAATGGAAGAATCCAGGGGAAGGACCTATAGTTTTGAAAAATCAGCACAGGGAAGCCCGAGAGCACTCTTTTTCTCTGGGCTGGTCTCCTGAACTAACTGACTCTCTGGGCTCACTCTCTGCTCATCTCATTGGAGGGTTCAGAGGACTGGCTGCAATGGAGGATCAGATTTTTACCTAAAGTTAGAAAAGCTGAAACCTATTTCTTTCTCTTTCTCTTTACTAATACATGCTTATAAATCCAATAATAAACCTCCAGATTGATTTTTACTTATAACAACTGTGTGCCTCTGCAGGCTCCTGGATCTTTGCAAATCCTAAAGTTTTATATGGGGGCAGTTGGGTAGCAGAGCAGCTACAGAGCAGGCCTGGAATCAGGAGGACCTGGGTTCAAATCTGGACTCAATCATTCTGAAAGACTTATGACAAATACTTCCAGAGAAAGAACTGCTGGTGTTGGAACATAGATCAAAGCAGACTGTTTTTTACTTTAGTTAATTTATGGTTTTATTTGGGGAGTTTGTTTTATATGAGACTAAGAAGACTAAAAGAGTATTCTTTTTCAACAATGACCAACATGGAAGTAAGTTTTGCATGATAATATAGGTACAATCCAGATCAAACTGGTTGCCATCTCTGGGTGGGGAGAGGAAAGGGAGTCAATTTGGATCTCATAATTTCCAAAAATGTATGTTGAAAATTGTTGTTGCAAGTAATTGGAAAGAATACACTAAGTGCTATGAGAATTTATAAGAGAAGATCACTTCTGCCTGGGAGGGAATTAACCATGAGAACAAAGGGAATCAGGATAGGTTTCACAGCCCCCAAGACCAAATAGGGGCAGCTGGGTGGCTCAGACGATAGTGAGCCAGGCCTGGAGGTGGGAGCTCCTGGGATCAGATCTGACCTCAGATATTTCGTAGCAGTGTGACCCTGAGCAAATAACCCTCATTGCCCAAACCTTACTGCTCTTCTGCCATAGAATGGATACTTTGGAATCAATTTTAAGACAGGAGATAAGAGTTTAGGGGGAAAAAAGGCCAAAGAGAATGTGAACTGGTAGAAAACCAGAAGGAGGCATTCCATGCTCAAAGGCTTTCAGAAAAGCTCCAGTTCTTTGGGGAAAAGGTAAGGAGTTTGGTTTGGTGCATCAGAGAATAAGTGCCTTGCACACAGTAAGTGCTTAGCAGAAGCTTATTGAAATGCTAAAAGAAAGAATAGGAAGTTGAAAAGGATGACTGGAGACACAGTAGAGAACTTTGAATGCCACAAAAGGGAGCTTGTTTCCCCTACCATGTGTATTTCCTCAATTTAGCCTCTAGATTCCTGGATGGTGCCTTCTTTACTAATCCCAAAGCATTTTTTTTAAAATCCTTACCTTCCATCTTAGAATCAATACTATGTATTGGTGCCAAGGCATTATGATTGGTCATCTAAATAGTTTTCAGGAGAAAGTTGTTTTGTTGTTTGTTTGTTTTTAACCCTTACCTTCTGCCTTAGAATCAATACAGTTCAAATAAAAATCAGTTCCAAGACAGAAGAAAGGTAAGAGATAGCAATGGAGGTTAAGTGGCTTACCAGGATACTACAGCTAACAAGTGTCTGAGGCCAGATTTGGACCCAATACCTCTCTTCTCTAGGCCTGGCTCTCTATCCTCTGAGCCACCTGGCTATTCCCCAAGCATTTTTAAAACCTTATTTCCTGTCTTGGTAATAACTCTAGATAGAAAAGCAACGGTTAAGTGACATGCCCAAGGTCACACAGCTCCGAAAATAACTGAGGTCAGTTTGAATCCATGTCTTCCTGACATCAGATCAGGCACTCTTATCTACTGCCCATAGCCCCAAAGCTTTTACTCAGCTCAGCACACAAGAAGTGATAAATAAATACTAAAATAATTGACTGAAGTCAAATGTCATGTCCCAAGCAGTGATGGCCTTCCTCCCTCCACCCAGACTGCCCTCCCCCGGACCTGCACAAGTCACATCCAATCCCTGAAAGTCCTGCTCAAACTTCATTTCCTCTCTAAAACCTGACCTGATTTCTACTCCTCAAGGATGGATTAGCCAAGGCAAGGAAGGTCTATGCTGGATGAGGGAAAAGGTAGTGGGAGAGCTCCCGCTGGAAGGGATTACGGGGCAGAGTGAGCCCAAACACTCTCCACAACGAGGCTGTAGAGGAGTACAGGAAAGGCATGTTCCTACTCACACTGGATTCTGCCGTGGTCTAACGGGAGGCAGAGCCTCCAGTCCTTCCTCCCACGCAGTTACAGCCATGGCAATTTCCTCCTCAGAAAGGGTATGGGCAGACAGCTCATCCTCCTGTGGACAGGAAACCCCACCCCAGCATGGAAGAGCTACTGCCTGGTGAAGAAAAACCTTCCTCTTTCCTCACCAACAGTGTCCCCAATAAGTAAATTAGCTGCTCCCCTCTCCCCATCTCAGGTTCCTCTATCAAATGTGGGGATCTCTCCCCAATCTCCCCTCCTTCCCACCTGATACCTCAGGTTCATTGCTGACAGGCCTCTCTAAGGGAACAATGGGCTGTGGCTGTTTCTGCAAATACGTTCGGAGAGCCAAGGCCCCCTGCTTCTTCAGGACAGATTCAACAGCCTGCTGGCATGGTTCCTGGACACTCAGGGTCCGGAACCAGCTCTGTAAAGCAGCAAGTTCATCTAGGCACCAGAGAAAGAGAGAAAGGGGAAAAAGAAGTCAATAGCTTGGAATAGGCAAAAAGGAATGGTTTTTTTTCCCCCTAAGTCTCTTCTTCCCTACCAGGCTCCTCCAACAAGCCTCCACCTGGACAAGCATTCATATCCCATCTCCCATACTCAGATCCCTCACCCCTGGCTCCCAGAATATTGCAGGGTGAAGTAGCATATACAGTTCTCACCAGGAAGGTAAGTTGGATCTTGGAGTAAAGGATACAGTGCTCCCCACAGAACAATGTCAGCCAAAGACTCTGAATCCTTTAGCAGGAAGGAAAAGAACAAGTTTAACAACTTAGTTCTTTACAGAAAATTCTTTCCTCCCTGCACCCCAACCCCCAACTCACCCCAGCCAGGAAAGGGCAGCTTCGTCGACTCAGGCTGTGGTCAATGTGGATTAATGCCCTTCGGACAGGAGAAAGGACATCCTCTCCCTTCTTTCCTTGGACCACTAAGTTGTAGAGGGCAATTGAAAGAACGGGCTACAAAGGGATGGGGAAGAACATGGAGTCACTGTGAACAAAAAGTTCCCAGCCCTCCTCACCTGTCAAGCTACTGTTCCTACCTGTAGCTCTGTTGCCTCCCATTCCAGCCACTGATTAGTGAGATCATCTTGCTCCCAACCACATAACAGAAAAAAATACCTGTTGGAAGAAAAAAAAAGAGATGAGGTATGGTTTTAGGGATGGTCCCATCTGTCTAATGGAGCCATTCTCCTTTCTCCAAATGTGGCACAGAAAACATCAGTGCCAGAGAACAGAAGTCAACAGACTTAAATCTTCACCCCTAGTCACCCCCTCCCTCCTTCTATCACCACTCCCTCCCTCTTACACACCCTGACCAAAACCAACCTGCAAATTGCACTAGTAGAAAAGAGATAGTGGCCACTGTCTAGTTTCAGGACTGGAAGTTTAGGCCAAGTCAAGAATGGGACTACATGTTCTGTAAGGAGGAATGAGGAAACAAGACAAGCATAAGAATAGACACTGAACCCTAACTCTATAAAGACTCACTCAAAACATTCAAACACTAGGAGATGGGGAAAGGAAGAAAATAATCTCAGCTCCCAAGTTAGGCTACAGCAGGCAAGGGTGACTGACAATGACCAAGAACAGATTTCAGACTAACTACAAAGACTGACTATATATAACACTTAACCAAGAGAAATGGGCACAACTGAGAGGGATATCTGATTCCCCCAGGAATGACCTTCGCCCTCGAAGCTCATATAGCAAGTTACTTTACATTTATAAAACCCCTTTAATATTCTAGTATGGTGATCTATGTTTGTATCTTATCCTCTTGCAGGCTCTAGGAGGGTAGGAATTTACCTTATTTAAACTTTGCACCTCCCCCAGCTCTTAGTTAAGTTCTCAGCAGAGTAAACATTAATGCTGGTGGAGGTAGCTAGGTGAAGTGGATAGAAGTGCATCAAGCCTGGAGTCAGGAGGACTTGTGTTCAAATTTGACCTCAGACACTTCCTATCTGAGTAAACCTAGGCAAGTCACTTAAGGCTGTTTGCCTAGCCCTTGCTCCCAATTAGAAGTGATACTAAGACAAGTTAAAAAAAAATTTAATGACCTTTACAGTTATTAACTGGAAAAATCAGAGGGGACAGCGACTGCTCCTAACGACTAGAAAAGATTACTAGGGACTGGAGACAACTGAAATCATGAATGAATTAGTGCTGAAAAGCACTTTCATGTCCATCCAATTCAACTCTCTGCCTTCAAGAGTAGGAAACTGTAGCAGAGGAGGTTAAAGAGAATTGCCCGGGGTCACACAGCTAGTAAATATCTGAAGCAGGATTCAAACTCAGGTTTTCCTGGCTCACCAGGGAGAGAGAGGTCCAGTGAGAGGTGGTGGGTTCGAGGGGAAGGGGAGGACATTAATGCTTGGGGGAAGGGGAAGGGGGGGGAGGGATAATTTTAACACCAATAAAACTTTGTTCTTTTCTTTTCTTGGGAAGAGTCCATGGTTAAGACCAGGTCAGCACTGGAGAAGTGAGTGAGGACGACTGGGGATTCTGGGGCGGGGGGAGAGGAAAAAGAACGTGTGAGGAGGCTGGGGAACCAAAGGGAGGGGGTCCCTCAGGGGCTCGCCATGGGGAGGAGGCGGAAGGAAAGGGATGGAGGAAGAGTCAAGGATCGGAGAAAGGGAGATCCTGACTCCCGCGCCGGTACCTTCGGGGCCCACGGTGCTGATAAGCAGCTCGCCTCTGGCCCCAGCCCGCCCGGCCGCAGCCAGGACCGGCAGGTTCCCCGGGGCGCCTTCGCTCACGAAAAGCCGCATTCTGCCTCCGCGCAGCCGCTGATGCAACAGGAACCGGTTTGCCCGCCCCTCGCCCTCCTGCCTCTGCAGACCCACTAGTCTGTCACCGCGCTGCACGCTGGGAAGTGGAGTCTCCGAGCTATCCGCTCCTCAGGTCACCCGAGTGAGCGAAGACTCTGTCTCCCACAATGCATCGCAAAGGAAGCGGAAGAAGTTGCTCCGAAATGATAAAGATGAAGGTTGGTGCTAGAGGGGCCCATTTCTTTCCGCCAGTTTTTCCCCACCTTTAAACCTCTGTTGTCAACCAGCAGAGACCGGGCCTTTGTATGCTCAGGAGACGCACCATTGCTGGCACTTCATTCCACCCCATAAGCATTTCTAACAGGATTTTTATGGAAACCCTCTTTCCTTAAACTGTTACTCGACTCCTTACATTATTAATTTTTATCATCCCGAGTTCTAAGGCAATCCAAGGGTATGTTTGGATATTTTCTCACTAATCAATAAAATGACAACCTTTCTTATTGATTAATCCATCCTGGGTTCAAATTTGACCTCAGACACTTCCTAGCTGTGTGAGCTTGGGCAAGTCACTTTAACCCCCATTGCCTTTTCTGTTCTTCCTTGGAACCAATTTAATCTAAGATGGAAGTAAGAGTTAAAAAAAAAAATTTGATACTGACTATACTTGATTAACAAGGTAATCAATAGCAAAAACAATTAGCTATTACTACATTTTTATCTGTGACAAAGGACAGCTACCTTTAATTGTCATTGAACTGAAGTTGACTTCTGAGAACACAGTCTTACCATTTAGTTCCCTCAGGATACCATGCAAAGTCTTTTTTCAAAGATTCTTTCTACCCCCTTCTCAAAAAGATTAGAGGGGAAAAGGCCTTCCAACTTCTACCTTTCTGTCATTTCCACTTTCTCTGGAACTACAACTATCTTTTCTCAGTCATTCAGAAAACCTGCCAAAACACAATTCTCATTAGTTAACAGTTAAAAACTATCACTTTCCAAGCTTCCTTACCAGTTAAAGAGAGAGTAACAATAAAGGATGGCCTCTACAAGAGAGAATTTTAAAACAGAGGTATATTGCTTCCCAAAGCCAAAAAATTTTGGTTCCCTGAAAATCACCTGGGAGTATCTATCAAATCCACATTAATGTTAAATACAATCCACCTATAATGCAAAACCCCACTTCTGTAAATAAGGAAGAAGCCTATACAACACTAGTAATAATAATAATAATAATAGCTAAATGAAACTTAAGTGTTTTACCATAATGGGAGGATTAGTGTGGAGGGAAGAAAGAGAGGGGGAGGGAGAGAGAGAGAAGAGACATTGACAGTAACATGGGGGTATGACAACAGCATATGAAGACGAAATGAGAGGGAAGGGTGAACATTCAGTCTTTTTCTTAGAAATTCATTCCCATTGTACATTTTATCAGTTCATCATTTCCATCGTGATAAAGTAATTAAGCCTCAAAATTAACAATCTTTGCTTAGTATCTTCAGGTTTTTTTTTTTATCCTGGTAAATTAATACTGAGAGGTGGATATATTAGATACCATTTTAAATTTGTCATATCAGTTAATGATTCACCGTAGAAACTGTTTCAGTGAATCAAAAGGAGAGGGGATGAGAAAAATTAATACTATGTTCTATGTATTAAGATCCATCCTTTTCCCTATTTGGTAAGACCTCACTTTCTCCCAGTCTAAGCTAACCAGGCAATTTCTGAAGGGTGTGATTGAATGATGTGATCATTCCCAACCCCCAAGACATCTGCTCATTCACCAGCTTGGGCTGGGCCCCTCCAAAGTGGGGCCTTGGCTTCTCTTTACCCTATAACTAGAGAATCAGCTTTGACTAGGCCCAGGGCACAAGTTTCTTCTTGCCTTTTCTTTCATCAAATTATGGGGTGACTTGATCTATAAGGGGAGACCTGATTGGGGGGGAAGAAGGACCTGATCGATGTGGCTTTTATAAAGCAACTGGCTTTCCTTAAGTGTATGGTAAATGGGGTATTCAGGGAGGACTAGCCCTTTTAGTGTGAGGCCTTTCTGGGGCTGTTCTTCTAACTTTGGTATCCAACTGTCACTCAACTCTCACCTGTGGCTCCAAGAACCTGTCACAGCAGCTACATCTCAGCAGATGACCTAAAACAGGTTGAGGATACCTTTTGGTGAGTTAGAGGGATGTCTACCCCAAGCCTGTGAAGACTTTCCCTGCAGAATGAACTCATGAGAACAAGTTGTTCCAATGGCCATGAATGTAGCTGAAGCAGGCACTGTAGATAGATTAGAACTCAGTCAGACATTGAAGATGCCAAGGTCATCTACTGCATCCTGGGTGGTCTCAACTTTTGTCCTGCCACTAGACTTTAATGACTCTGGAAGAGACAGTGAGACGGAGAAGTCTGTGCAACTCTACCTCACTTAAATCCAATTCATGTGCAAGACATCATCTTATGATGTCATTGATCCTCTTCAAAAACAAGGACAAACAACAATGAGCTAAATGTAATTCTAACCACTATATATAATTCAACAATGAATTAAATCTAGCTTAAGAGTAACAGATCACACAACAGCATAATTTAATCTATTTTATAGGTTCGGTGGTTCCAATTCTTTTATAATCTAAACTAAAGCAAAATACTATACTTGGAAAAGAATTCTTTAATTTAACAAGAACTTTTGGAAAAGTTTGATGGCAATCTGTCAGAAAATTTTCTTTAGATTCACTTATACTATAAAGCACTTCAAGTTACAAATGGATAAATAAACAAACTAAAGAAAAAATATCCCACTAGTAAAAGAATAAAAGGGAATGATGGCTTATATCTCTCAGAATCATGGGGACAGCATGAATTTGCAGTCAGCTGTTACATAAAGGTATCAGAAAAGGCAAAATAGTCTACATTGGTTATAGAAACCTAAGAATCTTTTGCACAAAGACAATAAATGTATCTATAACAAAAAGAAAACATATAGCCTGGGAAAACATTTGTATAAGATATCTGAAAAAGCATGCAAAGTCTACATACAGGAAAGTGATAAAAATCTATCAGATAAATCTACCAGATAAACAAAATAGTTTGCAAAGAGAGAGACAGACTATTAATAACTTTCCAAAAGCTATTTAAACCAGGGGCAGCTAGCCAGCTCAGTCGATTGGGAGACAGGCCTAGAGATGGGAGGTCCTATGTTTAAATATGACCTTAGACCCTTCCTAGCTGTGTGACCCTGGACAAGTCACTTAATTCCCACTGCCTAGCCCTTACTGCTCTTCCACCTTGGAACTAATACAGAGTATTGATTCTAAGGCAGAAGGTGGAAGGTAAGGGTTTAAAACAAAAGTTATTTAAATCAGCAGTAAATCACTAATTCGAAAGAGGCAAATTAAATAAATTGAGATATTAACTTCTTTCTATCAAAGTGGCAAAGATGATAAAATATGGAAAAATTCAATATTAGAAGGGACATTAAAAATGGCATACTAATTCACTCTATAGAGCTGGGAATTGATCTACCTATTCTAGAAAATGATTTGGAATCGCCCATGAAATGTGACAGAATGGTTCATTGCTTTTGATCTTGGTATCCTGTTGTTATGAGGTGGGCTAGTGAGAGATTTTTTTTTTTTTAAGAGAGAATTGCTCATTCCAATAAATATTGAAATTCTGGAAGCCAGTTTTAAATAATTCAGGAGTCTATACTATGGAGTGATTTTTTTTTTTAAAGGCTGTCTGATTGGTTTTGAGCCAGTATAGCGCTTAGCTAAAAGTTTGGCTTATAGAAGTTTGTTTTTTTCTTCTTGGGGCCTCAAAAGATCAGAGGTGCCATGGGGGGTTCCTCCAGCAACTAGAATCAGTAGCAGACACTACTTGATCTAGCAGTGACAATTAAACTCCTGTGGCAAAAAATCACTGCCGAAGTCAATGTGTTTCTTGAGCCAACCCAGTAATGGATTGTGCACCCTGAAGCAAACTTGGTAGGTAATGTCAAAGGGGAAAACAGAACACCCCTGAGGTGCAGGAGGTATGAGGTATTTACTCTGTGTGTGTGTGTGTGTGTGTGTGTGTGTGTGTGTGTGTGTGTGTCTATGTGTGTGCCTACAAGCTGGAGAGTGTGAGAGAGGGAAGATTGAAGAAGCCAATCACACTTCAGGTTGCTAAAGGAAAAGATTCTGGGAAGACATAAGAGGACCTGACAGGTTCCATCAAATGCCATTTCACTAGAAACTTCAGGGAATTTCCCTTTAGGTAAGATCTAGGACTCTTTATGTTGGGTGAGCTGAATTACCTGGATACCAAAAGAAAAGCTCTTTCTGTTGTCTGCCCTTCTCCTATACAATTTGGATAAATGGATTTCTTTGCTACTTGTTATGTGTATTCATTGTGGAACTGGTATTGGATGGGAAAGGGATAAGCTTTGGATATAGAGCTTGAGATCAAATCAGAAGTTAAATTGAACCTGATCACATTCCCCAGCCAACAGTATTTATTTATTTGTTTGTTTGTTTGTTTATTTGTCTGTTTGCTTGTTTATTTATTTGTTTGTTTGTTTGTTTGTTTGTTTGTTTAATTTTAAACCCTTAACTTCTGTGTATTGACTTATAGGTGGAAGAGTGGTAAGGGTAGGCAATGGGGGTCAAGTGACTTGCCCAGGGTCACACAGCTGGGAAGTGTCTGAGGCCGGATTTGAACCTAGGACCTCCCATCTCCAGGACTGGCTCTCAATCCACTGAGCTACCCAGCTGCCCCCTTATTTTTTTTTTTTAAACCCTTAACTTCTGTGTATTGGCTCCTAGGTGGAAGAGTGGTAAGGGTGGGCAATGGGGGTCAAGTGACTTGCCCAGGGTCACACAGGTGGGATGTGTCTGAGGCTGTATTTGAACCTAGGACCTCCAGTCTCTAGGCCTGCCTCTCAATCCACTGAGCTACCCAGTTACCCCCCCAACAGTATTTAAAGGAGCATATTGATATAATTCTAGCCTGGCACCTTTTTTTTTTTTCTCCTGAAGAAATCAGAGTGGCTTCCAACTACAACTTCCTGCACCTCCTTCTGAGAATTGATCTAATTAATTAATTAAAATCTCTCTTGGAGAAGGAAGGTAGAGAAAAAACTAGCAATTATTTTCCTATGCTATAAAGTTGGAGCTGGGGAGTAGGAAGAGATTAGTGAACAACAGATGGCTATTTCTCCCATGATGCCCCTCTTCAGGTATCAGGGGAGAATAGGCTTCTTGGTTCTAGCAGGGGGAGATATTTTTGCAGCTATTATCCTTGCTATATCTTTTTATATCAGTACACATTCCTATGTGAGAACTAATTGATGTCTTCTGGCTGATTAATATGAGGGAACACACTGGATAGGGGCTTATGAGTGGTATTAGAAGCTATGACTTTTCAGCAATAACCCCAGAATGCTGAGGAGAATAGTCAGCTGCCATCTGAGGACTTAATCTGCCAGTATTTACCAGAGTTTAGGAAAGTATCCCTAAAGGGATTTCTATACCACTCTAAGGTTTAAGTCCACAGGAGGTTATTGACAATAAGAAAAAAGTACAAATATTCATATAAATAGTATTTGGTAGAGCAGAACAATCCCACATAAAACCTGGAAACAAATAATATACTTCACAATTGTGTAATAACTGACCAAACTATGGCTATATCAATGTGACAATAATATCACATAAAATAAAGACCAAGGAATATGAAGAACTCCAAGAAATATGAGATTTGTATGAAGTAATGCAGTAATTGAAGCACAAACCATTTAACAATCTGTACAGCTGCTCCAACTACCAAAAGAAAGGCTATTAAAAATTATTTTAAGTAGATTTTTAAAAATTACACAGTTTGTACTACTACATGAAGCATACAAGCCACCTTTCTTTTAATGAACAGAAAATTACTTAAATATAACACTTTATAACAACCTTATCAATCACCTTCATTCTATTTTTTAAACTTATTTTCAGGGAATGTACATTTTGGTGAATCCATGTATTTAAATATTTAAATATGACCTCCAGTGAAGGGGAACATACTATCTCCCAAGGCAGCCCATTCCACTTTTAGATAATTCTAATTGTTCAGGCTTTTTAAAAAATTAACATTATATTACATTACAAAGTCCAAAAGCACCATCTTGGGCAGTCTTTTTCTCTCTGTCTCTGTCTCTGTCTCTCTAGCCTCATCAGGTGCCTTAGTTTTAATTATCATCTCTATGCTGATGACTCTCAATATAATGTCCAGCCCTAGTCTCCCTCCTAACCTCCCAATCCCTTATCATCAAATGCCTGTTGTATGTTTCAACAACGATGTCTCTTTGGCATATCCAACTCATTAAACTTATTAAATCCCAAACAAAACTTATCTTGCCCCTAAAATGAACCTCTTTTCTAAACTTACTTTTTTCTGTGGATATAACCATTATCTTTCCCATTACCCAGGCTCAAACACAACCTCACAGTTATCCTCAACTCCTTACTCAACCTACATACCAGTCACCAAATCTTGTCATTTCTGCCTCCATAGAAGTGTTGACATCTCATCTATCCTCTTCTCTCCAATCACAAAGACACTCAAATTTCAACTTTTATCACCTCTTGAGTGGATTATTGCAAAAACATCCTAATTAGGCTCCCTGCCTGAAATTTCTCCTCATTTTAATTCATGATTCTCCCAACTTTGAAAATTATTTTCCTAGAGGTCCAACTGTATTACTCTCTGCTCTATAAATTCCAGTGGCTCCTCATTGCTTCAAAGATCAAATATAAACTCCTCTACCATTTAAAGTCCTTAACAACTTGGGCAAAACCTACCTTTCCAGACTTCCCACCATTATTCTCTTTCATGGTACACTATTGTTCAGCCAAACTGTGGCTCCCATCTCTATGTTGGAACTACCTCTCCCTCTTAGAATCCCCGATTTCCTTTAAGGCTCATCTCAAATTCTCCCTCTTAGACTAAATCTTTCCTGATTTCCCTGAAATGCTAGCTCCCCCCTCCCAAATCATCTTGTGGATATTGTAGCACCCACAGTCTCTGGAGCTCCCCTTTCAGACTTCCATTCTCACTAGCAGGACATCAGGGACCAGAGCTTAGTTACAACTGTCTCCTTGGAGTCTAGGAGTTAACTCTGAGGAGCTGGAGAGGGATCCTATGTCTAATGCTATTACTCACAGACCTCTTTGATTTGCTCCCACATTGATTACTCGTTGATAGCAAGTAGTCATCCAGACTTGATTAGCTTTTCGAAAGGATTTTTTACAAAGATCCTTTGGTAAGGACACTCAGTACCAATGATCCTTAAAATTCTGTGACATACTCTGCCACCAATTTAGCCAGGAGAAAGTGGGCTCAAGCTTAGAGATCACATTTGGCAAAGCTCCTGGAAGTCCTTTTGCTAGATAGAGTCTTTAATTTGTTTTCTGTAGCTATGAAGTGATTTTTCTTCTGGGCTCCTTACTGAATCTTGAATCTGCTTTTCCTCATAGTGTGGTCAGTCCTCAGCTCCCCAGTGCAGCTACTTACAACATTTCCCACTGTTCTGGGGACAACACTAAGTCTCTGATGGGAAGTCCAAATGTGAAGGTCATAAGGTCCTCCTCTGGCATAAGTAGGAGCTGGGGCCTGGCAGAGGCACAGGTCAAATAAGTCCCCCTTTCCTCTCCCCTTCTTCCATAGATTCCTCCTTTGGGCCTCGATGGTAGAGCTCTGCTCTAAGCTTCTGTGTGTTTGAATCTTCAGCCCAGAAAGTCTTAATATTTGATAGACAGCCCGGGCAACTCCGCCAAGGACGGTCCCACGCCTGGCTGAAAAAGGAGGAGGGTTGGGCGCGAGGCTAGCAACCTCACCCCGTAAAAATCTCACTTGCTATAGAAACTGCAACCTCATTAAACCAACAAAACCAATGATCGCCTAGTCTGGAAGATTGCTCTCCAACAGAGTCCATGATGCGTGCTGGCAAAAGCCAACAAACTCCAGGCCTACGTCAAATCTTGAACACCAGATGGCCTGAAAAGATCTCCAATACCAGACTCTGGGAAAGAACAATTCAGTATCCCATCAGTCAGGACGTTATGAAAAAAAAAATATGGAACCCACCAGGGAGGAGAAAAATCAGAAGGCCAAAACAGACCTGGCAAAGATATGCCCAGTTGGTGGAAGTTGCCCAGAACAGAGTCCATTGGCGTGAGATGGTTGCGGCCCTATGCTCCTCTGGGAGTCAATAGGAATAATAAAATAATAAATAATAGACAGCCCGGGCAGTGTGGCCAAGTTTTCTTAACCAACTGGAATACATTTCCTAAGCAACACCTCTCTTGTTCATCCAGTGGTTTTCAGGGGCCTTTTGTACTCAGCCTGGCCCTTGAATGAATGAGTATGATGTGTTCCCTCCTAGTGAAGGTATCTGTCACTTACTTAAAGTATCCAGGCAGAACATCTTATCACTTACTTAAAGTGAGATGAGAGAATTAAGGGATACACTCAATGTCCTCTTTACCCTTATAGACAAACACATGTTGGTCAATTTTTAAGAACAGGATGGGGTGGCGGGGGAGGGGAGATACTAGACACATTTTTAAAGCTTAACCGGCATTATTAACCTTTTTTCCGTCACATTCTTGAGTCTAGACGATCAGCAAAATAATTTTTAAAAGCCCTGATTTGTAGCTTTGCTCGTTTCCAAAGTGTAACTTCTCCCATTGAAAATTTAATCAGCTAGCTCTCTTGAGCCAGTTTGCCTGTTCCAACCTATTATAGGTTTGTCGACTCAAGATGATTGAGAGCCAGGAAGAACTGGATTGAGAGAGACGGGAGATTCTAGGTACAAATCTGGTTTCAGACACTTCCCAGCTATGTGACCCTGGGCAAGTCACTTAACCCTCATTGCCTAGCCCTTAATGTTTTCTGCCTTGGAACCAATACATAGTATTGATTCTAAGACGGAAGGTGAGGAGAAGAGAGACAGAGACAAAAAGATGCAAATCCAAAACCTCAGAGGTTTCACCCACATCCTGCAAATTGACAAGCTGAGCAAAGGGAATGTTTAATTTTTGTCTGTGTCTCCCTAGCACCTAGCCCAGTGCAAAGATCATTCTTTCTATGTACCTAAATTGGTTGATGTTGTACAAGCACCCTATCCAGTATTCTAAATTCTATGGTTTGTCTTTTTACCAGTGGAAACTGGGAAGCCAGTGGAGCTTGAATTGCTGTTTCAATGTAGCAATTTCCTTTCGGCCATCATCGAGGAGTAATTTGGTAACAAGCTAATATATTGTTTCTTTTCTTATAACTTGGAGGACTTTGCTCTACCTCACAGTCTCAGATTTCTTCTTCTACTGAACTATCTCACCTTCAAGCTTTTTTTTTTTTTTTATTAAATTTGCTGAATGTGTGTTTTAAGCCTCTTCTATAATCTCCGTCCCTTGAAGTCTTCATACCAAACAGTCAATTTGCTTTAGTTCTTGATCACAGATGAGGCCTCCAATGCCAAACTATCATTTCTTTCTCAATACTGGTTCTTTGGTCATTGGTTTCTTCTGAGCAAAATGAAAATTACCTTCTCAGATGTACTTGACATATTTATGACCATACAATTAGTTATAGCAGAAAAGAATTCTCTAAAGGGGCAGCTGGGTGGCTCAGTGGATTGAGAACCAGGCCTGGAGACAGGAGGTCCTGGGTTCAAATCTGACCTCAGACACTTCCTAGCAATGTGACCCTGGGCAAGTCACTTAACCTCCATTGCCTAGCCCTTAATGTTTTCTTCCTTGGAGCCAATACACAGATTCTAAGACAGAAGGTAAGAAGAAGCGAGACAGAAACAAAAAGATGTAAATTCAAAACCTCAGAAGTTTCACCCACATCCTGAAAATTGACAAAAATGCCAGAAAATGGCAAAAGTCAGTGTTTGAGGGGTTGTAGAAGCAAAGGCATACTAATACATTGTAGATGGAGCTGTGAAATGTTAAAGTTTGGAAAGCAATTTGTAATTATGCAAATAAAGTGATTAAAATGTCTTTTCCCTTTGAATTAAAAGATTCCTTTCCTGAATCTCTGCCCCAAGAAAGGCATCAATGAGAAAAAAGGCCCCTATACATATGCCAGCTATTTCTAGTAGCACTTCTTGTGGTAGTTAAGAACTGGAAACAGTGTAGATGCCCATCGACTGGGCTAAGCAAATTATGATATGTCGATGTCGTGAAATATTACTGCATAGTGAGAACCGATGTGTGTGATGAATGTAGAGAAGCATGGAGAGATCTCCATGAACTGCTATGGAGTAAGCAATATACACCAGAACTACAACTCAATGGAAAGAACAATGAGTAAGTGCATCACATCTAAAGTGAGTGCAACAAAATGATAAAGATCAAAAAGGACTCAAGTGAAGAGAAATGAGAAGCCCCAGCCCCAACTCATGCCCTTGTTACCCATTTGCCTTTGTTTCCAGACTTTCTCAATTTATCCATCAGTTGTGTGAATTTCCCTCCCCATAAAAATAATATTTTTTATATCATATGGGATGGCTCTCTGGGAGGAAAGGGAATATGGGTACATGGGATGGTATAGTGATGTAAGAAGCAGAAAATAGCAATAAAAAACTTATTTTTTAAAAAAGAAATTTCTTCTTCACTTGTGGCTGGGGCTTACCCCAAACCGTTATGACCTTTGTTCTCTTGGTCTTTCATTTTCGAAAAGAGAAAAATGTTTATTGTTCTCTCCATAAATGCTTTTGAACTTTTATCTTGGAACCTATATTATTGTGACTTTTGTTTGTCTCCCTACAATCTAGCCCCACCTTGTCCTTTCTTTGTACTGACTGCACTTCTTGCTTGAAATCTTCACCCTCCTCATTTCCTAGCTTCCCTGGCTTTCCCCTCTTTCTTGTGAAACCCTTACCTTCCTCTTAGAATCAATGCTTAAAAATCAGTCCGAAGGGAGAAGATCGATAAAGGCTGGGCAATTGGGGTTAAGTAACTTGTACAGAAATATTTATAGCTGCTTTTTTGTAGTGACAAAGAATTGGAAATTAAGGGGATGTTCAACAATTAGGGAATGGCTAAACAAATTGTGGGATATGGTGGTGATAGAATAATACTGTGCTATTAAAAAAATTATGAACAGAATGATTTCAGAAAAAGCTAGAAAGATTCACATTAAAAAACATTTTTTTTACTAATTACACATAACAAATTTCCACACAAATTTTTATAAATTTTATGGTTAATTTCCTGGTTCTGCTTATTTCACTCTGCATCAGTCTCTGAAAGTCTTTCCAGCTCTGTTCATCAGTGCTTACACACAATAGTATGGAAAGATCTGCATGAACCGATGCAGAGTAAAGTAAGCAGAACTGGTAGAAACATTGTGCACAGTACTAGCAATATTGTACGATGATCATCCGTGATAGACTTAGCTACTCTCAGCAATACAATGATCTAGAACAATTCTGAGGGACTTATGAAAATAGATAGGCTAATAGATAGGTAGCCACCTCCAGATAAAGAACCACTGGAGCTGGGATACAGATGAAAGCAGACTGACTTTATGGTTTATGGAAGTATGTTTTGCGTGATAATGTATATATGTTTGTATGTATGTATGTATGTTTTGCATGATAATGTATGTATAACCCAGATCGAATTGCTTACCATCTTTGAGAGGAGGGAGGGAAAGTAGGTAGGAATGGAAACATTTGGCTCTTATAGGAAAAATTTGGATCTTATAATTTCAGAAAGTGTACAGTATCTTGAAAGTTGTTATTATGTGTAATTGAGAAAATTAAGCATCTTTGAATATTAAAAATTAAATAAAATAAACTGTGGTTCACAGATTTGGATCAGAAAAAATAATACATCTCTGTTTTAATATGAGTAGGTTTGTTTGTAATCATGTATATTTTGTCTCATGCTGTTAAAACATTAGTCTCCCCGAGTTCATATCGGGCCACAAACACTCACTAGCTATGTCTCAGGCAATTCATATCATTCTATTTGCCCCAGTTTCCTCATCTGCCAAATGACTTGGAGAAGGAAATGGCAAATCACTCCAGTATCTTTGCCATGACTAAATGGGGTCGTGACAGCTGGACATGAGTGAAACAGTTACTTTTTTTAGCCTATCTGCTAAGATGGTTTGCTGGAGTGTGGCCACTGTGCATACTACAGTTTTTGGAGCCACAGGTAAGAGTCAGTGCCAGATGGACACCCACAAGTAGATGAGCTACCCTAAAAAAGGATTGGCAAGCCCTCACAATAGAGGTGCTAGTCTTCCTTGAACACCTATACATCCCTATCTTACAATATTTTGGCTGTGAGAGGAATCACAGCTAAAACATGTTTGCTTTGGGGTTATGTTAATGTTAATAAATTTTATAGTCACTTAAATATTTATTGAAGTCTAGGAGAATAGGGTTTTTGATATACAGAGAAATATGAGTATATGGGGAAATAGTTCTCCTGTTTATGTTTATTTTAATTTTTTAAACCCTTACCTCTGCCTTAGTATCAATTCCAAGACAGGAAAGTGACAAGGACTAGGCACTGGGGTTAAGCAACTTGCCCAGAATCACATAGCTAGGAAGTATCTGAGGCCACATTTGAACCCAGATCTTCTGAACTCTCGGCTACTTAGCTGCCCCTTCTCCTTATGTTTATTAATTATAGTTAAATAAAATGGAGGTTTAATGATTTGGTGCTAGTTGATTAACATTTGATGTTAATTAGTGAGATGTTATAATTTTAGTCATTAATAAGGAAATAGCCAAACACAGCCCTGGATTGTTCTATAACTCTGGCTAAGGCTGAAAGATAATCCGAAATTGAGTAGTGACCACTGGAAAAGTGAGAGAGAACCAGCAAGTAGGAGGATCAGGGAAAGCCTCCTGTAATTGGTGGCTCCTGAGATGAGCCTTGAAGCCAGAGATTCGAAGGAAGAGGCCAGATTGAGAAGGGAAAGAATTCTTGGCATAATGGATATGGAATGGTTTGTATTTGACCAATTAGTAGGTCGGTTTTCTAAATTAACTTGAGATCATGATGGGGAGTTTGAGATTATCGTGTCATTGTAGCAGATCACAAACATGCCTCAGCTTCTTTGTCACGTTTGTGAAAGGGCTCCTCTGGCTGACTCTGTGTTCTACAATCCCCCAAAAGAGGCCTCAAGTCATAGCTTGTTAGCTGCATGGTCAGAATTCAAACCAAAGTCCCAGGCTAGTGTGCCTTCTACCACTGGGGGAAAAAAAAAAGAGGCAGTTAAAAATTAGAGTTAGAAGCAGTACCAGACAGAGGTTAACTAAAGCAATTAAGTTGATCTGATTAATTAAAAGAATTTAATTAGTTAATAAAACATTAATCATACTGGGAGGGAAGAAGAAATCATATTGCCTTCAGCCACAAGCCATTTCCATAGGCTGGAGCTGTTAACCAAACCCAGGGGAGAGAGGGGAGGTGGAGAAAAATAAGTAGAAGAGATAAGGGGCATGGAGAAGGGAAGGAATTGGGAATTAAATGAAGATAAGACAGATATATTATGCTGATAACTTCTCCTCTGAGTCCCAAGCTGATTCCCCCCAAAACCAGAGGATTGGGGCAAAGGTTACCCCTCTGTTCTAAGTAGAAACACCTAAGGGTCAAGAGTGATTCAGCCAGCCCTCTTGTCACATGTTGGGGGAAGGGAGTGGATTCTCTGATGTCACAGCCGGTGGGGGCCTCTGTCAGCTCTTCATACAAGCAGGCTGTGAACCAGAGACGGTGTAGAGGAAGCTGAGACAAAAAAAAAGGGGAAAAAGAAGTAGGCCAGGTAAGGAGGAGGAAGAAAAAGTTGACTAGCGATTGGAGTTAAGGCCAGACCAAAGTGCACATTATCTCAGAGGGAAAGCTAGCCTTCTCCTTTGTGGGCTTTTGAGGAATCCTTTCCAGAAGTCAGATACTGGCTCCTTCAGAACCTATTGGGGCCTGATAGTGTAGAAAGGCTTCTAGATCAGAGAAACTATATTCTGCGAGAATCTGGAGCCCCTGCCTCCAGATGGTTCTCTAGTTGCTCTAACTTTTTTTTGGTCTAGTTCTCTGGGTCTAAAATTCAAAGGCGGCACAGGAAGCAAGCAACCTTAAGTCTGAAGTGCTCAATGCAAAAACCTTTCATGTTTATGTGCCTGTAGCTCCTTCATTTTCTCTTGGTCTCTGGGTATCTCTCCTAGCTTTTTACTTCTGGCCTTGTCTCCTTCTCTCCCCAGTCCAAGCTGTGGGACCCACGATCTGTGACTCTCCACCACTGGATACAATGGGCCTTTCAAGACATGGGACTGAAGAAGTAACAGCTAAGGTTGTTCCTCTGACTTCCTGTCCCTCTCAGTCACTCAGGCCCTAACCCAGCCCTCTGACCACATCCTCTCTCCCCCCCCCTCTCTCTCTCTCTCTCACCTCAGGCATTCCCTTCTGTCATCCATACCACTCACAGAGTCTTGGGCTTAGAAGTTCTCTCAGAACCTCCCAGTATCCCTTGGAACTTGAAGAATTGAAGTACTTCCACGTGTCTTCAGTTTGGTTGCTTGAACTTCTGTTCTCTGTTCTTGGTCTCCATCTTGCTCTAGGTATCTGATGCCTCATCCCCTCCACAGAAGACCAGGGGCTTCTAATTGCCATGTTTTCTGGCAAATGGTGGCCGGGGACCAGAGACCCCTTAGAGGTGGGAGCCCAGGGCCCATCCCGGGGAGCCCGCCTCTACATCCTATATGGCTTCACCTACATGGGAGCAGATGGCCAGCAGGTGTCTCTGGCTGAAGGTGATCGGTTCCTCCTGCTTCGAAAGACCAACCCAGACTGGTGGTTGGTGAGGCCCCTGGGAGCACCTCCCAACACCCGGCCTCTTTTTGTCCCCGCTGCATATGTGGCTGAGGAGTCTACACCCCCTCGGAGGGCTTCAGCCATTCCTACTAGCCAATTTCTCTGTGTCCCTAGTAAGTGAACCGGCCCTCTTCTCCCCCAGCCCTTGCACTTCTCAATAATGCCCACCAGCAATGCGCTTGCCCAATCCGCTTGTTTCTCATCCTGCCTCTATTTAGCCAGCGATCCTTCCTTCAGTTAGTTTTCCGTGGGTTCTCCAGCTTCCCCCCCATCTCCCCCCAGTAATCTCTGGTGTCTGCCATTTCCAGGCCCATCTATCATTATTTCGCTTCCCAAACACCATGCTCCTTCTCTGTCTTCTGTCTTCCATCCCCGAAATTTAAGAGGATCCGTTTTCCCTCCCCCATTCTCTGTCACCAGAACCAAACTGGTTCCACGCTTCCCTGGAGGACCTGTCCGTGACTCAGTCAGCCCAGAGCCCACCCTCCAGTCTGTCCTGGCAGCCCCCTCTCCCTCCAAGAAAGCAAAGAAGTCTCAGTACAACTGGTCTGAGTCCGAGCCCGCCGCGATCGCTCTCAGATGGCCCTTCTGAACAGCTGCGCCCTCCGGAAGACCTACGCGCTGGGCCCGAGACCTCTACAGTGAGAAATCCCGCCCCCTTCTCCCCCCCCCTTAACCCCCCAGCAAGATTCCGAAGACCTGGGAGCCTGTGGCCTGGACAGCTCCCCTAGTACTGGAGACGGGTCCTCCTCCGCCTGCCCCAGAGCCTCGGGTCCTCTGAGGTCTCACGCTCTTCGCCACGGCCTAAACCTTCCGCCTGCCTTCGCGGCCTAAGTCATGCCGCCCTCGCCCCGGCCTTCCAGGCGATGGAGACTGGGCCCTCTTCTCTTTAGAGCCCAGGCTGGGCTGTTTCTCCGTCTTCTCGGTCACTAGGGCAGACGGCGTGGGTGGGTGGGTGGAGCCCCGAACTCCGCCCCGCCCTACCCCACCCCGAGGCCGGCGGCAAGTTCGTTCCCCTTTCCATCAGCCTTGGGGTTAGGGTTGTGTGGTGGGGGGGAAGTTGGCAACAGGAAGCCGGTAAAAAGTAAAGTTAAGGGGAGGAGAGCGAGAGGGTTGGAAACGTCCAGAAGAAGCCTCCCAGCACCTACCTGGGCACCCCACCCAGGAGCCGGGGGTAAGGAACGGGGAGCCGGGATCTGCAGCTGGGAACTGCCGGAGGGGCTCGGGGCTGGACGAAGGGACTGTCGCGAAAGACTGTGAGGGAGGAGCTTGCATCCGCATCCTCATCCCCCTCTCCCCACCCTCCCAGCAGGCGGGACGCTGGTCCCCCATGTCCGAGGCCCCCCTCTACTGTAACCTGGTGGACCTCCGCCGCTACTCCCAGACCCCTCCCCCAGGTCCCACTCGGCCCCCACTGCAGCGGCTGGACTTCTGGGAGCAGCACCTGGACGTGGACTCTGGCCGCTGTTTCTACGTCCATTCCCTGACTGGCCAGGCGTCCTGGAAACCTCCCCGAAGAGCTCGTGAGAAGGTGAGAGGGAGAGGCCTTCCTCTTCCGAGCCCGCGGCTGCCCCCTCTCTCACCCCAGCACCTTACTCCGTGCTGCCCCTCCCCCTTCCCTCTTCCGGGCTCCCTCATCCTTCCCAAAGGTAGTGGGATGGAGATCCCGAGGGGCCCGGGATACTCCTGAAAGCAAAAAGTTCTGAAGGCTGAATGTGCCATTGACCTCTTCTCTGGTTTTCAAATGCGTAAAATAAAGCAGGAGGGATTACAAGGGAAATGAATTGGATTCTAAATCACCTAACAAGAGGGGGCAGCTAGGTAACAGGAGATCCTGGGTTCAAATGTGACCTCAGACACTTCCCAGCTGTGTGACCCTAGGCAAGTCACTTAACCCCAGTCTCCTAGCCCTTACCAATCTTCTGCCTTGGAACTATCTAAGATAGAAGGTAAGTTTTGTTTGTTGTTTTTTTAATTAGCTAACAGAAAAGTGACCAGATTATTTCTAACGTCCCTGGGGCTCAGGTTAAGAACCCCTTCTTTAGAGTGAAGAGACTGGGAAGCCTGTTGTATAAAGTCATTTAAGCTGAGCTGTGCCTCTTCCCCCCATACAACTAGACTCCAGACTCCATGGAGGGGACCCTGCACCCAGGGAGCAACGCTGGAGCTCAGAAGGCTGAGGAGAGGGGTGCTGGCCCATCCAATCAGGTGACAGAGACCAAGGAGCCCAGGGCCACTCAAGTGAGATATCAGGAAGATGCTTAGCCCTTCCTTTGCTCTGGGAGCCTGTTCCACCCATCAAGCCCCACTCCCCCAAACACCCCCACCTACCCACCCCTTGCCCAGTGGTTGATCTCTCTTTTTTCCTCCGTGGTTTTCTTTGATCCCCGCCCACCTCCTGCTGCCAGCCACACTCTCACTCTCTCCTTCCCCCTTCTGTGGGACTCCAGAGTTGAGAACCAAAGGCTTGATCTCCCCTTTGCCCACAGTTTCCATCTCCTCCCCCTGTCCTCATTCTGCCTCACTGGTTCCTCCTCCTCCTCCCAGACCTCCCTTTCGAACAGTCCCCGAGGCTCCCTGACTCCCAGATCCCTGCCTCAGCTCCTGGACGACCCTCACGTGAGTCTGTCCCCCCCCCCCTTAACTGTCCTAGGTCCACCAGGTCTCCAGGATCCTCTAAGACCCCCTCTACCTTTTTGCTTCTTCCCTGGAATATCCATAGAGCTTATTGGCCTCACCAAAAACTTGGAGGGATTCTTCTGGGTCTGTCTACTATTTATGCTCAAATACATACCACCTCCACCACCCTTAGTAGAAAGGGAGCCAGGCCTGTCAGCAGGTCCCCAAACCTGAGCTTGCTCGATGGACTTGCCCTTCCCCAAATATCCTTCTGGAGATAGTCCCTGAGCCTCAGGAGCATCTAAGCAAATAGAGCATCTTCTGGGAGTCCCTCCTGAGCCCTGGGGCCATACCTCTATCCCACCTAATGATAACTTTCCCATCTTCCTCCCCAAGGAGGTGGAGAAGTCTGGCATGCTCAACAAGACCAAGATTGCTGAGGGGGGCCGGAAGCTCAGGTGGGGATTATGGAGATGATCTTGGGAGATGGGAGCTGAAAGATGAGGGCAGATCTGAGATCCTCTTTTGGGTTCTGGGCCTCCCTTCGGCAATCTGATGAAGCCAATGGACCCCTTCCCACACTCCTGCTTTCCAATGCTGAAAATAAAGTGCATAGGATTACAATGGAATGTAGGAATGAAAGGCCAGTGTAGACACCATGCTTTTCCCAACCAAGTTGGTAGACTTCCAAAGTCTACCTGTAAGAATTCCTTGATCTGAGAAGTCAGGTGTTAATCAGGAGAGTCATCTCTCTGGGGATAATGATCTTCCAAATGCCCCTTCCAGGAAGAACTGGGGCTCATCCTGGGTGGTGTTGGCGGGAAATAGCCTGGTGTTCTACAAAGTTCCTCCAACATCAACTCCTGCTGGATGGGTAAGATGGCGTGCTGGGAAAGGAGTGTTGGAATAGGGAGTGTAAAGTGGTGAAGGGAGGGAGGGGGCTGGCAAGGGGGCATCTTGCTTCTCATATTTGCCCACTGGATTGGAAAACTGCTGGGGTGCCTAAACAGCAAGGGGGCAAGGGAAAAGGGAACTGGGAGCTTACTACCATGCCATCTTTCTCATATTCCTGAGTGGATGGGTACCCCAATGAGGTAGGGGTCCTAAGATGAGGCAGTCATGTCCTCAGTTTTCTCTCGACCCTGCCCTCACCCAGGGTCCAGCTGGCAGTCGGCCAGAGAGCAGCGTGGACTTGAGAGGGGCAGCTCTGGCCCATGGTAGACATCTGTCCAGCCGCCCGAATGTCCTGCATGTGAGTGACCATCCATCCTACTCCCTTCCCAGACCACAAACATTACTGCCCTAGTCTTCAGCTGTCCAGCATCCCTTCACTTCCAGAAGGCAGGCCCCATGTATATCCTGAGGATCTGCCTCCCCCAAACCCCATCCTCTCACCAGTAAACTAAACCAAGATCTCTCTGGGCCTGACCCTCAGGTGCGGACCATCCCTGGACATGAGTTCCTGTTGCAGTCTGATGATGAGACTGAGTTCCGAGCCTGGCACCGGGCACTTCGGGAAGTCATCAACCGACTGGTCAGGGGAACAAGAGCCCAGGGTGTAGGGCTTGGGAAGGAAATTCAGGGACAAGGTTGGGAAGAGGGATTTGGTCAAACAAACAAGATTGGAAGCCGGGAGACTAGTAGTGGAGCCATTCCTTGGAGGTAGGAATGCAGATTCCCAAAGCCAAGGGTCTCCCCAGCAGAGTTGGGAACTAAGGAAAGCATTCTCTCCTTCCCTCACCACTCGCTCCCCCAAGCAGTAGTTCCTGAACTCCTTTGCCCCCCAATATCCAGCTCTGTCTGATTCCAGGAGAGGGAGAACCCTCTGGAACTGCGGCTCTCTGGGTCAGGGCCAGCCGAGCTTGAGGAGCTGAGCCAGGGCGAGGAAGATGAGGAGCCAGAGCCCAGGTCCCTGCTTGGATGGCGAGGAGGGAGCCGCAGGGTCTCTTGTAAGAAGCTGGATCTAGTGGGACAGCCTGAGCCAGGCCAGATGGCAGGGAGTGAGCTCTTGGGATTAGGGGAGGGGCCTCAGGATGCTCAGAGAAGTCTGGGGCCTTTCTCCTCCAATCCTCCTTGTGCTTCCTCAGGTCGAGGCCCTGAAGAGCAGAATCGAGTAAGGAACAAGCTGAAAAGGCTGATAGCAAAGAGACCCCCCCTGCAGAGCCTCCAGGAGCGAGGGCTGCTCCGAGGTGCATGGTGGGAGAAAAGGGAGGCATTGTGGATCTGAGTGCTTCTCCTACAGCCAGGGTGTTTGGAGGGGGCTGCCCACTTCAGATGGGGGCAGGGGGTGCTAAGGAATACTATAGGACAGACTGCCCCCCCCCAGTACTGCTCTCTCCTCTTCTCCCCCACTCCAGACCAGGTGTTTGGCTGCCACCTGGAGTCTCTGTGTGAGAGAGAAGGAAGCACCGTGCCACAGTTCTTCAGGCTCTGCATAGACACTGTGGACAAGAGAGGTGACGTCCCCCCAGAGTCCCAGCAGCCCCCTCACCCCTCACATACACACTGACACACATATACACACATAAACTTATAGACACACATACATACTGTGTGATTAGAATTTGCTCCCCAGGGCTCTCTCCCAGCATCCCATTTATGTATCTATCTTACATAACTAATGTAGGGAAGATACAAGTTTTGTGTAGCTCCGCCCTCTCTTTTCCCAGGAACTCAGTTATGGAGTTTGGGGGAGAGCCAGGCAGGAGAAGTTTACTCACGTGGTCATACTTAAGTTTTGTATTTTGTTCTTTTACTTCAAGTGATTATTAATAAATCTTATTAAATATAATACTTGGAGTTATTGGATATTAATTTTAATCTTACAGTACATACACAGATGGACACAGACAGACACACACACACATATACATCATATACACACAGACATATAGACACACAGAAACACAGACACAAAACTTCCTTCACTTCCTAACTCTTCTGCAAATCCTGTCTGGCCTCTCCCCAGCCCTCCACACACCTTCTAGACACATCTGGATTCTTTTTTACCCTTTTTACCTTTTCCCTCAGTTCTTCAGGTCCTACAACAAACCTGTATTAAACTTCTGCTAGGTTTAAGAGTCTGGGCTGGTGCTAAACTCACACCCTCCTCCTAAGATGCATACTATCTTCTGAAGGGAAAAAGGGTAATAAATACCTCTGAGATAAATAAGTGCTCCGGACAGGTCCTGGTAAGAGAACTCTGAAGCAGGAGAGATCCCTTAGGGGGTGAAGGAAGAGATGGCAAATAACCCTTCCTGAGAGAAGTAGCACTTGGTTGGGCCTTAAAGGATCTTAAAGCAAGCCTAACTGATGGGGATGGAATGGAGTGAGCTATTCTTTTTCTTTTTCAAATCCTTACCTTAAATATATTTTGCATAATAAGACATGTATGACCCAGATCGAATCACCTGCAAACACTGGGAAGGAGATGGGAAAGGAGGGAGGGAGATAAGTTCAATCAAATAACTTAGGAGAATTTGTATGGAAATTTATTACTTATAATTGGTAAAAAATAACAATAATAAAAAAGAAAATAAGAGAAATCTAAACAAATTAAAGAATGTTAAAATTGTTTTTACATGTAATTGGGGGAAAATAAATTATTATTTTAAAACCCTTATCTTCTTTCTTAGAACCAGTACTGTGTATGGGTTCTAACACAGAAGAGCAACAAGAGCGAGCAATGGAGGTTAAGTGACTTGCCCAGAGTCACACAGCTAGGAATGTCTGCGGCCAGATTTGAACCCAGGTCCTCCCAACTCCAGGCTTGGCACCCCACCTACTTTTCTACCTAGTTGTCCCTTGGAATAATCTAATTATGAGTCACATCTTAAACAGACCCAGGACTATTTGCATGACAAAGTGGAGTGGACAGTTATCCAATTTGATTGGAACTTGGATATGTGAAGGGGAGTAATATAAAGTTGGAAAAGGAGGCAAGAGGCAGATCTTAGAAGGATTTAGATACCAGGACCAGAAATTTGCACCTTTAGGAGATAAATATTAGGAATCTCTGAAGGTTTTTGAGTAATGGAATTGCATAATTGGAGCAACAGATACAGGCAGCTATGAGAAGAATGGGTTGGAGAGGGGCTGCTAAGTAGCACAGTGAAGAAAACATTAGGCCTGGAGTCAGGAGGACCTGTGTTCAAATCTGGCCTCAGTTACTTCCAATTGTGTGCCCTTGGGCAAGGCACCTGAATCCCAACTGCCTAGCCCTTAGTCTGTCTTGGAATACTTAGTCTAGATTAGAAAGTAAGAGTTTAAAATGTTTTTAAAAGACTGGATTGGAGAGAGATTAGGCTTCTCCCCAGGTTCACTCCTTGCCTTGTCCTATCTCGCTTTTAGGTCTGGATGTGGATGGTATTTACAGAGTCAGTGGGAATCTGGCTATAATCCAGAAACTTCGGTTTTTGGTGGACAGAGGTAGGAGCAATTGACTTAAGTGTTGAAGCTGGTGAGGGGTGAGGGGTGGGGAGGATTGAGAGGGTTTGGGAGGGAAAGCAGGAGCCAGATGGAAAGTGTGAGGGATGAAGAAGAAATGATTGTTGGAGACCTGGACATTGGCATTGACCTCTCTCCCTCTGTATCTGGCAGAACGAGCAGTCACCTCTGATGGAAGATACCTGTTCCCCGAGCAGCCAGGACAAGGCACTTATATGGAGTTTCCAATCCCTCAACTTTCCCACTTCTCCTGAGTGTTTCATGTTCTCCCTGCTTCAATCCTTCCCCAGAAAGCAAATCTAAACTAAATCCCCAACCTCTTAGCTCGCTGTGTTAAGCTCCAGGATATCCTCTGCTCGTGTCCTTCTGTTTCTTAAACTCTTCATCCCTTTGGCGTCCCCCTAACCCAGTGATGGGCAAACTACAGCCTGGGGGCCACATGTGGCCCCCTGAAATGTTCTATTTGGCTGCAGGACATTATTCTTAATCTGATGAATATAATGAGTAGGATATAATACAATGAAACTTCGAAAGAGTTGCCTTAGAAACAGACTGACAGATGATCATTTCCTTTCCCTTGGCCCCTAAAGTTTGCCCATCACTGCCCTAACCCATCCTGTGCCCTCCTTTGAACTCACACATCCTTCCCCCCACAGAGTGCCGGCTGGATCTGGACAGTGCAGAATGGGATGACATCCATGTTGTGACTGGAGCCTTAAAGCTTTTTCTTCGGGAGCTTCCCCAACCTCTGGTCCCTCCATCACTGCTGTCACCCCTCCGTGAAGCTCTTGGTAGAGTGTGGGAATTTAGAAGGGCTTTGGGCATGAGGGTAAATGGGAGGTAAGAGACAGGAGGCCTTAGCTCCTAGGGAGAAAGAGATATGCCCTTTTAGTATGGGGAAGAAATGCCAGTGAGAGAAGGTTCAATAAAGTCTTTCACTAAATCTGCCCTACCCTAAACCTAGCTCCTAAGGGACAACTGGTTAGCAAAGTGAATAGAGTGCCAGGCTTGGAGTTGAGAACCTGGGTTCAAATGTGACCTCAGACACTTCCTAGATGTATGACCCTGGACAAGTCACTTAACCCCAATTGCCTGGCCCTTACTGCTCTTCTGCCTTGGAATCAATACACAGAATTGATTCTAAAACAAAAGGTAAGGGTTTTTAAAAAATGGATCCTAGCACCTTCCCCAACCCAACTTCCATTACCCTTTCTCTAGCACTTCCTGAGTCAGAACAACGCTTATCCCGGATACAAGAGCTCATAGGCTCAATGCCAAAGCCCAATAGAGACACACTTCGGTGCCTTCTGGAACATCTATGCAGGTAACAATGGAGGAATACCTGTGTGGAAGGGAAGGGGCTAGGGGAAAGCATTCCTTGCAAATGGAGGAGTTCAGGTAGAAACTGGCCTAGGGTACAGTTATCTGTTCAAGTGGAGCGGAGGGAGGGTCTATGTTTGTGGAAATGGCAAGTAGAACTCTACTTAGGGTCTGGTTAGCAGGGAAGGGAATAAGCATTTATTAAGCACCTACTATATGCCAGACTCTGCGCTAAGTGCTTTATAATTTATCCCATTAGCAATGGTCTTTAGAGACAGAGGACAAGAAGGAAATGGGAGCCAGATAGGGGAAGCAAGGCTAAAGACATAAGGAAAAGTCACAGCTTCCCTCTTCTCTCCCTCCCTCCCTTCATTCCCTCTCTCCCTCTTTCCCTCTCTCCCTCCATCCCTCCCTCCCTTTTCCTTTCCTCCCTCTCTCTCTCCCTCTTTTCATTCCCTCCCTCTTTCCCTTCTTTCCTTTCCTTCCTCTCTCCCTTCCCTCCTTTCTTCCTTCCTTCCTTTTCTTCCTTCCCTGCTCCTTCCTTCCACTCTCCCACCCCAAAGTGGCATATAATGTGGAGAGTGATGTACCTCATCTCTCTGACTCTGATTTGTAGGGTGATAGCACACTCGGACAAGAACCGAATGACCCCACACAATTTGGGTATTGTGTTTGGACCAACACTGCTACGACCAGAGCAAGAGACCTCTGACCCAGCTGCCCATGTCTTCTATCCTGGACAGCTGGTTCAGCTGCTGCTGAATGACTTCACCAGTCTCTTCCCTCATCCGTGAATCCTGGACTTTGCCCTACATGAGTGTGTTGAGCTGATCTCAACTCTGAAAGCAAGGGTTAAGAGGGATGGGACCTCCATTTGTTAGCCATAACATTTGAGCAGAACTTCCATCTGTTAGCCATAACATTTGGTTAAACCTCCATTGGGTAGCACATTTGATTCCAATGGGTGATTTCCATTTTGAGGGTTTACATATTAGGAAAACTTGTGAATATTTTTTGTATTAGGAGAGAGGGTCTTCTTTGGGGGAGTCTGTTTGGGACGTTACACCCATTCATGATACATTCAGTATCATCTGATTTTAGCCTTGTGTATTGGGGATGGTTATCAAGGCATTTTCAATTAAGGAAATACTCACATACAGCCCAGATTCATCCTAGAGGCAACCTGAGCCCAAGAAAGGGGATCAGATTTTCCTTATTGCTTTGGTTCCTTGTGCCCCCACCAAGCACCAGAACTCTGAGAAAAACAAAGCTTAGGTAGGGCTCCTATTTACAAGTCTCCCCCAAAGTGGTTCTGAGAGTCTCTGTGAGAAAAGGTACTTCATTTACAAATTAAATGATCAGGTATAGGACAACTATTTCCTTTGTGCTTTAAGTAGCTACTGAAACTGCTGTATGCTTAAAATACAAAAGATTCATCTGTGTATTAACAAATACTTAAAAAATAAAACAATAACATGTCACAGCTGTTCTACAATCTCCGAGTGGTAAAGGCATTTATGAGACTACTGCTGCTAAACAAATATTTCCCCTTCAACCTGAATCTGTACTGTCCAAGCAACTGAAAAGGTTCAGGTCTTGTGGCTCAACCAAACATGGCTCTTTATCTCTAGTTTCAGGATGAAACCTGGGGTCGTCTTTTTTTTTTTTTTTTTTTTTTTTTACCTGGAGAAGCAGACTGGAAGCACTTTTGGTTGAGTAGCACAGCTGCAACAAAAACTCAAGAACTTCCAAACTTGTGAGGTAGCCACTAAGGTTGGAAAGGTCCATCTCCGCATCTAAGGTTGTGGCAAACGTCTTATGGGTGGTAGGCCTGTGCTCAGGGAAGAAAGACAAAACAATGAAGACAACCAGGAACTCAAAGTTTAGTCTCAGGTTCAAGCAGCCAGCACATGTTCTTGTTGCAATATGCTTACAACTACCATTGTCACTGCAGGGTGTAGATAGGTAGACAAGTTACAAGTGTCTATAGATAGGAAAGAAATCCCCTTCTCTCCTCACTGAAAATCCAAGGTAGAGCTAGAAAAGTCCCAAAGCAAAACACTCAAAAGAAAGTGAAGGGGCAACTAGATGACACAGTGGATAGGGAGCCAGGCCAGAGGACCTGGGTTCAAATCTAGCCTCAGACACCTTCCAGCTATGAGACCCTGGGCAAGTCCCTTAACTCCATTTGCCTAGGACCTTATGTCTTAGAGTTGTTACTAAGACAGAACATGAGGGTTGTTTGTTGTGTGTGTGTTTTTTTTTGTTGTTTTTTTTTTTTTTAAGAGAGGCTGAAGCCTTTTTTCCACCTGCTAAGGGGGAGATTCCTGAGCTGACAATCATCTTCAATGCCACTAGATTCAGGGAAACTAAAGTACCAATCAGGAGTTGTTCACTGAGTAAGTTATAGTATATGATTGTAATGGAATACTAATATGCTGTAAGAAAGGATGAACAAGAGAAGCTCAGGAAAAATTGGAAAGACTTACATGAACAGAAACAGAGTGAAATAAGCAAAACCAGAAGAATATTTACACAGTGACAGGAATACTATACAATGAACAACCGTGAATAACTTAACTCTTCTCAGCAATACAATGATCCAAAACAATCCCAAAGGACACATGATAAAAAAAAATGCCAGCTGCTTCCAGAGAAAGAACTGATAGAATCAGAATCCAGACCAAAACAAACTTTTTTCACTTTCTTAACTTGTTCTGTTGTTCATTTCCCTCCACAAAAAGAATAATATGGAAAAATATTTTACATGACTGCACATGTAAAATCTTTATGAGAGGGGAAATGGAAAGGAAGAATTGGAGACTCAAAATTCTTTTTAAAAAGTTGGAAACTATACATGTAATGAAAATTGTAAAAAGAGATAAAATCTTAGAAATTCCTTTTACTCATAATTGGGGTGAAAATAACATTTAAAAAATTAAAAACACAACAGTTTGGCAAAAGAGACACATATGCAAAAAAAAAACCATGAAAATAATACCTTAGCAGTCAGAATTGCCCTAATGGTAAAAGAAGTACAAAAATTTACTGAAGAAAAGAATTCTTGAAAAAGGAAAATTGGCCAAATGAGAAAAGAAGTATTGAAGAAAAATCCCTTAAAAATTAAAATTGGGGTGGGCCCTGTAGCTAGGTGGTTCAGTGATGAGAGCCAGATGTGGGGATCAGATGTCTAGTCTCAAATCTAGCCTCAGACACTTCCTAGCTATAGGACCATGGACAAGTCACTTAATTCCAATTGCTTAGCCCTTACTACTCTTTTGCCTTGGAATCAATACTTAGTGTTGATTCTAAAACTGAAGGTAAGTATTTTAAAAAAGAATGGTTGGACTTATAAAAAAATGTTCTAAATCACTATTGATTAGGAAAAGGCAAATTAAAACAATTCTGAGGTGCTTCACATTTAGCAGATTGGTTAAATGAAAATGAGAAATGTTGGAGATGTGGGAAAATTGAGACACTAATACATTGTAAGTGGAATTGTAAAATGATCTAACTATCCTGAAGAGCAATTTAGAACTATGCCCAAAGGCATATAAAACTGTGCATGCCCTTTGATCCAGCAAAACCACTACTAGATTTATATTCCAAAGATATTCAAGAAAGAAAGAAAAAGGACCTATTTACACAAAAATATTTATAGCAGCTCACTTTGTGGTGACAGGGGAATGGCTGAACAAGTTGTAGTATATAATTGTAATGGAATACTATTGTGCTACAAGAAATAATGAACAAGATGATTACAGAAAAACCTGGAGTTATCCAAATTAATGCAAAGTGAAGTGAACAAACCAAAAGAACATTGTACCCAGTAACGTAATATTGTACAATGATCAACCATGAATGGCTTAGTTATTTCCAACAATCCAATGATCCAAGACAATTCCAAAGAACTCATGATGAAAAATGGTACCCACTTCCAAAGAAAGAACTGATGGAGTCTGATTGCAGATTTATTACTTTATTTTCTTAATATGAGTCTTTTCATCATGACCATTTTGGAAATATGGTGTTCATGACTGCATATGTATAACCTAGATCAAATTGTTTACTGTCTCAGGGAGGGGGAAAGAAGGAAGAGAGAATATATTTTGCATGATAATACATGTAAAACTGATATCAAATTGTTTACCATCCCCAGGAGGGGAGAGGGAAGGGAGAGAGTTTGGATCTTATAACAACTTCAGAAGATGTGTGAAAGTAGCCAAAATCACATCTTTAGCTTTTACTACCAGCTGGGGAAGATCTGGCCCCACAGTTTACTAATCTCACTAATCTATTGAGTCAACAGAGCAGAGAAGAAGCTGTAATGGGGAGATTAAGCAGTAGCACTCAGGCTGAGTCTAAAGACCTGAGGGTTCCATAATGGAATGAAGCTGGGATTTTGAAAAGAGGAGTGGGAGTTTGACCAAGCTAGAGAAAAGGAGGTGTGTTGGCTGTGTGGTCTAGGTTTTGCCATATACCCAAGGAACTGTCAGTGTGGGATACTACTGAGAGAAGATTCTTCAAGGAAAACATCGTGGCTTAGGTTGAGGAAAGGACTGGGTTATCTGTTGGCAGACAACAGGTCAATCTACCTTACTCCCTGGAGTCTGTTTTGGATTAATTGGCTGCTTTTGAACTTGTTCCTGTTACATCTGTGACCAGCTTGGAGCATCTCTGAACTTGTACTGTGATAAACCCTCTTCGGCCCTCTTAGTCTAGGTAGTGAATAGCTCAGTTAGGTAAAACTTTAGTCTATTTAACTTTTAGGTTAGTCTGTTAGCATATAAACACCCCTCTCCCTACTTCCCTCAGTTATTACCATTAAAGACAATTTCGTTAGCACTTCCTATCTCCTCTTAGTTATAAGAACCCACTATATTGGTTTTTCCCTGGTTGGCAGTTTGTCAGTTACAAGTCAACTGACATTCCTGAAACTCGCATCCCCATTTGGTTTACCTATGTTCCCCTGTCTGTCCTTCCATTGTGAAGAGTGAGTGTGTCCTCAGTTTATTATTCATTCCCCATTCCCAGTACCATCTTTTTCAAAGACCTTCCAGGACTGAATAGCCCAAACCCAAAGATCCAGTAAATAATCAAAGGAGCAAGATTACAGCCAATTACTGGGGGGGGGGGGGGGAGAAGGAAAAAACATGAGTAAACAACAGAAAAGGAAAAAGAAATTACAATCTATAGCTTCTATCCAGAAAATGAACAAAGAGCAAATGGATCAGAGGAGGACCAAGGAACATCAAGCAAAACACAGAAACTCCAGTGAAATGGACATAGGCTTTGGAAGAACTCAAAATTCAATTAACTCAAGAACTCAAAAACAATCATGAGAGGCTGAAGATAACTGGAAAAAGGAAATACACAAACTAAAACAAGAAAATAGTGCCTTGAAATCCAAAACTGACCAGCTTGAAAATAAGGCAAAGAAAGTGAAAGATGACCTACAAAGAAAAACAGACCAGGAGAGGGATGACCAAAAAGCCAGGGATGAAATTCAGTCTTTAAAAATTAGAATCCAACAACTACAAGCAAATGACTTCACAAGGTAGCAAGAATCTATAAAACAAAATCAAAAGAATGAAAAAATTGAGGAAAATATGAAACACCTCATTGACAAAACCCCAAATCTGGAAAACAGATCCAGGAGAGACAATTTGAGAATTTGAGAATATCATCCTACAAGAAATTATCCAAGAAAATTGTCCTGACATTCTTGAATAAAAGCGAAAAGTGGAGATTGAAAGAATCCATGGATCACCTCCTACATTTAATCCCCAACTGGCAATGCCCAGGAATGCTACAGCTAAATTCAAGAACTACCAGGCCAAGGAAAAAATATTACAAGCTGATAAGAAGAAGTAATTTAGATACTATGGAACCACAGTTAGGATAACATATAGGATCTGGCTGCATCTACACTGAAGGACCAGAAGGCATGGAATACGATATTCCAGAAAGCAAGGGAACTAGGCCTACAACCAAGAATCAACTACTGACTATATTCTTGTAGGGGAAAGTATGGTCACTTAATAAAATAGATGACTTCCAAACATTCATAAAGAAAAGGCCAGACTTAAACAGAAAATTTGATGTTCAAACACAGAACTCAAGAGAATCACCAAAAGGTAATTAAGGGGGGGGGGGCAAAAAAATCAAAACTTTCTTTAAGGGACCCAATAAGTTCAAATGATTTGTATTCCTATAAGAAAAGATGATATTGGTAACTCTTAAAAATCGTTATCATCATTAGGATAGCTAGAATAAGTATATTTATAGGGAACAATGACAAACTGTAAAGGATGAAATGTTGAGATATATATGTATGTATAAATATATATAAAACTCGAGGTAAAAAGGGATACTATTAAGAGAAATGGTAAAAGAGACAAAATGTAGTAAATTTATATTTCATAAAGAAACGCATGGTGGGAGCAGGGGAGAAGACCAATACATTGGAAGAGTAAAGAGGTTGGAGACAGGAAATACTGAAGTCATATGTGCATTGAAATTGACTCAAAGAGGGAAGAACAATCAGACCTATTGGGGCAGAGAATTGATTTGTGCCCTGCAGAGAAGTAGAAGGGTACAAACTAACAGGTAGGGAGGGAAGGAGAGTGTGGAAGATAACTCAAAAAGACCCTAAAGAAAAATAAGAGGGGAATAATAAGAGAGTGGGCAGAAAGGGAAGTAAAATAAGGGGGTGGGGGTTAGGGGGACTGATTAAAAACAAAACACTGGTATAGAAGAAAATAATGAAAGAAGAAAGGGCAGGACAAGGAGATGAAATCAAAATGTTGGGGAATACATAGCTGGTAATAATAACTCTGAATGTGAATGGGATGAACTCACCCATAAAACAGAAGCAAATAGCAAAGTGGATTAGAAATCAAAATCTTACCATATGCTGTCTATAAGAAACACACATGAGGCAAGTAGACACACAGAGAATAAAGATTAAAGGCTGGAGCAAAATTTATTGGGCATCAACTGAGAAAAAGAAGGCCAGAGTCACAATCATGATATCTGACAAATCCAAAGTAAAAATAGATCTAATTAAAAGAGATAGGGAAGTGTTATAAGGGTCCTGGTGAGGAACTGAAGCTGAGTATGTGTGTGGGTGATACCTAAGTGTAGCACTTAAGTTGTGATAGTGAAACACAAAGGGCCCACAAGATAGTTGTATTGAATCTGCTAAACTCAGCTTCAGAATAACAGCATCCCAGAATAGCCAGCCAAATGAAGAATCTGTGAATGGAATTATACAGATACTTCTAACTGACTAATTTGGCCTAGTAGGATAATGCTAGAGTTTGACTGCGGATTATATCTTGCTATGAATGTTACTATTCTCCTTTCCCTCAAGTGTCCCAGGGATACAAACACTAAGCCTCATGATAAAGTTGACACCAATCTAGGTAAGTTCAAAGATTCAATGTGCTTCAGGCTTAGGAGGGGAACAGGGTAAATAACTGAGAAGGAGGGAAACAGGAAGATCTTGATCTAAGCTAATGCTGACAAAGATGGTACTTGAATCGAAGGTAATCAGGATTATCAGTTGTTAATTGATAATTGCTAGTCCAGCCTGGCAGAGCCAGACTGATTCACCCAAATCAGGTTGTTTGCTGAAGGATGTTGTTGTTTCTTCTTGGAGTATGAATCAGAAACAGGTTACTCAGTATAAAGGTATCACAGGATCAGAGACTGTGAGATTGGTCAATGAAGTTTGCTAGTAATTCAAGTTGACCTAAGGCCTACCCTCACCACCACCACAAACCTCCCACTCCCCAAAATATCTCAGATTGAGACCCTGTCTCAGTTTAAATCCTCCCTTTAATACTTGAGCATCAACTGACTTGGCACAAGCCAGTCCCTACCAGGCTCAGTCCATTCCATGTTCTAATCAGGTAACTGTCCATCATCTTGCTTTCCATATTGCTTTGCAAAATATCATTACAGAAGGCAATTACATCCTGATAAAAGGCAGTATAGACAATGAGGAAATACAAGTACTCAACCTTTATGCACCAAATGGTATAGCATCCAAATTTCTAAAGGAGAAATTGGGGGAGCTAATGGAGAAAATAGATAATAAAACTATACTAGAGGGAGACTTGAACCTTCCTCTAGCAGATCTAGATAAATCAAACCAAAAAATAAATAAGAAAGAGTTAAGAGAAGTGAACAAAATCTTAGAAAAATTGGAGTTAATAGATATGTGGAGAAAAATAAATTGGGATTAAAAAGGAATATACCTTCTTTTCAGCAGCACATGGTACATTCACAAAGATTGACCAGGTATTAGGACATAAAAATATAGCAAACAAGTACAAAAAAGCAGAAATGATAAATGCAACCTTTTCAGATCATAATGCCATAAAAATAGTTATTGGCAAGGGTACATGGAGAGGCAAACCAAAAATTAATTGGAAATTAAATAATATGATTCTACAAAATCAGTTAAAGAACAAATCATAGAAACAATTAATAATTTCATTGAAGAGAATGACAATGATGAGACTTCTTACAAAATCTATGGGATGCAGCCAAAGCAGTACTCAGGAGGAAATTTATATCCTTGAGTGCATATATTAACAGGGCAGAGGTCAATGAATTGGGCATGCAAATTAAAAAACTAGAAAGTAAACAAATTAAAAATCCTCAGGTGAAAACTAAATTAGAAAACCTAAAAATTAAAGGAGAAATTAATAAAATCATAAGTAAAAGAACTATTGAATTAATAAATAAGACTAGAAGCTGGTACTTTGAAAAAACAAATAAAATAGACAAAGTACTGATCAATCTAATAAAAAAAAAAGGAAAGAAGAAAACCAAATTAACATTATCAAAGATGAAAAAGGAGACCTCACTTCTAATGAAGAGGAAATTAAGGCAATCATTAAAAACTATTTTGCCCAATTATATGGCAATAAATACAGCAATTTAGGAGATACAGGTGAATATCTACAAAAATATAAATTGCCTAGATTAACAGAAGGAGAAATCTAATATTTAAATAATCCTATATCAGAAAAAGAAATTGAACAAGCCATCAAAGAACTCCCTAAGAAAAAAATCCCCAGGGCCTGATGGATTCACACGTGAATTCTATTAAACATTCAAAGAACAACTAATTCCAATACTGTAAAAACTATTTGACATGATAAGTTCTACCAAATTCCCTTTATGTCACAAATATGCCTGATTCCAAAGCCAGGCAGACCAAAAACAGAGAAAGAAAATTACAGACCAATCTCCTTAATGAACATAGATGCAAAAATCTTAAATAGAATACTAGCAAAAAAGACTCCAGCAGGAATTCCATGTGAACTGGAATGACCTCCAGGAATTGATGCAGAGCGAAAGGAGTAGATCCAGGAGAACACTATACACAGAGACTGATACACTGTGGTACAATCGAACATAACAGACTTCTCTACTAGCAGCAATGCTGAGGGACTTATGAGAAAGAAAACCAGCCACATTCAGAGGAAGAATTGTGGGAGGAGAAACACAGAAGAAAAACAACTTCTTGAACACGTGGGCTGATGGGGATATTATTAGGGTTGTAGACACTAAACGATAACTCTAGTCCAACTATCAATAATATGGAATTGGGTCTTGATCAATGATACATGTAAAATCCAGTGGAATTGTGTGTCAGCTAAGAGGGGTTAAGGGGGGCTTGAGGGAGAGGGAAAGAACATGAAACATGTAACTATGGGGAAATATTCAAAATTAAAATTAAAAAAAAATTAAAAAACAACTCCAGCAAGTGATCACAAGGGTTATTCACTATGATCTGGTGAAATTTATACCAGGAATGCAAGGATAATTCAATATTTGGTATTTGGAAAACCACCCACATAATTGACCATATCAACAAGCAAACCAACAAAAATCATATGATTATCTCAATAAATGCAGAAAAAGTCTTTGACAAAAAACAACACCCATTTCTATTGAAAACACTAGAAAGTATAGGAATAGAAGGGCCTTTCCTAAAAATAATAAACAGTATATATCTAAAGCCATCAGCAAGCATCATCTGCAATGGGGATAAATTAGAAGCCTTCCCAATAAGATCAGAAATGAAACAAGGATGCCCATTACCACCTCTATTATTTAACATTGTATAAGAAACACTAGCAGTAGCAATTAGAGAAGAAAAAAAAATTGAAGGTATTAAAATGGGCAACGACGAGACCAAGCTATCACTCTTTGTAGATGATATGATGGTCTACTTAAAGGATCCCAGAGAATCAACTAAAAAGCTAGTGGAAATAATCAACAACTTTAGCAAAGTTGCAGGATACAAAATAAACCCACATAAATCATCAGCATTTCTATATATTTCCAACACATCCCAGTGGCAAGAGTTAGAAAGAGAAATGCCATTAAAAATCACCCTAGAGAAAATAAAATACCTAGGAATCTATCTGCCGAGACATACACAGGAATTATACAAAATCATTCCCCAATTGATAAATGGGCAAGGGACACGAATAGGCAATTTTCAGATAAAGAAATCAAAACTATCAATAAGCACATGAAAAAGTACTTTAAATCTCTAATAATTAGAGAAATGTAAATCAAAACAACTCTGAGGTACCACCTCACGCCTAGAAGATTGACTAAAATGGCAGCAAAGAAAAGTAATAAATATTGGAGGGGATATGACAAAATTGGAACATTAATGCATTGCTGGTGGAGTTGTGAATTGAAACCACCATTCTGGATGGCACTTTGGAACTATGCCCAAAGAGAGCTAAAAGACTGCCTGCCCTTTGGGTTTATACCCCAAAAAGATCATAAGGAAAAAGGCTTGTATGAAAATATTTATAGCCACACTCTTTGTGGTGGCAAAAAACTGGAAAACGAGTGTATGCTCTTCAATTGGGGAATGGCTGAACAAATTGTGGTATCTGTTGGTGACAGAATACTATTGTGCTCAAAGGAATGAACTGGAGGAATTCCATGTGAACTAGAAAGATCTCCAGGAATTGATGCAGAGTGAAAGGAGCAGAACCAGGAGAACATTATACACAGAGATGTGTAATACACTGTGGTAAAACTGAATGTAATGGACTTCTCTACTAGCAACAATGCAATGATCCAGGACAACTATGAGAGACCTATGAGAAAGAATGCTATCCACATTCAGAGGAAGAACTGTGGGAGTAGAAACACAGAAGAAAAAAGTCTGCCTGATAACATGGGAGGATGGGGATATAATTAGGGATAATGACTCAAAATGAGCACCCTAGCGCAAATATCAATAATATGGAAATAGGACTTGATCAATGACACATGTAAAACCCAGTGGAATTGTGTGTCGGCTATGGGAGGGATAGAACATGAATCCTATAAGCATGGAAAAATTAATTAAGTAAAAATTTTAAATTAGTTAAAAAAAGAAAATTGCTATTACATGTAATTGGTAAAATAAAATATATTTTAATTAATTTGTTTATTTGATTAATTTAGAATATTTTTCCATGGTTACATGATTTATGTTCTTTCCCACACCTCCTCCCTCCCCACTCCCATAGCCACTGAGCAATTCCACCAGGTTTTACATATATCATTGATTAAGACCTATGTTCATATTATTGTTTGCAATAGAGTGATCATTCAGAGTCAACATCCCCAATCATATACCCACTGAACCATTTTACCAAGCAAATGTTTTTCTTCTGTGTTTCTGCTCCCATAAAATATCTTTTGAAAGGAAGAAAGAATTTGACATTGCAAAAGAAAAGAAATCCCAAAATGGAAATTTCCCCTATTATGATAGCCAAATTCTAGAGCTCCCAGGTCAAGGAGAAAATATTGCAAGCAGACAGAAAGTACAATTCAGATATTGTGGAATCACAGTCAGGATCACCCAAGATTTAATGGCTTCCATGTTAAAGGAGCAGAGGGCTTAGAATACATATTCCAGAAGTCAAAGAAGCCAAGGATTACAACCAAGAATAATCTACCCAGAAAACTGGGCATAATATTTTGGGGTAGGAGTGGGGAAATTAATATTTAATGAAATAAAGTACTGTAAGAAGGAAAATTTAGGTATTTATAAATATATATTAAAAATATGTGGCCGCCAGGAACCAACAATTTAGGTTGATTCCTTAATTAAATCAGACCCAAGTCAGCATCGGGTTGAAGAGTTTATTTACAGTCTGTTAGGTAATAAGTAGGAATAAAGAGAAAAAGGAGAGGCTAGTCCAGGCCAAGCCTGGACGGAGAGAGAAGAAGGTTATAAAGCTTAATAAATGAAGCTGTAAGCCACAAGGCCCAACAGCCAGATAGGCAGAGTTTAGAATTGGCCCAGCAAGGCCAAGGAAGTCAGCCTAACTTACCCACGTGACAATATAGAGTGTAATCTGTCTGTGGTCTCAGGAGATGCTTCTTCTTCCAGTTCGAGACGGCAACTGCTCCCACAGGAAGTTCACTAACTTACTTAAAGAGATCGTGTCTTTCATCACTTCCTGTGGTCCACCTCTAATTCAAATGGACAAATGGCAGTTTCTACATTGATTTGGACTGCCCAAATGGCAGTCCCTTATTCTTGATTTGTTACTTATTGTCACATGTGGGTAACTCGTCTCCCCTCCCCACTAAGGGAGGTGAGAGTGACATCATTAGCACGCCTGGGTTGAATAGAATTTTGACTATTAATGGGCTGGAGCTAATTCTATTTACACAGTACTTTCAAGAATTCTTGAAGAAAAGATTAGAGCTGAATAAAAAATCTGACATTCAAACCCAAGACTCAAGAGAGATATAAAGAGATAATCATGAAAGAGAAATCACAAAGGACTAAAAAAGTTAAACTGCTTACATTCCTAAATGGGAAGATGATAAATGCAGCTCCTAAAAACATTATTCAGTATTAGGGCAATTAGGAGGAGTCTAAGGGGTATGAGTTGATTATGTTGGGATGATCTAAAAAAAAATAAATAAACGGATGAGAAAAAAGAATGAACTTGGAGAAGGGGGAAGTGAGAGGGGAAACGAGGGAAATTATCTTACAAAAGAAAGGAATGTAAGGAAGAACTTTTATAATGTAGAGGGGTGATGGCAGAATGGTTAAACTTTACTCTCAACAGAATGGATTCAGAGATAGAAGAATATATATAGACATTCAGTTGGCTATAGAAATCTATCTTATCCAACAGAGAAATAGGAGGGGAAGGAGATAAAAGAAAGTGGGAGGTGATAAAAGGGAGGGTGGATTAAGGGAGGCAGTGATCAGAAACAAAACAGCCTTTTGAGAAAGGACAGGTTAAAAAGAGAGAAAGAGATGATAAACCAAAGAAAATAAAATACACGTAAGCATAACTGTAAATGTGAATGGAATTGAGCTCACCCATGAAACAGAAGTACAGAGCAGAATGGATTAGAAACTTGTTTGATTATAATCCAACAATATGTTGTTTACAAGAGACATACTTGAAACATAAAGGCACACAGAGAGAGTTAAAATAAGGGGCTGGAGGAGAATCTATTATGATTCAGCTGCAATCAAAAAAGGCAATCATGATCTCAGACAAAGAAGAGACAAAAAGAGGTCAAATTAAAAGAGATAATCAGGGAAACAATATTTTACTAAAAGATACAATAGACAATGGGTAAGATCAAATTCTCTTATGGCAAGTTTTCTCTGATAAAGTTCTTTTTCCTCAAATATACGGGGAACTCAAATATACAAATTTCTAAAAATAAGAACCATTCTCCATTTAATAGATTTATCAGATGATATGAACAGGCATTTTCCAGAAGAAATCAAAGCTATTTATAATCACATAAAAATGTTCTAGATCATTATTTATTAGAGAAAGGCAAATTAAAACTCTGAGATAGTCCCTCACACCTATCAAAAATAATAAATGCTAGCAGAGATGAGGAAAAATAGGTACACTATTGAACTGTTGGTGGAGTTGAGAACTGGTCCAACCATTTTGGAGAACAATTTGGAAGTATGCCCAAAAGGCTTTAAATTGTGCATACCTTTTGACCCAGCAATACCACTGACTAGGTCTGTATTCCAAAGAGATCAAAGGAAAAGGATGGATATTTACAAAAATATTTCTAGCAACATTTTTGGTGGTGGTAAAGATTTGGAAATTAAGGAAATGCATATCAATTGGGGAATGACTGGACAATCTGTGGCATGTGATTGTGATATAGTACTATTGTCCTATAAGAAATAAGAAGGGGGATGGTTTCAGAAAAATATGCCAAGACCTATAAAAACTGATGCAAAGTGAAGTGAAAACCATGTGATCACTGGATCCCATGTCATAATGACGATCAACTGGGAAAAACGTTCTTATTCTGACCAATCCAGTGATCCAAGATAACTGATGAGATCTGAGTGCAAATCGAAGTATATTTTTCACTCTATTTTTTTTTTGCTTTTTAAATAATATGGTTAATACAAGCATTTTCCATGATTTTACAGGTATAAATGATTTTCATATTGTTTGCTTTGTCCGTGGGTGGGAACAGGCAAGAGGGAAAGAAAGAAAGAAAGAAAGAAAGAAAGAAAGAAAGAGAGGGAGGAAGGAAGGAAGGAAGGGAGGGAGGGAGGGACGGAGGGAGGGAGGGACGGAGGGACGGAGGGACGGAGGGAGAAAGGATGAATGAATCTTTGCACAGACTGTCCCCCATGCATCCTGCCTCACTGCCTCATAGAATGCCTAATTTCCTTCCAAGCCCGGCTTAAATGCTTCCTACAGGAAGCCTTTCCACATCCCTCTTCCCTAACCTATTGCTTTTATGCTCTTCCTTCCTTGAGCCCATATTACTTTGTGTTTACTTGGCATAAATGTTGTACTCCTCTGTGCACAGATGTTTCTCCCCTATAGAATGGAAGAATGCTTCAGAGGAGGAATTCTTCCTCTTTTTCTTTGTAACCCCTAGCCCCTGGCATGAAGCATGGCACATACAAGGGCATGATAAATGCTCATTAAATTGAAATGAATTCTCCTCTCCCCTGATCTCCCGTTCCCCTACAATGACACTGGAGAGCAAGGCTCCTTCTTAAACAGTTTATTATCATCATATCATTATTAAATTCCAGGAGAATCCCCCTAAAATATATACAGACTTTGTACAGTCTTCCAGCCCAGTGCCCTGAGCTGAGAGCTTCTAAAGGAAAAGGATGAGGATGGAGCCTCCAGGTTCCCTTTTACAAATCGAGGCCTCTTAGGCAGTAGAATTGAGGAACTGAGTCTCTCCGGGCAAGGACCCCAATAAAACACTCATGTTACCTACGGTCATGTTGGGGAGTGCAGAAGGTGAGGTGTGGGGGATACTCTCCTCAGGACGGGGAGATAAATGATTCAGACTCTCAGTCTCATCCAGAATGGCCACGAAATCCAATTGTGTGTTATCCAGGTCAAGGGAATCCAGAGGGTTGCACAGCTGTCCCTCTGGGGGAGGGCATAAGGTGGGACCCCCACCTAAGCCCCCTACCTCTGGGTGACCACAGCTAGGGTTGCTGCTCCCTGCCTTCAGGGGCCCATAGCACGTGGGCAGAGGAGGCAGAAGTCGAGGAGGTACCACCCTCTGGGGACTCCTCTCCCCTGACACCCCAAAATTCCCTTGGCACGGTGGGAGGGCAGGATATGCTCCTGATTTGGGAGAGAGCAAGGCAGGAGTCAAGCCAGAGGTGTATGTGTTCACTGAGTGCTTGGCATGACCTGAGCTAACTTGGGGCCTCCCCAGATATCTGGGGCTCCAATAATGAAGGTCCTGGTCTGAGGCATCTTCTCTCCTTCCACCCTCCCATAGAAGGGCCTGTTGTGATTGCACATAGCTACAGACAAGCTGAGCCTTGAGCTGCCCTGTGGAACTGGAAGAGCTCATGAAATCAGGGCTGGTCTGGGACTCCGAAGAATTATTAGGGGGTGCCTGGGCATAGGAGGATGATTGCATATAATTTGAGAGTGGAGGTTGGGAGAATGAGGAATGGGGCAGGGAGGGACTGCCAACAGGGTGAACACTGAGGCAAGGTGGCAACCCTAGGGGCACAGTGTCCATCAGGCACTCCTGCTCCGGCTTGACATGAACTTGTCCAAAAGGTCCAAGCTGAGAGCACTGATTATATTCCCCTCCACTACCTGCTGTGGCCTTGGGGGCTGAGTAAACCCTTGTAGGGGAAGCAAACTCACCCCAAGTTCCCGGGGTAGGGTTGGAGTAGGGCCCAGATTGAGGGCAAGCACTGGAGCCATAATCATCAGGGGGGCCTAGACCCCTGGGTCCGTAAGACTCAGATGTCATCCCCTCAAGGGCCCCATAACCCAGGGAGTCAGCTGAGGAGAAGTCCCCATAGGGGTCCAAGCCACTATTCATCAGAGGATCCCCATTTTCTGGTTCCTCACTCATCCCTAGAGTTTCCATGACAACATTCTCAGTGATGCTAGGGGGTCTAGGGGAGTAGACAGAGGAGGATGAGTGCGGTTCAAAGTTCCGTCCCGCTCCAGTCCCAGAGGCTGGGGTGTGAACACAGCCCAGGCTCTTGAACCTCTGGACTCTGGCGGGGGGAGGTGGCCCCGCAGACCTGGCAGGGTCACTGGCCCTCCTGGTGATCCCTGCACCAGGGCCGTAACCAGGATATTCAGCACCAATCCTCCAGGAGGGACCAGGGGGGCCCCCAACCCTCTCCAAACTGGGAGTGGAGGAGAGAGTGGCACTGGCCCCTCTGGGTGTGCCATATCGAGCATGGAGCAGGTAGTGCTGGGCAGGAGGAAGGCCTTGAAGGGACCCAGAATGCTCTGGGGGGGATACAGGAGGAAAAGGAGAGGAGCGACGGCTGATGGTATAGGCAGCGCCGGTGCTGCTGGAGCTGCTGCCTCGGTAGGTGGTAGAGCCAGGGGGCCCTGGGCGACCAGCCATGGCAGGGCCTAGGGGAGAGGAGAAAAAAGACTGGGACGATAAAAGGCTCTCCCACATTTCTCCTTGCCCATCCACAGCAAAGGCTGCTCTTGCCAGTCCTAACCTTAAACCTTGTCCCGAATTGTGGGGGGGAAACCCGTGAGCCCACCCCAAACAATCTCCCCAACAAAGGTCAGGAAGGACCTCTCCCCCTATCTAAATTTCCTCCCTCACGCCAGGGGTCTCACCAGTGCCTGTCAGGCTGGGCAGCTTAATTCCACGAGATGCTGACCGAAGTTGATCCAACCTTAGATTCTCCAGCCGCCTAAGGGTCGATAGACTGGGAGGTCCAGGTTCCAACCCCCCAGCCCCGCCAGCCCCGCTGGCCCCTGGGCCTTCATCCAGGCTATAGAGGTCTTCGGTGCTGCCCCCCAGAGTGCCAGCCATATCCACGCCACTATCTGTGTTGGTCACACTGCCTAATGGGGAGTGATCGCTGCTGCAAGAAGACTGTGCTCCTGGACTCGGCTGTGGCTTCTGAAGGGAAAGCAAGGGATAAAGGGTCAGTGTTCACTCCCTCTCCCTCCCTTCTTCCATCCAGCCTGGTCCTCTCTTCCAAGAGAGACACAGGAAACCCTGTGTTTGTTCCAGAATCTTGGAATCTTGAGGATGGAGTGGAGAAAAGACACAGGGATGCAAAGGATGCTGGGATAGCTGGGAGAATTGGGAAAAGTGCTGAAGAGTTAAAAGTAGGTTTAATCAGAGCTTCTAGCTGCTGTGATGGGAGATGGAGGTGAGTCTGAAAGGCAAGATCTGAGGGGGAAAAGCTCTAAATTCTAAAATCCGTGCCTATCCCTAGGGAGGATGGAACAAGGGAGAAGACAAAGGGCTGGAACTGCATGGGGTGGGGGTGGAGGGGAAGAAAGACATCTAGAGACCTTCCTGATGACTGTTGTTGTTGAGTCTTTTTCAGACATGTAATACTCTTCCTGACCTCATTTGGGATTTTCTTGGCAAAGATACTGGGATGGTTTTTTTCATTTCCTTCTCCAGATCATTTTACAGATGAGGAAACTGAGGCAAACAGGATTAAGTGGCTTGGCCAAGTAAGTGTCCAAAGTTTGATTTCAACTCAGATCTTCCTAACTCCAGGCTAGACACTCTACTGCACCACATAGCTAACCCAAGTCGGGGGCAACTAAGTGACTCAGTGGATATAGATATAGCACCAGGTCTGGAGATTGGAGGTCCTGGGTTCAAATCTGGCCTCAAAAAATCTGTGTGACCCTGGGCAAGTCACTTAACCTCAGTTGCCTAGCTCTTACTGCTCTTCTGCCTTGGAACTTATACGTAGTATGGATTCTATGATGGAAAGTAAGATTTTAATAAAAAATAAAGAAATAACATTTTTTTGAATGCTGGCTCTTTGGATTTGGAGAAATCATGGGATTTCTTCTCACACGTAGGCATTTTCACTTCTGAATATTGGGGGCTGTGGATGGAATGGAATGGGAATTATATATAGCAAAACTGAGAAGAGATGACTCGAGCAATCCTCAAGTACCCGTGTGTTTGGATGGGAGAGTGTGGAAGGCAAGGGATGCCAGTAATGGCTCCTATCCTGGTAGATCCTGGCTACAGAAGCAGAGGAATTACAGATGTGACTCACCAGGGCAGCATCAGACACTGTTAACTTGCCCTCATCCCGGCTGGGGCCCCCTTCCCTCTCCCTTTTGAGATCCAAGGTTGGAAGGGCCAGCACCCGGGATGGGGGACCATCTCCCCGATGCCTCTTAGTCACATGTGCATCTGGGCCATGCACCGTCTTGACATGTTTTCGGAGGGAGCTGGGGTCTGTGTAGCGCTTGGTGCAGCCAGGTAGTTTACACACGTACGGTTTCTATAGGGTAGAAGAATAAAGAACAAGAGTCATGATAAGAGTGGAGCAGAAACATGGTCTAGTGTAAGAGGAACCCTAGAGAAGGAAGAGGTGGGAAAGACATATGATCCTGAGGAAAACCTGGAAGAATGTGATAAGTGTCAGGAAGCAAGTTGGGGAACATACAGGACTGGGAAAATAGAAAAAATACATCAGGCAACATGAGAGATCATAGAAGACATGACGGTCATGGAGAAGACACAATGAGTTCATAGTAGAGAAAGGGGAGGTGAGAAAGTAACAGGGACAACCTTCGAGTTTCAGGAGAGATGAAGGGGAGACAAGGATTGGAAGGGCAGAAAAATTATTTGTTGTTGTACAATCGTTTCAATCATGTCTCCATTTGTGGCCCCATTTGGGGTTTTCTTGACAGAGATACTAGAGAGGTTTGCCATTTCCTTCTCCAGATCATTTTACAGATGAGGAAACTGAGGCAAACAGGGTTAAGTGATTTGACCAGGGCCCCACAGCTACTAAGTAACTATCTAAGGTCAGATTAAGTCTTTCTAACTCTAGGCTGGACACTCTATCCAACGCACCACCTCACTGCCCAGAAAAATTAGAGAGTGGTATAGTTTGGTCAGAGCAAATAAGGGACATAAAGGAAATATGGGTGTTGGGGTAAGGCGATGCAAAACACAGATGGAGGGTGACTGGATAAGAACTATACAGCTTGATATGGGGACTTGCCCCATTTTGACCACTACTCTAAGTTACCCACCCCCTTCGTCACAGAGAATGGTGGTTACAGCGGCACAATAACCTTCGCTGCCATGATGGAGGTGGGCATATATGACCAGTTGGAAACTAAGGAGGGGAGTCTCTGGGGAGGGTCTTGGTGGTGTGCTTAGCTGTTTGACTTGGCAGCCTGCAAGGGGGGTGGTGGTAACAATGGTCATTGTAGAGAAGATTCCTGAATGGAGAGAAGAGCTGCCAAATACAGTGCCAAATGTTTAAATGGATAGCTAAGGATCAATAGGGTCTTTCTGGGTTGGGTGAGTCTATGTGTGTCATGAGCAAAGGGTTCCCCCAATTGGGGATGGGGCAATGACATAGGATTGAGATTGAGGGGAGGGGACACCTCAACCCCAACAAATGATCTCAACAAGAAAATTCTCTAGAATGATAAAAAAAAAAACCCCGGAAAGACCTACATGATGCAAAGAACCAGGAGAACATTGCACACAGTAAAGGCAATATTGGATGATGAACAATTGTGAATGATTGAGCTATTCTTGACAATACAGTGACTGATCCAAGACAATTCTGACAGACTTGTGATGAAAAATGTCATCCACCTCCAGAGAAAAAACTGAGAGAATCTGAATCTATTTCACTTCCACAAAATGACTAATATGGAAAAATGTTTTACTTTATTACCATCTCGTGGAGGGGAAGGGAAGGAAGAGAGGAATGGGGAGATTTTGGTTCAATATTCAAACCAAAACCAAAGGTCAAAATTGTTTCTACACACAATTGAGGGAAAAAATAAAATATTATTTTTTTAAAATTCTCTAAGTTGTGTGTTTGTGCTTGAAGAGTTCTTGGATAGAGAATTAGCAGGGTCTCACCTCACTAGAATGGGTCCGGTTCTGGTGTTTAGCCCGATCACTGGCATTGCTGAAGGCCTTACTGCAGCCTTCATGCTCACACATATATGGCTTCTCTCCCGTATGTGAACGAAGGTGGGTCTTCAAGTTCTCGAGCCTTGAATAGGACTTCCTGCACCCCTCAAACTGAGGGGACACAAAGGATCAGAGAGTCCTTCCAAACAGAGGGACTCTTAAACTAGGGGCATATAAGGAAGCCCCTCCAAGGGCAACATGGAGCAGAAAGCATTTCTTAAAATCAGAGAAGATAATAAGGGAACTGAGGGAGTCCGTAAAATTTGGGGTGTGGGATGGCAAGAGGTAGGGAGGGAATATGGGACTTAGTATATGTTCTCTCAGTGTGAATAGACATGGAGATCAAAAAGTGAGTGCCTCTTCCTCAAGTCTTTCAGAGCCAGAGGACCTGGGGATTTCTGTTTGGGAGATACTCTGGTGGGTAGGATTGTCGCAGGGGGTCAGGGTTCTCATCCTGTACTTCTTTCACTGTCTGTATGGGGAGAGGGGGAGGTTTGGCTGGAGAGCCCTGGATAAAAGCTATAGGCCTGGGTTGTGCTGTGCCTCATGGGTACCAGCAGGAGTGGCATCTCACCGTGCATTTATGGGGCTTTTCCCCTGTATGTCTTCGCATGTGAACCACCAGCATATATTGCGCCTTAAATGGCCTCTGCTCTCGAGAACATCCTCCCCAGTGGCAAACAAACTCCTTTCTCTCACCATGGATGTGTTCACTGTTGATGTGCTGTCGATGAAGGCAAGATGGGTTTCAAGGGAGAAACACAAGGAATTGCAGCTCACTGGACAACCAAGCTCAGATCTTGCTTCCCTAAAACTCCCAGAACCCCCTACCACCATCCCCACTTCTCATGGCAGGGCATGAGGCGTAGAGGTGGAGGAAAATCATGCCATAGTCCTCAGATCTCTACTCCATTAATAATCTCATTGATATTTAGAATCCCACCTCTCTTGTCTGCCCTCCCTTAGCTCTTACCCCAGCCTTAAACCCTGTTTGTTCAGGAACAAAAATAACTGCCCCCTGATGTCTTCCACCCTTTCCCCCACTCTCTTTCTCCCCCCACGAGCCTCCTCCAGTTCTCCTGGACACTCCTGTCTCCCTAGATCACTACTCACGTGCACCAGCTGCTCCTGCGATTCAAATTCAAGGTTGCAGCCATCCCAACGACAACTGGTCTCATACACACATTCAGGCTCCGGCTTTTCTTCTTTCTCCAGTTCTTCCCTCCCATCCAATAGTCCCAGGAGAGCATCCTGGAACAAGGGAAGTGAAGGCTGCACCACACCTAGGCACTCTTACTTGAGCCCCCAGGCCTTCCCTCCATTCTTCTCCCCTTAAACTGAGCAACCATAGGATGTAGGAGAATCCTAGAGTCACAAATATGGAAGATACCCTCATAATTCTCTAGTCCAACGACTAATGAGCAAATGGAGGCTCAGGGACATGTGATTTGTCCAAAGTCACCCAGCCAGGGACAGAGCTGGGAACTAGGACCAGGTCTTCAGACTACAAGCCCAGGATTCCTTCCACTTTCTCCCCAACCTCACTCCCCCAGCCTAGGATTCAGGGCAGAAGATGATGGGGGTGAAGGAGATGTACCTTCCATTGACCTTGCCATTCCTCTTCCTCCTTTACCTGTGTGCCTGCAGAGTTGGGACTGGACATGTTGCCATCAAGTGGCTCCTCAGTATGTTTGCTGACCAGCATGCTCAGCTCAGATTTCAGCTTCCCAGTTGAGGAAAGAATAATGAAAGTAATCCAAGGAAAGAGCCTCCTCTCTGTTTCCCAGAGACTGTTCCTTCCATCCCCAAATACTCAATAACCAGCTTGAGGTTCTCCATGTGGAGAGAGCATCCTCGACCTCTCAAGTACTTCTTCCCAGGATCACTGAGAGTGGTGGTGGGAGCACAGGTAAGGGCTCACAGACACAACTACAGAGAGGTGCCTCAGTTCCCATCTTTTTTTTTCAAAAGAAAGCCCTTACCTTCTCTCTTAATATCAATGCTAAGGCAGAAGAGTGGCAAAGGCTAGGCAATCAAGGTGAAGTGACTTGCCCATGGGTGGAAGGTGCAGGCGAGTGAGTTGGAGGAGAGAAAGGAATAGCATGAAGGCTTACCTGGTAGTTTTGGAGGGGCCCCCGGGATTGGAGAGGTGGCCTCAGCCTGCCCTGGGTGGGGTCATGAGGGCCACAGGGTGGGGCCATGAAGGATGGAGTTGCCCTTTTTTGGTGATTCATCGGGGGTGGGAATCCCAGAGATGGGCTGTGGAAGGGGGAGGGGGTTAGGGTTAAGATTTCAGGACATTTCTAGGGAATTCTGAGGGGCTGTTTGGAGGGGTTTCTGGGAGTCTTAGGGAAGGAGATTGGAAAGGTATTTGTGGAAGTGCTGAGGGAATTGTAGAATGCTTTTGGAATGGTTAGAATCAGGATCTTGGGGAAGTGGCAATTTTTGGTGGGAATCTTAGTGAATACTTTGAGGGGCCCCTTGCCCCAGAGCTGCCTGCACCTGATGGTGCCGATGGAGAGGTGCCCATAGGACCCCCCTGGGGGGGCACAGCTTGAGTTGATGAAGGCAACAAGGGAGCTGGGTGAAGTTCGAATGACGGTCTGCAGGTCCAGGCTGGCGTCTGACAGTGGTGAGATGGACAGTGCCCTCTTCTTGGTCAGCTTGACTGCATTCCAGTTTGGGGGAAAGATCGGGGCTGGGGCAGGGGACATTGAGGGGGGATGGGTATAGCAGAGTGGGGTGAGGTGGGGTTTGGGGTATTTTCCCCTGTCCCCAACCCAAGGGTCCCAACTGTCTAGAAAAAAAATCACCCACTGACCCTACTCTGACCCACCAGCTTCCCACTTTTGACCTCCTGATTCCATCTTTAACCCCCTCATCCCACCTGTGATTCCCAGAACTCCTCTCTGACCCCTCTTGTCCCACCCTCATCAGATCAGGATTCTAGCCCTCTCATTCTCTCCTGGGACTGGGCTGGTTAAGTTTGTCCTTGAGGGAAGAACATGCCTAGGACCTCACCCTCGGTACTGCTGATGGTCTCTCTAGTTGGCCCATAGCTGTGGGAACTGGACATGAAGTTGGTTTGATGGCAGAAGGACAGGCCAGTCAATCCTGGAGGAGAGCACCAGGTGAGAGGATGGAGGTGGTGAACCAACCCACCCTTTTCCCCACCCAGCTATCTTCAGTTCTCCAGGGTAAAGAGATCTCTTAATATGTTACACATATTAAGTGCTAAATAAATGTTTCATTCATTCATTCATTCATTCACTAATATATTTAAAGAGGTGCAGAGCAATTTTCAACAAGCTTTCTCAACATCTTAATTCATCATCACAACAACCTAGTGAGGAGAGCAAATACCATTCCTATTTGTTAGATGAAGAGACTGAATTTGAGAAACACATAGGGTTGCCCAGGGTAGAGAGGCAGGGTTCCTAGAACCAAAATTTAAGCTGAAGGCCAAGACCAATCTACTATATACCCTTGCAGAGAGGACAATAGGGGCCTGGGATGGCAGTGGCTTCAGCACAGATCTCTGGATCTGAATGTGGTGTTTTCCAAACTCCTGTAGACCTAAGTGGTTTACACTGACCTTCAGTGCCCATGCCCTGGGCACCCTGACTAGGGAGGGATGGTAGACAACAAGATTCTCCATAGCTACTGATGGTAGGAGGAGTAATGGAGTTGAACATGGTGCTTCAGGTGAAGATTGGGTGAAGAAAAGCTGAGGGGAGAGAGACCTGCAAGACAAAGGAGGAGGGACAACCAGATGTCCCTGGTAAGTACAGGGCTCTGGGCAAACTACTCAAAGTGATATTGCCCTGCAGAAGAGAATCATTGCTGATAAAAATAAGAAAAAAACAGAAACCAAGGATGCATATGAAAGATACAGAGGACATTTATAATATACTTTTTTATTTTTTACTAAATTTATTCTAGTAATTTTACATAGTAAATACTAAATTTACTAAATTATTTAATTTGGCACCTAAAGACTCTATGTGGTAGGTATTATTAGCCCTATTTTGCTGTTAACAAAATTGAGGCACAGAGAAGTTACACAGTAAGTGTCAGAGACAGGATTAATATCTAGTCCTCCTCCAATTCTCTTCAGTACTCTCTCCACTGTCTCACATTGTACCACAGGAATAAGGAGAACCATGTATGGGGAGACACAGAAACAGAGAAAGAAAGAGAGATGGGGAAAGGGAGGCAGGGGGAAGGGAAAGAGACAGAGAGAGAAAGGAGGGGAGGGAAAGAGAGAGAAACAAAGATAGAGGGAAAGATAGAGAAAGACAGAGAGTCACAGAGAGAGACAGAAAGAAAGGAGGGGAGGGAAAGAGAGAAACAGAGAGAGAGGGAGAAAGAAAGGGAGAGAAAGAGAGAGAGAGAAGAAGAAAGTTGTCATAGTTACACTCACTTTCTCCGGGTGATTAGGTGAGGGACATCTGGGTACAGTAGTGGATAAAGGCTTGATTCTCAATTAAGAAAATTAGAATTCAAATCTTCCCTCATATACTGACTAGCTCTGTACCCTTGGACAAATCTCTTCGCCTCAGTTTCCTCAACTGAAAACATGGAAAATATTATCATTTACTTCACAGGGCTGTTTTGTGAGGCTCGACTGAGATGAAACAAAGTTGAAAGCACTATAGAAATGCTACATATTATTGCTTATATCTAAATATTATATCTCTGTATATGTATATAAATTGTGCTTAGCCCCATATGTAGAAGTCCTTCCTCGAGCTCTTCCCTGCTTCCTCGGACACTAGCAGCGCCAGAGTAAACAGGAGGGTACGAGACTGGATGATTTCCCCCGTTTTAATGGACCCTAGCTTTCTCCCAAATTCTTCTTCCCCCTTGGGTCCCCTGCTGAGCAGCTTGCAATAGCGCTGGTGTTCAGCAGAGGGAGCCCTCACGACAGTCCCAGAGAACAGGCTGGTTGTTGGTCCACAGTGGGAGGCAAAACTGCTCTCGCTCTTTTTTCCCTTCCCTACCGCCTGGCTGGGGGGCGGCGGGAGGGAGGGGGACAGGGAAGACACTCTCAGGGGAGTCACACAGTGCCAGAGGGCAGGAGCGAAGGAAGGAGGGGTGGAGGCGCAGAAGGTTTTGCTTAGGTAGTGGGCTGCCTGCCTGCCTGGAAGAAATGAAGAACTGTTTTACCATCATCAACACACACACACACACACACACACACACACACACACACACACACACACACACACACACACCACACACGTCTGGACACACACACACACACGTCTGGGGAGTTGGGCAAAGAGAGAAGGAATGAAAGACATAGAGATAAAGAAGCGGCGGTGGGAGCCAGAGCCAGAGCTAGAAACCGAGATACACAGAGACCCGAAAAGGGAAGAGGGCAAAGGAGGGAAGAAAAGGGAGGAGGGAGAGAGAGGCAGAGATAGGGAGATAGAGGAAGGGAGAGGGAGTGGAGAGAGACAGAGAGAAAGAGACAGAGACAGACACTCAGAGAGACAGAGACAGAGTTAAGATGCAGAGAACCAATTTCCCTTGCCTACTCCACTCACAGATTCGGTTCAGTTTGGACTCCACTCCACGTTTCTCAAACTCCCGAGGAATGAGGGTGGGGTGTGGTAGGGTGGGAAGGGGGAGCTAGAGGCGACGCGGTGGGTGATCCCGGGATGTTGGGATTTAGGCTGTGGGAGGAGGAAGATGAGGCGGGGAGCACGAACCCCAGAACTCAGCCCTAGACCCCCCCCATTCTTTACAGATCGCGATCCCTCCCTTCCCAGCCCCAATCCTGCTTCCAAGACCCCCCACTTGACCCTGGCATTCAGTCGAGGTGGGTGGTGGGTACAGCTGGCTGGCAGCTGGCTGGGGTGGGGTAGGGGGCTCTTTTCCTGACTCCTCCCTCTGTGACTCACCGGGTTGAAGGAAGCAGTTTCACAGCTCCTCCCTCCCCCGGCACCCCATCCCTCCAGCCCTGCCAGAACTGCATCCCATCCATTCTGTTGTCATTCCTCTTTCGGTGCCCTCTGCTTGGGACCTGGAAGCCATGTGGGGATGGAGGGTACCTCTCCCGTCACCCGTGGGGTAGCCCTGTCCCTCTTCACTTGGGTGTAGGGAAAAGTTCCCCAACTTTTTTCACTTCAGCCAAGTTTGCCAGGGCGGAGAAGGGTCGGGGCACTTATCTGTTCCTGAACTTCGGATCCCCACTCCCTTGAGGTCCCTAATTTCCCACCCCCTTCCCCCAACCCCTGGGAGCAAGCACCGCCCCCTCCCCCGGACCCGCCTTCCCAGGGCTCAGTCCCTCCTCGGCCCACCCAAGTTGAGGCCGCCCGACTCTGGCTGTAGACGGCTCTGCTCCCTCCTGCCCCCCCCCCTAGAGATCCCAGCCAAGCAGGCTGGGGGGGGGGAGGAGGAAAGGGAGGGCGTCGAGGGGCGGGGCGCATTCCACCCTCCTCACTGCTCCTCCGCCAGAAACCAGGCGGCGGAGTCCCTGGTTGTAGTGGGGGTGTCTAAATATAGAAGCCGGGGGTCCTGCGGCCAGTGGGAAATCTCGTCAGCTGGAAGGAGTGCTAGGGGAAGATCCATCAGGAGGGGAGACAGAGAACTCCTAAAGTTCTAAGGAAAGAAAGATGGCAGGAATAGCTGGAGGAGTGGGATCAAATGTGGGGGAGCAGGGAATCCTGAGCTCCTTGAGATCCCCGTTTGGTGTCCTAAGGGTTAAACCCTCCCCCCGGAACCCCCAAGTGACGTAGGGGGCGGGGCTTGGCATCCTGGTGGGGATGCCGGACTGTAAGGTAGTGTTGGTGGGGGGCTCCTAGTCCCACCTCTAAGAGAAAAATGCTCTCCCCACCCACTCGGGGAAATTGCCCCCGGCCCCATCCTTTGGCTCCAAAGTACTGACCCTGGGACCTGTGCTCCACATTCCATTGTAGAGACCCCAGTCCTCCGCCCCCCAAAACCCTGGTCCGTCTTCCAGCCCCCTACGGGGCCCTCTGTCCTCCCTCCCCTAATCCGGACCTAGGAGCCAGCTGTGTGCTGAAAGATTGTTTCGGGGTCATGGGACCTGAAAGAGGCTGAAGGCCAGGCAGGGTGGTCTGGGCAGAAGGAGGGGGCTTTATAGTCCCCAGGCCCTCTTTGGGCGGGGAACTAGATGGAAAGGATGAGGAATAGGTCCAAGCCCAGCCCCACAGGGGTCTCCCCGGACTATCCTTAGCGCCCTGGTGGTCCTGAGGTCAAAGGGTAGAGGGAAAGTCTCCCCGGAGATCCTTTCTCCCCTGTTCCACACACTTTGGAACCCAGGAGTTCCTCCGGGAGCAACGAAGCGACAAGGTCACCATAGGTCTGAGGCCTAAAGCAGACAGCCACTAGAAGCTAAAGGGACAACGCCACAGCCTTACCTGGCCAGTCCAGGAGACATAGCCCCCAGCCCAAAGCGAGCAGAGAAATTCAAGGCTCACACAGAGACTGGAGTACAAGCTCAGACAACACTACCCCTCTTTTCACATGTCCCTGCAGGTCTGGGGTCACCCACGGCCCAGGATCTCTGAATCCCAAGACACCTGAGGCCCCTTTCCGCGGACCAAAGCTTTCACCTAAGATCCCTCCATCCCCAGGAAGTGAAGGCTAGCTAGGAAATCTTTCTGATAGGTGCAGGCGAGAGACAAAGAGCCAGGGTGATGCCCAGGACCCAGACAGGGACCGAGGAGCTACAAACTTTCTCCTCTACCTCCACAGACAGCTCCCACCACCACACACACAGACACACACACATACACATACACACACTGCCCTGTGCCGAGAGTTCCATCGCGGCGTGGGTGGCTTGAGGTGAGAGTGTCTGGGAATCCCTCTAAACCAGTGCCCCCCTCCTCAAACCCCTCCCCCACGTCTCCCAGGTGGTCCCTGACCTGGCCCCCTTCTCACCTCCATCGGGGCTCGGGACGCGGGATGCGCAGTCCAGGGCTGGAGTCGGGGCTGGGGGGTGTGCAGTGGGGAGCTGGGGGGG
>NC_058134.1:281986454-282007999 GCF_016433145.1 Gracilinanus agilis
GAGCTACCCAGCTGCCCCCAGGAGGACCCATTTTTAATGACAAAACCTTTACCAGACCCTCCACTCCCACCTGATAATAATTGTACTACCCTCTGTTGGGATCTGCTGGTCAAGAAAATACGTGACAGAAACTCCCCTGACTCAGTAAGACCTTTCCATGAATTGCTATTTTATTCATCACAATAGCAGCCACATGCACATGAAAATTTGTGATATAGTTGTGTGGAAACAAAGGTTCCATTTCCACAAGGTACATTGGCTTCTCTGTTCCACCAAGTTGTTTCATGAGCTAGTCCTCTTGCAACCGCTGGGTGGTCCCCCAGGGGTTCAGGACCCACATCCTAGCCACCACTGATCTGGACCAGACCCAGCACAATGTGGATTCGTGATGGATCATCATCAAACAATTAATCACTTAGCCTGCAACCTTCCATATCTTAGGCCAAATCACAAAGGGAAGAGGAGGTGGCTAGTACCTGACTATTAGCTATTTCTATTTGGGGGTCTCACTGCCTTCTCGCTCTTTACTCCTCAGAACCCAGTGGTGTTCTAAATCATGGGAAGACAGCCTATTGTAGGGATGTGAATCTGGAAGGGAGTGAATGCTTTTACTGGTATCCAGGAACAAGATCAGTGACGTTTGAATGGAGCAGGGAGGACTCAAGAAGATCCTTGGAGAGTAGGCAGAAAGGAAAGAGAGAAAATCCTATGTGTGGGAGAAAGCACAAGTGATTTTGCCCTGGAGAAAGGATTGATAAGGAGCGAGAGAGGCATAGATAGGGGGAAAGCAGGCTTGTGGAGGATTTGGTAGGAAGGAAGAGAGGATGGAAGGGGAAAGGAAGGAAGGAAGGAAGGAAGGAAGGAAGGAAGGAAGGAAGGAAGGAAGGAAGGAAGGAAGGTACATGATAGGCAAGGAGAAAGAGATGAACTTCACAATTTTGAGAAAGTAGGAGATATCTAGCCAACCAAAGGAGAAATGTGTGCGTGTCTGATAGATAGATAAATATAGATTTAAGTGTGTAAATCCAAGGAGGTATACTTTTCAGAATCCGGGGTCCATCTGGACCTACCTTCCCACCCTCAGAAAGGAGGGAAGGGACTGGATCAGCTTATTTCCAAGCCAGAGGTCCTCTGCTGAGACACTTAGGCAACCAGTGAATAAGGGAGCATGATGATCTCTGCCTGGAAGGGGTGAGGGGGAGAGTGAGGGGGGGAAGTCCCTGAAGTAAGGATAGAGGAGTTTCCTGCTTCAAGATAAGCTGAAGATTAGAATAGCCTTCTAGTAAGGGAACCACATGATAGAAGTGAGAGAGTTTTTGTCTGGGTACATAAGGAAAGAGGGTCCCTTAAATGAGGGGCATCGATGAGACCTGTGAGTTAGAGATGGCTTAGAGTGAAGTAGAAGAAAATCGGAATTTGTAGGGAATTGTGAGTCTATATTCTAAGCTCTCTTCTGAAGAAGGGAGTGGGGTGACTCTTGGGGAGCGGAAATGTGGGAGAACAGGAAAGGGAAAAGAAGGGAATGAGCATTTTTATAGCATCCACTATGGGCCAAGTACTATGCTAAGCAAAGCACTTTTTACAAATATCTCATTTCATCCCACGCAACAACCCATTTTATAGTTGAGGAAACTGACCAAGATAAGTGATTTGCTCAGGGTCACACTGATAGAGTCTAAAGCCAAATTTGAACTCAGTCTTTCTGAGGCCCCGTGCTCTTGGTCTACCCTGCTACCAGATGCTTCAATAGAATGTCCAGAGTGAGAGTGGAAGGATTTCCAGAAATGCCTTGGGTCCCCATCTTGGGTTGGGGAAGAATCTGTGAACAACCTGCCTGAGATGAGAAGAGAATCTATAAGTGAATATCCTCTTCTCTGTGTCCTCCTTCCCTTTTATATACATTAACTGCAGCCACAGGCCTCCACCACCATGTCTGGGATGTCGGTCTTGACAATGTTGCTGTCGCGGTCATAGTAGAGAAGGGACAAAGGGCGGCGGGCAGTAGGGACACAGCAGGAGCCTCCTCCAGTTGTTCCTGGGGCCCCATTAGCCTTGAGCAAGTTGAGGACAGCAGTGTGGAAAGAGGCAGCAATTCCTGGCATGCCTGCCACATGTAGTGGGCACTGCCCTGTACAGAAGTTCATAGCATAACCTTCAGGCTGAATGATCCAGTCATGCCAGCCAATCTCCCGGAAATCTACAAAGAACTCTTGTCGACAACACATCTGAGACCCACCTTGGCACTCTATGCCTCGACGATGAATCCGGTGCTTTCCTCCTATTCTCACCCGAGCTATTATAAAAGGTTGATGGGCATCCTTTTCCAAGACAACTGGGCCCTGGACTCCCCAGCCTTTGGCCTCCAATTCTAGGGTCAGATGCCCCTGACCATAAGCAGCCTGGGCCTCTGGCCCCAGGAGAAACTGGTGCCAGCCACTGGCATCTATCTCTAACCGGTGCTGGGTGGTCAAAGTGAGGTTGGTGTCCCGTGGCCCAGGCCCCAAGACCCTCACGTGCATAGTCCATGTGCCATTGGGAGGAATCTGCAAGAAGAAACCCAGCCTGGCTTGGAGGACCTCCAAGCTACCACTGGTTTGATCTTGGGAGAGTTGGAAATCCAGCACGGTCCTGTTGGTGTTAGAGTGGCCTGTAGACATAGGGAGCAACGGTCATCTTGGTTGTCCTGCTGATTCATTAAAGAATCAGCCCTTCCTTTCTCACCCAACTTTCTGTGTGTTTTCCTCCTTCACTTATTCCAGGTGAGGATCAAACGAGATAACAATAAAGGAACTTTATAAATGCTAAAGCTTTGTATAAATGTCTTTTCTTCAGAAGTCCCGATCTATGCCTCTCTCCTTCCCTCCCTCTCTGCTACTAATCCTCCTTGTCCTTAGGTCTCTCTAATCATCAGACGTTTCCTTCTGAGGTCTTCTGCTCTAGCTCAGCCTTTTATTCTCTTCTCTACGGAGGATGGGAAACTCCCCAAGGGTCCCATCACTTTCTGAAAAAAGCTTCAAGCTTCTCTAGTTTAACCAATCATTTTACCCAGAAATCACCTTGCAGAGTCTTGACCTTCATCATCTTGTTGGACAGAGAGATCACCCTCATGACAAATGCTATCCCCAAGGTCCTCTCATTCTGCTGCTCCCACCCTTGGGGCAGGGTCACTCAGCTTTGGGCCTAGCTATTCTGAATGGTGGATGAGTGAAAACTTATTTACCTTACTATCTCTAGATAGTAAGACCATTCTTATCCCAACCAATTATCTACTGGGAAATCTGGGCCAACCTAGTACAAATATATTGCCCTCTCTTGCCCTCCCCACCACTTTCCCACCCCCCACCCCCAATTCTTGTTGTGGCTTAAGCCTCAGCCACATTGAAAGGGGTAGAGAGACTTAGAGAAAGGAACTGATCTGCTGGATTAAAACTCTTACCTTTGACCCTGATTTTGGAAAGGGGCCGGAGGGAAAAAGAAGCAGGAAGCCATCTCAAGCTTATAGATGCCAGCCAAAAGCAATGGGGAGGGGCAATTAGGTAGCTCAGTGGATAGAGGGCCAGACCTAGAGAAGGGGAGGTCCTGGATTCAAAACTGACCTCGGGCCCTGCCTTGCTGTGTGACCCTAGGCAAGTCACTTAACCCCCATTGCCTAGCTCTTAGTGTTCTTCTGCCTTGGAACCAATGGGTAGTATCGATTCTAAGACTGAAGGAAGGATTTTTTAAAAAGCAATGAGAAACAATTGCTAAAAGTCATGAGGAACTGCTAAAGAATTGAGGCCGCCTAAAGGGGAGCCTTGGCTAGACGGAAACGTTGTCCAAATCATAGCTCCTGATTCTGTCCCAGGAGTGGGTAATCCTTTTTATTCTTGGAGAAACCCACTTATTCCTTTAGTTACCTTCTAAACGATCTAGGCTTGTACAACGTAATTTGTTCCTTACCCTGTTGCTTTCAATTTTTTAATGTGCATCTCATAAAATTACTAGATGGTGGTCTAAGTTAAGGAGATTTTTGTAAACTCAGTTTGGCGTCTGCTAATGCAAACTGGCCGGGAGTTCAGAGCTCTACATTTTAATAGCGATTTGTTTATTTGGTTTCTTGGCCTTGTTTTAAAGAAAGGAGGCTATCACCAGGAGGATATCGGTAGTAAATTCAAGCCAGTATAGCCACAGAGTCATCAGAGTGAGAGAGAAACAGAGAGATGGGTAGTCGCCATTTTTCTTCCCCTAGAAGGTACAATGGGTTTGAAAGGAAAGCCGTGCCCCAGAAGGGGAGGCAGTTTTCAGGTAAGCCCTATCCATACAGAGGGATGAAGGAAGAGTTTCCCTGATAGGTCAGACAATTCCCTTGACTAACAGTTCAACCAGCTTTGCCACCTGGTGGTTGTTAGTTATATTCTAGGAACAATAATCACATCAGTGCCACCAATGCTACTAGAAAGGGTGCGACAGTTAACTGCCTTCCTCATAATCCCTATGACTTTCAAACTAAAATGCTTCTCTCTGGCTTGCATTTCCTTTTTCTTTCTTAGAATTCTTATATCCTCTGTCCTCACATTCTACACCATGATTGTGAAAAACAAAGGATACTTTCTTTTAAATCCAATTCTTTGATTCCAAAGTCTCCTATACCCATTTAGCAACTTGTGGGACATTGAGGCTACAGACTGGGCTAACCCATCCATGGTTTACCAGACCTATCAGGAACCTTAACGACCATGTAATCCAACTCCTTAATTTTTAAGATTTGGAATCTGAGATCCAGAAAAGTAAAGTGACTTTTCCCAGGGTTAAATAGATACCAAATATAAGAGCTGGAATTTGCACCCAGATCTTCTGAGTCCAAATCTAGTTATTTTTACTTCATCGTGGTCCCAATTCTCATGCCCCAGGACTGGCCTAAGATCCCAATGCCCCATTTTAACAGGGTCAGCAGGCAGTTAGAGTGGGCATCTTTGGGGTCTCTATCTCCTGGTTTCTAGACAGACTCCTAAAATCATTAAGGTATGTGCATGGCTTTGTTTATTCTCTCATTGTCTGGCTTCTTTGAGTTTCTTGTGTTTCTTGATGTGATGAGTCACATCATACCCTCCAAAGTTATTTAACACATCTAACTCTGCCTACTCAAGCCATGTAGGAACTAGAGAGATCTGATCTTTAGTCAAGGATGGTGTAAAGGCCCAGGGATTAGGGGAGATGGCATGGGGTGGGCAGACTAAAGAAGGAGCAGAAAAAAAGTAGGGAGAGTGCTGGGTGTTGAGTGGGAGGAGAAATCCTTGGCCCTATGATGAGGCCCTTACAAACTACAGAGAGAGAGTGGCAAGTTTGGGAGCAGGTACGTGGATTCCCAACGGGAAAAAGGGAAAGGTTGGGGAAAGAAGTGAGAGGGCTGAAACCAATAAAGGGACTACTTCCTACAAGAGTTTTGTGTTTCAGTTCCCATACCTACCTGTCTCAGCAAAACTGATGATCTCATACTCCTGTTCCTCAACTCCAGTCCCAGAACCCCCTAAAGTGCTACCAGGCAGAATCCTTCCTCCTCGGAGACCGTGGAGGCGCCGGAGTGCAGTCCTCAAGGTGGCTCTGGACACAGGCTGGATCAGTGTTGGACGCTGAGTTAAGTGCAGTTTATCCAGAATATTTTGCTTTGCCAGATTGAGCAGCATTTCCCGCTGTCCCTCAGGATCTGAACCAGGCACCCCACATGCTGGACATTGACTACCAACCCATTCAGTCCCTGCTGCAGCTGGAATCAAGAACAGGAGACTCAGGAACAGAGGAGAGACCATTGTCTGCTGGATCTTCCTCTGGAAGAAGAAACACCTTAAATCTGGGGCTCAGGGCTTCAGCCACTGTGACACTTGAGTTTTAAATGCTAGAGTCCACACCAAAGGGTGTGTATCCAGCTGGCATGATTCTTTACTGCGGGAGAGATGGTGGCCACACATCTGGCTTGAGAAGCACAAGACCGACACTAGAACCTGGCAGACCCTGCCAACTGATAAGTAGCTAAAGTACAAAGCAGGGCCCCGGGAGGGGTTGTTTGGGAAGAACAAAAGTTCCATCAGCCAATTTTGGAAGGCAGACAATTTCCATTTATGTTAGCTGCCTGCTTTGGGAGCAAAGGTTAGAAGTGGAATTCTCCTCTATTGCAAAGTGCTCAGAGAAATGAGAAAGGGAAGATGGATCCAAGCCCTCCAGCACTGAGACTTCTTTAAGGATTGACTCTTAAGTAAGCGATTCTAATTTGCCCAGTTCAAGTTAATCTAATAAGCACTGATTTATTTCATATTTTTTTCTCAATAGTATATAAACAATTTTTAATATTTTTAAAAAATCTGAATTCTAAACTCTCTCTCTCTCCCTCTTCTCTCCCCCTTCTTGAGAAGGGATCTTATAGATCATACATGTGCAATCATGCAAAACATTTCCATATTAGCCATGTGGCCAAAGAAAATGAAGACTAGAAAAAAAAACCAAACCAACAACAAGAAGAAAAATAAAATATAAAGCTATGTTTCCATCTGCAATCAGATTTCATCGGTGCTTTCACTGGAAATAGATAGCATCTTTCATCCTAAATCCTTTGCCTTGTTTCATTGTATTGCTGAGAATAATACAGTTGATCATCGTATGATATTGCTGTTACTAAGTACAATGTTCTGCTGGTTCTGCTCCCTTCACTTTGTATCATCTGTTCATATAAATCTTCTCAGGTAAGGCTCTTAACTTTCCTGAGTCTCAGTATCCAAACCTGTAAAAAAAAAAAAGGATAATAAATACTTGCAATAACTACCAACTTCAAAAAGGAACAGCTAAAAAATATAATCAAAATTAAAACAAACAAAAAAAGGAACAACTGCCATTAGACTCTCCCAAGAGGCCCATACTTAGAAGAGTCAAACATGAGATATTTTGTGGAACTATTTAATAGATGTTTCCTATTCACTGGGGCTCTGCACCTTCTGCCTTAAAGTCCATAATTCCTAACAAACCAGGCTAAGGTTTGGGTCTAAGTATTATATAAACGTTCATTATTGTTATTGTTATTTTTGTCAGTGGTTGTCTTCTCCTTCAAGGAACATTCTTCTAGTTGTCAGGGTTACCTCCCACAGTGCAATCAGCAGGGATTGAGAAATCCAGGAGTGGCTCATTTCTTGAATTTACAAGTCTGCTTCTGATGCTGAAAATGTCCATCTCAGGTTGGATGTTCTATTGCTTATGCTCAGGAAAGAAGCCCCAAATAGGAAAGGAAAGTAGGGCTCTGAGATCCAGGTTCAAGCTCACCTAAACCACTCTGGATACCAGTTGTAAACATTTCAGGACACCCCATGAGGAGTGGGACGGGGAGAGAGGGTGAGAAAGACAACAGAAGGCAAAGTCCCTCCTTGAGTTGGTGACTCTTACTGGTTCAGTGGCCAGTCCTATCTGAGAAAGCTTTGATGAGTTCTTTCGTTGTTAGCTGTCAAGTGGGAACATGAGGCTGGGTTTGGGGGAAAATTCAGGGGACTAACTAAGATTTGCTACATCATTCCAAGGTACCAAGTCCTTTAGCATTGAGCCACATATATTTCTGGAAGTTGCCAGAAGGGCTCATTTAATAATAAAAATAATAGCTAACATTGAAATAGCACTTATGATGTTCTAGGTGCTACACTAAATGTTTTATTATTTCAATTGATCCTTGCAACAACCCTGGGAGGTAAGAGCTGCTATTACCTCATTTTATAGATGAGGAAACCAAAGCAAACAGATTAAATGATGTGTCCAGGGTCACAACAGCTTTGGATTTTGAGGCTGGATTTGAACTCAGGTCTTCCTGACTCCAGGTCCAGTGCTCTGTCCACTGGGCCCCTTAGCTTTCCATGGACAGTCTCAGCCCATTCTCATATATGTTCCTTCAGGTAAAAGCCAATCATCCAACCCCTGCTAAACACTTCAATGTGTACATGTTATTTCCACTGATAAAATGATAGAATAGCTCCTTGAGGTCAGAAAATAGGTATTTAATCTTTGTCTTTGTATCCCCAGTGCCTAGCACATAGGAGACACTTTTTGAATGATTAACTAATTCATTGTGAAAGGGAGTGAAATAAAATTGGAAAGAGCCAAATTATATAAAGGCTTTACATGCCAAGTAGAGGAATTTGTATTTCATGCTAGAAGTAGTAGGGAGCTAGCAAAGTTTCCTAAGCAGAAGATTAATCGTCAGACCTATGATTTAGGAAGATTATTATTTTCTCAGTTTATATGATTCATCCATATGAATCATATAAACAGATAGATAGATAGATATAATTTTCCCAATTACACGTAATATCAATTTTCAGCATACATTTTCCAAAATTATAAGATCCAAATTATTTCCCTCCCTCCTTCTGTTCCCTCTCTATTGATGATAAACAATTTAATCTGGGTTATACATGTATTTGTATGTATGTATACATGTATTAACATGAAAAACATACTTCCATATTGGTCATTGTTGTAGGAGAATACTCATTTAAAACTAAAATCAAAACAAAATAAAATTTAAAACAAAATAAAAACACAAATAAACTAAAGTGAAAAATTGTATGCTTTGATCTGCATTCTGACCTCAATAATTTTTTCTCTAGAGGTGGATAGCATTCTTTGTCATAAGTCCTTCAGAATTGTCCTGGATTGTTGCATTGGTGAGAATAGCTCAGTCTTTCACTATTTATTATCCCACAATATTGCTATTACTTTATACAATGTTTTCCTGGTTCTGCTTATTTCACTCTGTATCAGTTCATGTAGGGCTTTCCAGCTTTTTCTGAAATCATCCTGTTCATCATTTGTTATAGCACAATAGTGTTCCATTACCATCATCTGTCACAATTTATTGAGCCATTCCCCAATTGTTGGACATCTCCTCAGTTTCTAATTCTTTGCCACCACAAAAAGAACTGCTATAAAATATTTTTGTACTTTCTCCTTTTAAAAAACTCTTTGGGATACAGACCTAGTAGTGGTATTACTGGATAAAAGAATATGCACAATTTTATAGTCCTTTGGGCATGGTTCCAAATTGCCCTCCAGAATGGTTGGATCAGTTTACAACTTCACCAATGATGCATTAGTGTACCAATTTTGCCACATTCCCTCCACTCAGAATTTGTCATTTTCCTTATAGTTGCCCATCTGATAGGTGTACCCCATAGTTGTTTGAATCTGCATTTCTCTAATCAAGAGAGTTTTAAAACATTTTTTCACATGATTATTGATAATTTTGATTTCTTCATCTGAAAACTGCTTGTTAATATCTTTTGACCACTTGTCAATTAGGGAATGACTTGTATTCTTATAAATTTGACTTAGTTTTCCATATATCTGAGAAATGAGATCTTTATCACAGAAATTTGCTGCAGATTTCCCCCAGTTTGTTGTTTTCCTTCTAATATTGATTACATTGGTTTTGTTTGTACAATTTAATATAATCAAAATGACTCATTTTATATCTTATAATGTTTTCTGTCTCCTGTTTGGTTATAAATTCTTCCCTTCTCCAAGAAATAAATCCATTTTGTCCTTATTTTAGTATAAGGTATGAGATATTGATCCATACCTCATTTCTGCCCTACAATTTTCCAATTTTCCCAATAGTTTTTGTCAAATAGTGAGTTCTTATCATAAAAGCTGGGATCTTTGAGTTTATCAAACATTAGATTGCTAAAGACATTTATCCCTATTATAATATGTATCTAATATATTCCATCAATCCACCATTCTTTTTCTTAGCCAGTAGCAAATTGTTTTGATGATTACTGCTTTATGGTACAGTTTGAGATCTGGTACTGCTAGGCCACCTTCCTTCATATTTTTTTCATTAATTCCCTTGATATTCCTGACCTTTTGCTCTTCCGGATGAATTTTGTTATTTATTCAGGTATTAATGACATCCTCAAAGAGGGTATTCCTAAATGGACCACACCTTTAGCATTAAACAATTGGCTGAAAGATGTAAAGAATACAAGATCCTACTGTGTTTACTATTTTTTTATTATGAAAATATCCATTTGATTAGGAATCTACTGTCCTAAAGGCTCTCTTTCAACAGGATGGCTTCTTCTCTATACCAATAGAATTCAATATTTCTTGAAGGACATAAAAACAGAGAGAACCTTGTTCAATGAATTACTGATGCTAAATATCAAGAAAGGCATAAAACAGGTAGTTATATATATATACACAGCATTTGTCAATGTGATGGAAGAGATGCAGAGCAGAATCCACGTTGAAGAGGATTCTGGATGGATGATGAAGTCTTCTCTACTCCCAATTTGTCTGTTTATCTGTAAAATAGTAATAATAATAAAACCAACTTCCAAAAGTTGTGGGTTTTCAAGCAAGATAATCATGAAGTGCTTAGCAAAGTGCTTGACACTTGGTAAGTGCTATATAAATGTTAGCTACCATAATTGTAACTATACTTTTAATTATCATAATTATTTTTGCTTGACATTATACCATTTGCATCAGGATCCAGATAATTGAAGAGATTCTTGTAAATTTACTCAAAAGAGTTTGGCCCGACAATCCACATCCAAAAGAGTGGTTCCCAAACTTTTTTGGCCTACTGCCCCTTTTCCAGAAAAAATATTACTTAGCCCCCTGGAAATTAATTTTTAAAAATTTTAATAGCAATTAATAGGAAAGATAAATGCACCTGTGGCCATCGCCGTTCCCCCTAGATTGCTGCAGCATCTACCAGGGGGCAGTAGCACCCACTTTGGGAATCACTGGTCTAAAACTAAGATTATAGCAAACAGTTGGATAGACCATCTATAGATCTTGTCCATCAGTATTTATATCTGGGACAGATAGTACAAATAGTTGATATAATTAAAAGAGGAAGGAAATTGCATCTTGATGAATGAAGACAATGAAGAACTAGTAATATTAAATAAACATGTATGCATCAAATGGCATAGCACCTAGGTTCTTAAAGGAGAATTTTTATGAATAACAAGAGGAAATAGACAATAAAACTATATTAGTAAGTGACAGTAACCTTCTTCTCTCAGAATAAAATAAATCCAAACCAAAAAATAAAAGAAAGAAATTAAGGAGGTGAATAGAATTTTAGTAAAGTTAGATTTGATAGACCTCTGGAGAAAACTGAATGGATATAGAATGGAATATACCTTTTTGCTCAGCAGAATAGGCACTTTCACAAAAATTCATCATATAATAGGATAGGCCATAAAGTCTCACAACCAAATGCATAAAAACAGAAATACTAAATGCATCATTTTCAGGTCATAATGCTATAAAAATTATACTCAGAAAACATCTGCAGAAAAGAAGACTAAAATTTAATTGGAAATTGAATAACCTTATCCTAAAGAATAAGAGGATCAAAGAACAAATCATAGAAACAATCAATAATCTAATTCACGATAATGATGAGGAAACAACATACCAACATTTTTGGGATACGATGAAGGCAGTACTTAGGGAGAAATTTATATCTCTAAATGTTTACATCAGTAAAAGAGAGAAAGAACAGATTAATGAATTGGACAACTACAAAAACTAGAAAAAGTACAGACTAGAAATCTCCAATTAAAGACCAAGTTGGAAATACTGAAAATCAAGGGAGAGATTAATAAAACTGAAAGGAAAAAAATCATTGAATAGCTAGGACAAGGAGCTGGTTTTATGAAAACCAACAATAAAATAGATAAACCATTCATTAATTTAATTAAAAAAAGAAAGAAATCCAAAATACCAGCATCAAAAATGAAAAACGAATTCACAACCAATGAAGAGGATAATTTTTAAGAATAATCTTAATTTTTCCTCAATTACATATAAAAACAGTTTCCAACATTTTAAAAAGAATTTTGAGGCTTGATCTCTCCCTCCCTCTCTCCTCACCACCAGTGAGATGGTAATCAATCTGGTTTGGATTATACATGTGCAATTATGTAAACCATTTTCCCATCCTTTTGTGAAAGAAATTCCAACAACAACAAAAAAGAAAATGAAAAAAAAGTTTGCTTTGGTCTTGGATTCAGACTCCATCAGTTCTTTCTCTAAAAGCAGAAGGCATTTTTTTTTTCTTTATCATGAGTCCTTTGGGATAGTTTTGGATCATTCTTTTGCTGAGAATGGCCAAGTTATTCACAGTAGTTCACTTTACAGTATTCCTGTCACTTTGTACAATGTTCTCTTGATCCTACTTACTTCACCCTGCTTCAGTTCATGTAAATCATTCCAGGTTGTTCTGAGCTCCTCCTGCTTGTCATTTCTTACAGCATAACACATTACAATAATATATTATAACTTACTAAGCCATTCCCCAATTGATGGACATCCCTTCATTTTCCAATTCTTTGCCATCACAAAAAGAGCTGTTTTAAATATTTTTGTACATATAGGTCCTTCTCCTTTTTGTTTTTATCTCTTTTGGATATAAGCCTAGTAATGGTGTTGCTGAGTCAAAGGGTATATACTGCATTATAGCCCTTTGGGCGTAAGTCCAAATCCTTCTCCAGAATGACTGAATCAGTTCACAACAATCCCAACAGTGAATTAGTGTCTAAGTTTTCCCACATCCCCTGCAAGCTTTGTTATTTTCCTTTTCTGTCATAATAGCCAATCTGATAGGTGTGAGGTGGTACTTTAGAGTTGTTTTAATTTTTCATTTCTCTAGTTAATAGTACTTTAAAGCATTTTTTGTATGACTACAGAAACTTTGTTTTGTCTGAGAACTACCCATTTATATCCTTTGACCATTTTTCAATTGGGGAATGGCTTATATTCTTATATATTCAACTCATTTTTCTTTGTATTTGTGAAATGAGACCTTTATTAGAGAGACTTATTCTAAAATTTTTTTCACCAATGTAGAAGAAATTAAAGCAATTATTAGGAATCATTTTTCCCAGTTATATGTCAATAAATCTAACAATATAAATGAAATAAATTAATATCTAAAAACATATGCATTGCCCAGACTAATAGAAGAGGAAATAGAAGATTTAAAAAACTCCATCTCAGAAAAGGAAATTGAACAAACCATGAGTGGACTCCCTAAGAAAAAAAAGCCCCAGACCAAATGGATTCACAAGTAAATTCTACCAAACATTTTAAGAGCAATAAATTCCAATACTATATAAACGATTTGGAAAACTATCTCAGTAAGGAACTTTATCAAATCCCTTTTATGACCCAAATAGAGTGTTGATCCCTAAACCAGGAAGAAAAAAAAAAGAAAACTATAGATCAATCTCCTTAATAAATATTGATTTTTAAAGTAAAATACTAGCAAGGCATTACAGCAATATGTCACAAGGATCATATATTCTGACCAGGTGAGTATTATATCAGGAATTCAGGGATGGTTCAACATTAGGAAAACAATCAGCATAATTGACCATATCAATAACAAAACCAACAGAAACAATATGATTACTTCAATAGATGCAGAAAAAGCTTTTGAGAAAATTCAACCCACACTTCTATTAAAAATAATAGAGAAGGGGCAGCTGGGTAGCTCAGTGGAGTGAGAGTCAGGCCTAGAGACAGGAGGTCCTAGGTTCAAACCTGGCCTCAGCCACTTCCCAGCTGTGTGACCCTGGGCAAGTCACTTGACCCCCATTGCCCACCCTTACCAATCTTCCACCTATGAGACAATACACCGAAGTACAAGGGTTAAAAAAAAAAAATAAGAGAACACTGCAATAAAATGAAACATTCTTCCAAATGACAAATAGTATCTAACTAAAACCATCAGCAAATATATCTACAATGAGGATAAATTAGAAGCCTTCCCAATAAAATCAGGGGTGAAGCAAGGATATCCATTATTACTACTACTATTCAATATTTTACTGGAAATGCTAGCTATAGCAAGAAAAGAAAAAAGAAATTGAAGGAATTAGAATAAGCAATGAGGAGACAAAGCTATCACAGATGATATGATGGTATACTTAGGAAATCTTAGAGAATCAACCAAAAACTTATTGAAACAACGAACAACTTTAGCAAAGCGGCAGCATATAAAATAAACCTACATAAATCATCATCATTTCTCTATACCACCAATAAAGTCCAAAGCAAGAGATAGAAAGAGAAATCCCACATAAAATAACTAGATAATATAAAATGCCTAAGCAGTTCACCTACCAAATCAAACTAAAGAACTATTTGATTACTACAAAATACTTTTCACACAACTAAAGCCAGATCTTAACAGTTTGAAAAACATTAATTGCTCATGGATAGACTGAGCCATTACAATTTTGCCTAAATTAATTTACCTATCAGTGCCACACCAATAAAACTACCCAAAATTATTTTATAGAGCTAGGAAAAAGATAATAAAATTCAACTGAAAGAACAAAAGGCCAAGCATATCAAGAGAATTATTAAAAACAAATACAAAGGGGGCAGCTGGGTAGCTCAGTGGATTGAGAACCAGGCCTAGAGACAGGAGGTCCTAGGTTCAAATCTGGCCTCAGACACTTCCCAGCTGTGTGACCCTGGGCAAGTCACTTAACCCCCATTGCCTACCCTTACCACTCTTCTGCCCTGGAGCAGTATTGACTCCAAGATGGAAGGTAAGGGTTTAAAAAAAAAAAAAAAAGTTCACATATTAACTTAAGGGGCAGCTGGGTAGCTCAGTGGATTGAGAGCCAGACCTAGAGACGGGAGGTCCTAGGTTCAAATCTGGCCTCAGCCACTTCCCAGCTGTGTGACCCTGGGCAAGTCACTTGACCCCCGTTGCCCACCCTTACCAATCTTCCACCTATGAGACAATATACCGAAGTACAAGGGTTTAAAAAAAAAAACAAAAATTAAAAAAAAAACAAAAATTAAAAAAAAACAAATACAAAGGAAGATAGCTTAGCTATACCAAATCTCTAACTGTATTATAAAGTGGCAACCACTTTCTGGGAACAGCTAAGGTATTCACAGTTGTTCATTATACACTATTCCCAGTCATTGTGTGTAATGTTCTTCTGGTTCTACTTAATTCACTCTGCTTCAGTTCAGATCTAAGTCTTTCTAGGTTTTTCTTAGCTTTTCCTGCGTCACTTCTTGCAGTACAATCAATACATTACAATCTTACAATCATATATTATAATTTACTCAGCCATTTCCCAAATGATGGACATCCCCTTACTTTCTAATTCTTTGTCCCCACAAAAAGAAATGTTTTAAATATTTTTGTACCTATAGGTCCTTCCTCTTTATGTTTTTTTTTCCCATCTCTTTGGGATACAAGCCTAGTAACTTGCTGCGTAAAAAGATATTTTGCTGTTTTATAGCACTTTGGACATAGATCCAAATTGCTCTCTAGAATGAATCAATTCACAATTCCCCCAACAGTGCACTCATGACTTAATTTCCCCACATTTCTTCCAGGTTTTGTCATTTTCCTTTTCTGTCATAATAGCCAATCTGATAGGTATGGGGTGGCACCTCAGAGTTGTTTTAATTTTCCAGGTCTCTAATAAATAGTGATTTAGAGCATTTTATTTGCACTACTATAGAGAGCTTTAATTATTTTGTCTGAAAACTTCCTCTGTATCCTTTGACCATTTATCAGTTGGAGACTTACATTTTTATATATTCAACTCATTTTTCTATGTATTTGAGAAAAGAGGTATTTATTAGAGACTTGTAAAAAATTTTTGCACCATTATAATTGCTGTCTCTTACTCTCCATCTTAATTCCCTGTTTAATTTCTGACCATCACTTCCCTCAATTTGCCACCTTTTCGATCAGTTCCACCTCCCTTCTCTTATACCCTTGCACTTTCCAGTATAGTAAGATAGCTATCTATACCCAAATGATTGCATATGTTCTTCCTGAGCCAATTCTGATGAAAGTAGGGTTCATGTGCTCCCATCCCTGCCTCCCCCATCTTCTCCTCCACTGTAAAAGCTCTTTCATGCCTCTTTTATGTGAGATAATTTACCCCATTCTATTTTTCCTTGCCTCTCCTATGCATTTCTTTTTCTCATACCTTGATTTATTTATTATTCCAACATATTCCACTCATATCTTTGCTGTCTATCTGTATATAATCCTTCTAACTGTCCTATGCCCAGCTTCTGCCAGATTTTGCTGAGTGTGCTCTTATACTACCTAAAATAAGTCCTTTCTATAAATTTCCTATAACTTCTAATAATGATAAAGTTCTTTGGAGTTACAAAAATTATCTCCCCATGTATACAGTTTAATCTTATTGAATGTCTTTTGATTTCTCTTTCCTGTTTACCTCTTTATAGTTCCCTTTTTTCCATTTAGCTCTGGTCTATTCATCAGGAATATTTGAAAGTTTCCTATTTCATTGAATACCCATTTTTCCCCCTGAAGGATTATGCTCAGTTTTGCTGAGTAAGTGATTCTTGGCAGAAGTCCTAGCTCTTTTGCCCTTTGGAATATTATATTCTAGGTCCTCCAGTTCTTTAATGCAGAAGATGCTAAATCTTGGCTGTGACTCTACAATATTTGAATTGTTTCTTTTTGGCTGCTTGCAATATTTTCTCCTTGACCTGGGAGTTCTGGAATTTGGTTATAATATTCCTGAGAATTATCCTTTTGGGATCTCTTTTAGGAGCTGATCAATGGATTCTTTCAATTTCTATTTTGGTTTCTGGTTCTAGAATATCAGGGCAGCTTTCCTTGATAATTTCTTGAAAGATAATATCTAAGTGCTTTTTAAAATCATGGCTTTCAAATAATCCAATAATTCTTGGATTATCTCTCTTGGATTACTTTTTTTAACAGATCAGGTGTTTTTCCAATGAGATATTTCACATTTTCATCTTTTTTAAAAATTCTTTTGACTTTGATTGTTTCTTGATGTCTTATGGAGTCATTGGCTTCTACTTGCCCAGTACTAATTTTTAAGGCATGATTTTCTTACATGAACTTTTGTATCTCTTTTTCTGTTTCTCCAATTCTACTTTGTAAAGAGTTCTTTTCTTTAGTGAATCTGTGAACCTCTTTTTCCATAGGGAAAATTCTTTTTTAAAAGTTCTCTTCATTGGATTTTTGTGCCTCTTTTACCAATTGGACTATTCTCTTTTTTAAGATATTAATTTCTTCAATACTTTTTGTGCTTCCTGAACCAAACTGTAGAGTCCTTTCATGATTTTTCTGTATCACTCTCATTTCTTTTCCCAATTTTTCTTCTACCTCACTCATTTGATTTTTAAAATCCTTTTTGAGCTCCTCCATTAATTCTTTTTGGGTTTGAGAGAAATTCATATTTTTCTGGGAGGTTTTGGATGTAGCAGTATTGACTTTGTTGTCTTCTGAGTTTGCATTTTGGATTTCCTTGTCACCAAAATAATTTTCTATGGTGTTTCTTTTTGTTGTTGTTGTTTGCTCATTTTCTAGCCTTTTTCTTTCTTCTAATAAAAAAAACTGTTAAAGTTGGGCTGTGTAACAGTGGTGAAGGGAGCTCTAAGCTTCAGGTTCTTTTCACTGTGCTTTCAGAACTGGCTTTGGGTAATCTATCTGCTTTCAGTTCTTGCAAGGCAATATAATACAAGGAGATTTGTGTTTAATATTCTCCAGGCCTGTGTTCTTTTACCTGTGTGCTAATACTCTTCCTCACTCTGAGTCAAAGTTCAGGACTATTACCTAGATCTATGAATAGGCAATGCAACAAGAGGCTTACACCCAGAGCCAGCAAAAGGACCCCTGCAATATTCTTCTCAGCAGTTGTTTAACCCTCTACCCCTTACTGTGCTGAAAGTTCTGGAAGCCTTTGCTGCTGCTTCAGCTGCCAGAAAATAATTATTGAAAAATTGTATCAATATGTAATCTGGAAAACAACACAACATTTAATAAAAAGAAAAAAAAAAGTTGTTACAACAGGGGCAGTTGAGTGGCTCAGTGGCCAGGTTTGGAGGCAGCAGGTCCTGGATTGAAATTTGACCTCAGACACTTTCTAACTAGATTCTATACAAGCCACTTAACCCCAATTGCCTACCCCTTTCTGTTCTTCTGCTTTGGAACTGATACTTAGTATTGATTTTTAAGACAGAAGGTAGGAGTTTTTTTTAAAAAAAAAAAGATGTTATTAGGAAAATAAAAGAAGTTGGGTATGTCACCACATTATGGGTGAGGCAGGAACAGCTGCAATACTCCATTGACATCCTCTCCATGTTAGGAAAAGGTGAATAAAGTTTCAAAGTGTTGAGTGTATCCACTGTAGCTATTTATGGAAGACATATAAAAGAGTCACACAGGCTTGGACAATCTACAATTATAATCATTGGAAGAAATATCCAAATCAGTGGGATCATTGATCCATCTGAGTAGCATAAAAATTTGAGAAGAAGGTGGATTTGAGACAAGAGAGCTTAAACAGGGAAATTAATCAGGGAACAATTGTAACAGGCCAAAAAAGAAGCAATGAGGGCCTGAACCAGGATGATGGCGAGAGGAAAAGAGAGAAGAGACAGATGTGAGATGAGGTAGATTGAAAAAAAAGTGAGTGAACAGATCTGGAAGATGAGGAAGTCAAGGGGTACTCTTAGATTTTGAACATGTAGGCTGAGAAGAATGATGATATTCTCAACAGAAATAAATAAGTTTGGAAGAAGGATGGGTTCTGGGGAAAAGAATAAATGAGTTTGATTGCAGATAGATTGAGTTAGAATTGCACACAAAACATTCAGTTGGAGATATCCAAATATTAGTTAGATGGTAATGACTATCTGGAGCTAAGGACAGAGATTAGGGCTGGATATATAGATCATAGAGATAATAAAGATGATACTTGAGCATTTGGGATCTGATTGATAAGATCACTGAAGATGAGGAGGGCCCAAGTTAGAGCCTTTGGGACTCTAATGGGACACGAACAATGACACACAGCATAAAATTTATTCACTTGCCTACCATTTATTTACTGTTAAAATGGCTCCTTTTTGCCTGTAACATCACATCTTATCTTTGCTTCTCTCCCCACATTGACCTCTCCAGTTCCCTTCCTTGAAATCTCTCCTTTCACTCTTTGACTCCTCTTTCTCTAAGTATTTCTGATCCCTGCTGTAGCTTGAGCATTTCTGGAAAGAGCACCTAGTTAAACACTGGCCAGGCACTTCCACAGTGGGCTTAATTTGGGAAGGCATGGGATGGGAGAGAAGACTAAGCAGAAAATGTCTCAGGTAGGGTTTTTATGCTGGGGATAAAACTCAGATCAAACTCAGACACTGTCCTGCTTACAGGACTCCCAGAGTTTTCTTTTTCTCCCTTAGCTTCCAACACACACAATTTCTTTCAGGAAGCCAGTCCTCTGGATGGAAGATCCACTCTGTTTTTCTCACACCCCAAACTGTTTCTAGGATGATGTAACTGGGGTTTTGCTTCAGAGCACCAAAAAGGGGTGAGGATTTCCTTGACCCATAGTTCCCTAACCATGAGGTTAGGGAACTATGCTTAGCCTACACTTCTCAAACTCTCCCTTTGGCAGAGTTTCAGGGCAAGAAAGAGCAGATGTTCCTCTAGACTCCATCCTTGCCTTTTACTCAACTGAAAAAAAAAATTTTTTTTTCCTGTTCTCAGAATTCTTAACTACCTAACAAATCCATACTCAAGAGAATGCTGCCCCTACATACTATCAGCCCCAAGGCTCTTTCTTCTCCCTCTGGGACTTCTTGGTGGACAGGGAAATTTTAACAAAACCATTTACAGCAGTCTTCCCACTTTTAATTTCAACTGAACTTTACAACAATGGAGCAACATAGGCAAAGGTAAGTATCTCTATTCCCCCCATTTTCCAGATTAAGCAAGCTACTCTCTCAAGGTCATAGCTAATTAATAGAATGGGTAGAGTAAAGGTATGAGTGGGTTAGAACCTGAGTCTTCTTCCTCTAATACAATTTTATATTATTTTATATGTTTCTATGTTTTATATGAAATAAAAATAGTGGGTGGAGATAGAAGGAGGCAGGGAAGACTCAACCCCTATCTCACAGGATCAATGGAGATCATGCATCATTTTCTCTGAGGTTATCTCCAGTTTATCCAATATTTGCTTGTTTATATATGTTTTTTTGTTCCTTGCTTTCCCTATTAGTCTGTGAGCTCCTTGAGGGCAGGGACTCTGCTTTCTTGTATCTATTTGGCACTGAGCACAGTGCCTGGTATATAGTACATGCTGGTTGACTTGACTTAAAGTGTTACATAAATTCTAGGTATTGTTATTTCTACTATTCTACAATAATATTTTTCCTATTCATTCATTCATTTGGCCAAACCTACCAAAGAGAGGAATTGGATTTGGAGGAACTGAGGCAACAAATAAGATAACCATCAACAAAGTCAACAAGCATTTATTATTTTTTTAAACCCTTACTTTCAGTCTTAGAATTGATATTGAGTACCAGTTGCAAGGCAGAGGACAGGGATGTGCTAGGCAATCTGGGTTAAGTGACTCACCCATGGTATCCAGCTAGGACCGTCTGAAGCTACATTTGAACCCAGGAACCTCCCATCTCCAGTCCTGCCTCTCTTTCCACTGAACTACCCACGTGCTCTTTAACCAGCACTTATTAATGCCTATTATATGCCAACCCCCAAAAAGGCAAGGACCGATGCCTGCTCTTCAGGAGCTCATAGTCTAATGGGAGAGACCAATGTGTATGACAATGATATACATCGGACAAATAGGAGGTAATCTGGGAGGAGAGGCACTTAATAAAGAAGTCTGAGAAAGAAAGGTTTTTGAACAGGATTTTAGCTGAGCCTCGAAAATGACTTATTTAGCCAACATACATTGCTCCAAAAGGAGCGTCTTCTTTGTGCCAAGCACTGGGCTAAGATCTGGGACTAGATAGGAAAGAAAGACAGTTCTGGTCCTCAAGGAGTTGACAGTCTAATGGGGGAGTCATCATGCAAACATCTCCGGTACAAACAAGATCTAGACGAGATAAATCGGAGATGATCAAAAGAATGGAAGGAGCTAGGGAAGGGCTCTCAGTAGAAGGTGGGATTTTCGCAAGCCTGAGAAGCTAGGAGATGGGGACGTGGAGGCAGTCAGGGGAGGAGAGAGAGAGAAAGCCAAGAGCCCAGACGCCCAAGGAGCATCATTAGGGTGGAAGGGGCAGGCGGATCTGGGTGGGAAAAGGACCGAGGTTCTGGGAGGGAGAGGAGCGATGCAGAGTCCCCGGCGAGTTCAGGTGCTCAGGAGGTTTCTGGGACCCCAATGAGCTGCTTAAAGTTGGCCTGACCCTGCAGTTCCCAAGGCAACGCCTGGGCGGGGAGGGGGGCGGCGCGGCGCGGCGCGGCGCAGCGCGGCGGAGGCTGGAGCAGGTGTGCGAGTGGGAGCCCGGGAGCTGGGGGAGGGGAGGTGCGAAGGAAGGGAGACGCAGGCCGCGGTGACGCGCGGACCGCAGGCCGCGGTGACGAGGACGCAGAGCGCGGTGACGTAGCGCGCAGGCCGCAGCGGGGGGGAGGGGGCGGACTCTGGGCCTTTCTTCCCCTTCTGGTTTTTCCCCCCCCTTTTCTCCCCTTTCCGGGTTTGGTTTCTCCCCTTTTCTCCCCCTTC
>NC_058134.1:282012876-282051308 GCF_016433145.1 Gracilinanus agilis
AGGCCGGCAGGGCCCGGGCCCGCGGGAGGGGAGCGGAACCGGGCTGAGGGGAAGGAAGGAGAGAGGGGACGGGAGGAGTGAGGAGGGGGTGGTGCGCCGCACCCCCACCCCCTCCGGGGTGGGTGAGTAAGCGTGAGTGAGGGGCAGCGCGCGCGGCCCCTGGGGCCACAACAGTGAGGGAGGGGGCCCGGGGGCGGAGGCAGGTGAGGACGGGGACACGCCTAAGGAGGGGATCCTCGGCGCGGGGCTGGGGGGAGGGCACCTGTGGCTGGACCGGCGGGTTGTTCCCTTGTGAAGAGCCCCCCCCCGTGGGGGAGGGGGTTCTTTCCTCTCTGTCCTGTTCCCCCTTGGGCAGAGCCCAGTAAGAATTGGGACCTGGAGGGTCTGAGTGCTGGCAGGTCCCCCGGCGTCCGGGAGAGTTTTCCAAACTGGTGTGTGCAGACGGGCAGCAGAAAAGGCTGCGTCTACACAATCCCGGGCCGTCAAGGGCCCTTCCAGCTGGTAGAACTCACTGTGAGACTCTTAAAACATTTTTGTCCCCTTCAGGGTCAGAAGTGAGTTCTTTAAATATTCCCCACAGGCTATTTCTGCAGCTCAAGCGAAGTCATAGGAATCTAGTCATAGAGAGAAATAGCCAACTTCTGAGACATGGTAAAGACACTGAAACTCCGAAAAGATTTTAAAATTCATATCTAAATCGGATTAAGGTTAGTGTTTTCTTCATGGGGAAATCCTTCTGATTCTTGTCTGATGATGGTATGCAACAAGAAAATTAGAGAGAGGACACCCTGAGCTTTAATAAAATTTAGGGGGCCCCAGAGTCTCCATCTCTTTTGTTGGGACTTGTGGCATCCCCGGAAAAAGCTCAGTAGTCTGATGGTTTTGATCTATGTGGGATAGGCAGCTCTTGGCATTGATACCACCTGATATAATTGTTGGTGACTTTTTACTCCTCAACATGTACTCTTCTTGTTTGTCTTCCTCCTGCTCTGTCTTATACCTTACTACAAGTGGTTTTGGGGGGCAGCTGGGTGGCTCAGTAGATTGAAAGACAGCCCTAGAGAAGGGAGGTCCTGGGTTCAAATGTGGCCTCATACATTGCTTAGTTGTGTGACCCTGAGCAAGTCACTTGATTGCCATTACCTAGTTTTTACCACTTTTCTGCCTTGGAACCAACAATTATTCATTTTAAGAAAGAAAGTGAGTTAAAAAAATTTTTTTAAGCCTCAGGTTAATAGCTATCTATTAATATTGAAACCAGGGACAGCTGGGTGGCTCAGTGGATAGAGAGCCAGGCAGTCCTGAGTTCAAATGTGACCTCAGATACTTCTTAGCTATATGACTGACTAGGCAAATCACTTAACCTTTATTGCCTAACCCTTACCACTCTTCTGCCTTGGAACCAACACTAAGTATTGATTTTAAGAAATAAAATGTGTTTTTAAAAAACTTAAAATCTTTCTTCAGGTTGATAGTGATCTATTCATACTAAAACCAGGGTCAGCTAGGTGGCTCTGTCATAGAGGGGCTGGCCACAAGACAGGAGTTCAAATGTGGCCAAGCCACTTAAGGTTGCCTAGCCTTCACTGTTCTTTTGCCTGAAACCAAGGGAGAGTATTGATTCTAAGATGGAAGGTAAGAGTTAAAAAAACAAATAATTCCAGTGGTATTCAAGGAGAGGAAAAATTACAGTGGAAAATCATTTAATCAATTGATGCTAAAGTTGCATGATGGGGAATCTTTAATTACAAGACTGATAGCCCAACTGCTTGTGTTTTACACTGAGTCATTCATACATGTGTTCAGCAAGTATTTATTGAATGTTTACTATATGTAATACAATGTAGTATTACTACATTGGGAGATGTGGTCCCCCAACTTTTTTCTGTAAGAATAAGCAATTTTGAAAATTCAACGTATATAAATGGGATTATAACAACAAAGGACAAATTGACGTAAATGCATAAAAATGAGTTCACTTTCTTGAACTCCAGTCATGAGATTGAAATCTTGGACTGCTATTGTAAAGGGTTGCCATCAGGGAAGTTATATGGATAGAGAGCCAAGCTTGGAGATAGGGTTTTGGGTTCAAATGTGGCCTCAAAACTTTGGGACCCTGGGCAAGACACTTAACCCAACTTTCCAAGCCCTTAACACTCTTCTGCCTTGGAACTGATTCTAAGACAGAAGGTAAGGGTTAAAAAAAAAAAAAAAGAATGTATTGCCACTATTAGGGTTTTCTATTAATGTTTTTAGGTCTTTGTTGGTGGCAATGCAAAAGAGGTGAATGTGGTAGTTTTCTTAGGGGCAGGGGCAGGGGCAGAATGCCTTCTATCACTCAAGATTTAGAATTTTACTCCCAGGCTCAGGGTCTTCCCTTGAACCTTGCTGGATTCTCTAATAAGAAAAATAACACTTTTCCTCACTTCCTAGTAGGGGAAGGGTATTTAGTGATAGTGATGGTGGTAGTAATGGTGATGTGGGGTGAATACTATTGAAAAAGGCTGACTTTCTTCAGCTTTTAGAATTTGAATTTTCCAGTGGAAGGAAGACGTGCAGATTTCCAGTGAAGTATGTATATGTTAGTCCTTTTTAGGTTCATTTGGAGACAACTGCTCAGAAACTTTTCAGCTTCCTTCCTCATTTAGCTCAAGTCCCTTATCTTTTAAGAACAGCTTTCCCTAAAAATACCAGTATGAATGGATTTCTAGCAATTTTTGTTTCTCTCTCATTTTCTCAGTCTTCTCCCTACCTTTTTAAAAAAAATATTTTATAAACAACTTCCATTCAGTTTATAAGGGTAGAAAGAAGAGAAGGCTTTCTGAGTACTTTGGGTTATCTGAATTTATTATTTTATTTCTTGGCTCTTGGTTAAAAACCTCTGTTACCTTTTTTTGACCTGGCCAGAGTAAACTGAATGAGATTGCTCTTCAAGACTGTCATTACCTTAACTTTTCCTCCTATTACTTGAGGAAAGCAGCTTTCAACACTTTGTAGAGATTTTGGGAGCAGAGCTGAGACTTTTGGAGAAACTGCTGCTAGGACAGTGAAGACTGTTGGGGATATGAGAATAGAATTTGTGGGATGTTGCGACAATTGGTAATCTAGGCAAGTTTTAAACAGAATTTTTTTAACCCTTAACTTCTGTCCTAGAATCAATACTAAGTATCACTTCCAAGGCAAAAGAGAAGTAAGGGCTAGGCAAGTGGGGTTAAGTGATTTGCCAAAGGACATAGAGCTAGGAAGTGTGTGAGGCTAATTTGAATCCAGGACCTCCTGTTTCCAGGCCTAGCTTTCTATCTGCTGAGCTACCTAGCTGCTCTGAGAAAGTATGTTTTAAGGAAGAGGAAGAAAAGTTGTGTGCTAGGATCCACACAATTCAACAAGTTTGGAGACTACAGATTTTTGGATTGTCTTAAATCCATTCCAGGACACCATCGAGATGATATTTCCATGGCAGTTGAAATAAGGCTATAAACTAATTCTTATATTGTAAATTCATTCATCATCTTATTAAGCATTTACAATGTATTGAGCACTATGCTAAGGGAGATAGATACTTAGGTCATTAAGATGCAGCCCTTGTCTCCATGGAGCTCACAGACTAGTGGGGATATATGTACAAATAACAGATCATAATGATACAAAATAGAACTTAAGGCAACATTGATCTGTTTATGTGGCACCTGTTGTGGAAGAAGGATGGGGGATGAGCACAACTTCATTTTTGATAAATGATTTTATCTTTTTTTTTTTTTTGACTCTGGGACCCTGGGCAAGTTGCTAAACCTTTTTAGTGCTCCAGGCAGGTCTGTAAGGCTTTAAGGGGAAGAGAAGATTGCTTCCAGCATTGATAAAGGGAGTTTCTTTATCCAATAATTTCCTCTATTCATAAAATGACTGGTGTAGAGGCTGTCTTTATTGTAAAGAGGAAGCATATGTTGTCCAGTGATTAGAGTACTGGATCTGGGGTCAGGTGGGCCCATTTTCAGATTTCATCTCTGGCTGTGGAAATGTGGGTAATTCGTGTAACTTCTGTGAGCCTGTTTTCTTTTCTGGAAAATGGGGATACTCATGATTTCAGCACCTATCTCACAGATGTTTTGAAGCTCAAATTAATATATTTAAGGTGCCTTACAAACATTAAAGTTGTTTTAAAAAATAAGCATTATTTCTGTGTGCAGGTTTAAAAAAATACAAATCAAATGATAGCCAATAGTTAGCCTGCATTATGCTCCATATGATACCAGGTTAACTAAAGGCCCTCAGCATGTTGGGTGGACTTTAGGATTTATGGGAGGACATAGATAAAAGTCAGAGGATTAGAAAATAGATTGTGATCTGCATCTTGGAGGAGAATATCTACACTGGTGAAAAAATAAATCCATTTAAGTATTAAAGTGCAGTAAGGACATCAACCTGTTGTCCTACTTCCCAAGGATGTCTTCTCAATCCCTGAAAATGAATTGGAACTTCTCTCTTGCTTTGGGACTAAATGTTTAAAGTCCTACATCATATGCAGAAGTTGAGTTTCTTCACTCTATAATAACCAGTTTTGTTTAAAAGGGGATTTCTATTCTTTTTGCCATATAGATAGTACCTATTGGTCTGTTTCATATGGTACTTTCCTATACAAACCAGAAATGAAAGGTTGTGTAAGTATTCAGGATGAAGATTAGAGATGTTATGAGAAAGGTATCCAGAGCTAAATAGAGGCACTTGGCAAGGACTCTAGATTTTGTGAGTTTGAGTCTTGGCTTTTCCATTTAACAGTAGCTGTATGATTTTGAGTTCCCTGTGGGCCTCAGTTTTCTCATTTAGAGAGTGGGCTAGAAGAGTTTGTGACAGGCAGTACCTATTGGGAGTAATACTTGGATGTGCTACATACCGCTTATTAGAAAATAGAAGATGGTTGTGTGTATATGTTCAAGCACAGCTGGTGAATCTAATTTTAGAAACTCCCCTCATAGCCATTGGTTTTGGTGTGTTCCTTCAACTACCTCTTCAGCACCCCCGTTAAAAAAAATTCCACATAAATTCCCTTAATAGTTGGCCTTAATTTTTACAATTGTTGCCAATTCAGTCTTATGGCACCTGTTTTGAGGATTTTATCCTTCTCTTTATTAAAGTCCCTTTGTCAATTACTTATTTCTTTTTTAAAAAATTATTTATATATACAATATATTTTTTAAATGAGAAAAAATACATCTTTTCTCCCTCCCACTTGAACTCCCCACCAAAATTGAGAGCAAAAGAAAAACAAAACTTAGTTAAGCAAAACAAATTTTAGCCCTAGCCATGACCAGAAAAAAGTTTCATTCTGCCCTCTTGAGTCTATCTTCCTATCAGAAAGTGGGTAGCAGGTTACACTATTAGGCCTCTGGAATCTTTCAGGACCTCCCATCTCCAGACCTGGCTCTCAATCCACTAAATCACCTACCTTACAATGAATAGAGTTCTTAATTCTTTCAAAGGTTTGTTTTTGCCATATTATTGTCATTGTATAATTTGTTCTCTTTATGTTTGCTTTAGTCTGTTTCAGTTCATAATGAGACTTCAGGTTTCTTTGAAACTGTCCCCTTCATTATTTCTTACATTTACAATAGTATTCCATCACATTTATGTACAATAACCTTGTTTATCTATTCTCCAGTTCATGAGTACATCCTCAGAATCCCATTCTTTGCTACCTACAAAGGAACTATAAATATTTTTGTATTATCATTTGTTACAATTTGTTTTTCCTAGGACTAATTTCTCACTTAATCTACCATCTATCTAATTCTCCTTCCTTTTTTCTCCTTTTTTCCCTCTTGAATGAAATGTATTTCCATACCCAAGTATATACATATGTATGTGTAATCTTTCCTTGTTTGACCAATTCATATGAGGGGGAGGTTCAAGTGTCATCTGTTGCTCTCACCCTGCCCTGTTTTATTGGGATGTATAATTGTGCATCCTGATCATGTGGGATAATTTCTCCCAACATTCCTTGCCTCTCATCCCCAGGGTATTTCTCTTCCTTTCTTTCTGTTCTTCTCTTAAGACCCTGAAGACATAATAGAACCTCTCCCAGGCATTGTGTAATTTGTCAGACTCCCTCTGTGACACTTGATGTTGATGAGTTTCAGAGAGGACACATGTATTTGAATGTAAGCAGTTTATCCTTATTGAGTCCCTTATGATTGTTTACTGATATTTCTCCTTACTCCTGTGTTTGAATTTCAGAGTTTCTTCAGTTTTGGTCTACTTGGGAGTCCTCTATTTCATTAAAAGTACCCCCCATTCCCCATTATAATTGGTTTTGCTGAGTAAATTATTCTTGCCATAAATCTATAAGCTTTGTCTTCTGTAATACACAATTACAAACTTTCTGTTCTTTTATAGTGGTAACTCCTAAATTGTGTGTGATCCTGACAGACTCCTTAGTATTTGAATTCTTTCATTCTGATTGCTTTCAATTACTTCCTTCCTCTTTCCTTTCCTCCTTCCTCCCTCCCTCTTTCCCTCCCCACCTTAGAATTGCACAGTACTGCCTTACAGTACTTTGTAATTGGTTCCAAGGCAGAAGTGCAGCAAGGGCTAGCCAATGGAGATTAAGTGACTTCCTCAGGGTCACACAGCTAAGGAATGTTTGAGGCCAATTTTAAACCAGGACCTCCCATCTCCAGACCTGGCTCTCAATCCACTAAATCACCTACCTGCCCCCTGCTTTTGTAGTTTTTTTTCTTTGACCGGGGAGCTCTGGATGTTGGCTTTAATGTTTGTTGGAGTTTTCATTTGGGAGCTTCTTTCAGGTGATGACCAGTGAATTCTTTCTATTTCTACCTTGCCCTCTGGTTCTAAGAGATCTTGGCAATTTTTTTTTTTTATCTTTCTTGGAATAGAATATCTAGGCCCTTTTTTTGGTCTTGGCCTTCAGATAGTCCAATGATTCTTAAATTTGTTTTTTCTTGGTCTGTTTTCTAGGTCAGTTGTTTTTGCTGTGGGGTACTTTACATTTTCTTCCATTTTTTTTCAGTCTTTTGACTATTATTTTTTATGTCATGTAGTCATTGGTTGTTATTTGGTTCACTTGAAATTTCAGAGTTTGTTGTGTGGGCAAGAGTTTATACTTCTAGTGCCAAGTTGTTAATTTCCTTTTCAATGCTTTCTTTCACAGCTCTCTTTTCTTTTACATTTTTCTCCTTTTTAAAAAAAAAGAACATCCTTTAACTCATTTTCTAACTCTTGCTTCATTCAATCCTTTCAGAATTCTAGTTGAATTTGTGCTCAAGCTATGCTTTTCTTTGAGGCTTTTAATTAATGTAGATGTTTTGGAATCTTTCTTTTTCTCTGGATTTGGGTTATGAGCATTCCTATCACCATAATTGGTTTTTATGATGGGATTCCTTTTTTGTTTTTTCATTTTTCTTTCCTACCTCTTGATTTTGGACTTGATGCTATAGCTGGGCTCTGCACACTTCTGGAGGGAAGGTCTCTGCTGGTCCTTTTGCTGCTTCCTTGGGTGTTGAGTGTTGTGTTATTCCAGGATCTCATGAACAGATTAGTCTGGAGAACTGCAAACTTTTAACATTCCTAAAGTAATCTGATCCAAGACAGTGGCTGAATGCTCTCACTCCCTGTCCTTCTCTAACTGTCCAAATTCTTGACCTGGGTTTAGGTCTGAGCCATAGTAGAGTATAGTGGACTGACCTCTGTTAGTCAGGTGGGAAGTTCTGCTGGTTCAAAGTGACAGAACTATAGGCTTCTCTTAGGTGTGGGATTCCTATATCAGTTATTTCTTTCTAGGCTTCAGGCTAGGAGCTATAAATGAAACCTTGCTCTGCTCCTGGGATCTGACCCACACTGCTACTGCTTCTTCTGAACTTCCTTCCTTCTCAGTGCAGTAGGCAGGCCAGCAGCTCCCTACCCCAGAATGCCACCTCTGAGCACAGGTCCCCTTCCAAAGCTACTGTGGATCTGTGACTTCAAACTGGGTAGTGGTTGACAAAGCTGTGAGTTGACACCTTTTCTGTTAAAAGTACTCTGGTATGTATATCTTGGGGCACATTGGCCTGAGTCTTGGCTCTCCTGACCCTGTGCACAGGCTCTTGCCCTCCTATCCCCAGTATCTGCAGACCTCTGTCTGACTCTCTATATTGACCTGGGCTGGAAAAATGACTCATTAGTATTTTCTTGGGTTTCTTCACCAGAATTCGATGTGGTACATTTAAAAAAATCATGTGGAGAAGTTTAGGGGTGAAATTTCATTGTACCAATTCCTGCTACTCAATCATCTTGGCTCTGCCTCCCACTTCCTTAAAACAGCTTTTGATAGGAAATATTCTTTAGACCTTTAATTCATTCTGTTTTGACATCTTTTTGAGTTCTTTTAGATTTTTTTTCAGCATACATATCTTTTCCCCACTACTTAATACCTTTTGATAACCCTTAATTAAAACAACCTCCTGAGGTCTTTTTAGCTCCTCTTTTTGAGGTGAAGCTTATAAAAAGAAAAAATTGTGGTCCTATCTAAATCTAGGTATACTCTGTTTTGCTGCATTTTATCTCTAAAGTCTCTTGTGTTGTCCAGGTTGTTTGAGATTTTCCAGATGATTATCTCTGCTCTACATTTCTTCTGACCACTTTCCTGATGTCTTTTCCCATTCATTTTGAAGGAACTGAGGAGATCGGGAACCTAGACTCACAACGAGAAAGGCTGTGGTTTGACCTGTTAGGCTAGTGATTTGCAATAGTCAAACTAGTTTCACCTGGATTTAAATCATATAGTAATCCATAGTTGGTACTTTAGTATACTGGAACAAAGACTAGACAGAGAGTAAGAGGACTGAGGTTTTTCTCATTTACTGTTGTGACTTTGGGCAAATCAGTATAACTGGACCTGTTTCTATACATAAACTGTATACGTAGAACTTCCTTTTTTTTATTTTGAGAACTTTCAAGTACATAATAAATTTATCTTGTAACTTTTAAAGCTATCCTGTTTGTAATCCCTCCTTTTTTCTCTTCATTTTTTCTTTTTCTGAATCTCTGTCCCTCTCCTGCTTTTCCCCCTTATCTCTCTCACCCTCTCCATCCACCAAAATAAATAGAAAAACAAAACCTTCTTAACATGATGATATGTACTATCATCAAAAGAAATTCCTAAGTCAAGTCAAGAAGCATTTATTAAATATCTACTATATACCAAACATTGGGCTAAGCCCTGATGATATAAAGCTAGGTAAAAGATAGGCCCAGTTCTCAAGGAGCACAAAGTCTAAAGGGAGGGGGAAACAGCATGTCAACAACTAATGTACAAACAAGATGCATATCCACATGTTTATAGATAATAAATTGGAGATTATCTTAGAGAGAAAGTACTTTAAAACAAAAACTCTTACCTTCTGTTTTAGGAATGATATTAAGTATTGGTTCCAAAGTTGAAGAGAGGTAAGGGCTAGGCTAAATTAGAGTTAGTGACTTGCTCAGGGTCACAAGTAGTGTCAGTCTATGGTTAAATTTGAACCTAGGATCTCCCGTCTCTAGACCTGGCTTTCTCTCCATTAAACATATCTCACTGCTCTTGAGAAAGGGTTATTGCAAAAGATGTGACTTTACCTTGAAGGAATTTAGGAGGTAGAGATGAGAAGGGAAAGAGTTCAGGCATAGAGTTAGCCTGGAGTTAGGAGAGAAACAGAAAGGAGGCTGATGTTAATAGGTTGAAAAGTACTGGCCATATATAAAAAATGTATGCCTTAGTCTGCATCTTAAGTCTCTCAGGATGTGGGAGCGTACTTCATCATCAATACCTTGGAATCATAGTTGGTCATTACATTGACCAATTTTTATGGGCTTTTAAAATTATTTTTTTTTCTTTACGATGTTGTTACTTTACATATTTCCCTGGTTCTTTCATTCAGTATCAGTTCAGATAAGTCTATAGGTTTTTCTGAATCTGTCCTTTCCACCATTTGACACAATAATGGCTCACTAATATTTCACTACATTTTATTTAGCTATTCCCTAATTTTTGGGCACCTCCTTAGTTTGCTTCCACATGTACTTTTTTTTTAGTTTTTAGTTTTTAGTTGTTTTTGGTCAAGCAGTTGGAAGCTGAGGGATATAAAACGAGGGAGAGAGTGTCCATTATATTGAGGTCAGGCGGCGTTCAGTCATCTACTGTAGGTTTTGGAAAGTATCCCCCATAGATATGGAGCCCTACTGTATAAACAACCTATATACAGGAAAAATAGGAAACATTTGTGAGAGGAAATTCTAAATTAAGAGGGGGTGGGAGAGAGAGGCTGGGGAAACCAGGAGGCAGAGATGAAGAAGGAGAGTATGCCAGCCTTGAGGGATAGCCAGAAAAAATACTGGGAGCTTAGAGGTAGAATGTCTTGTTTATAGCCACAAGGAGGCCAGTGTCACTGGATCAAAGAATAGCTGGTGGGGAGTAAGACACAAGAAAACTAGAAAGGTGTGGGGTTGTGGAGGCATCTAAGTTATGAAGGGCTTTGAATGGCAATCAGGAGTTTGTATTTGATCCTGAGGGGCTAGGGAATCACTGGGATTTATTGAAGAGGGAGGTGACATGGTTGGACCTGTGCTTTAGTAAAATCATTTTGACAGCTGAATGGAGGATGGATTGGTATGAGAAACTTTTGGCAGGCAAACCCCACCAATAAGCTGTTGCATTCATCTGGGTGTGAGTGATATGAGCCTGTACCAGGGTGCTAGAAATATCAGAGAAAAGATGGGGTCATGTTGGAGAGATGTTGTAAGAGTGAGATTGACAGGCCTTGGCAACAAATTAAATAAGGATAGGAAATAGTGAGGAATTGAGGATTACTCCTAGGTTGTAAGCCTGAAGAACAGGGAGGGATAATATTGCCCTCTACACTAATACAGAAAGTAGGAGTGGGAGAGGGTTCAGGGGGAAAGATAATAAATTCTGTTTTGAATATGTTGAGTTTAAGATTTCTTGAAGATTTCTAGGGACAGCAAGATAGCTCAGTGGATAAAGAGCCAGAGCTGGAGACAGGTGGTCCTGGGTTCAAATTTGATCTCAGATACTTCCTAGCTTTGTGAGCCTGGGCAAGTCACTTCACCCCAATTGTGCAGCCCTAATTGCTCTTCTGCCTTGAAATCAGTACCTACTTTTCATTCTAAGACAGAAGGTAAAGACTTTCAAAAAAGAAAAGATTTCTAAGGGTCTAGTTTGAGATGGAAATGCGAGATTGGGAATCAGTACAGAGGTTAGGGCAGGATAGGTAGATTTGAGAATCATCAGTATAAAGTTGATCCAGGGAAACCGATGAGACCACCAATTGAGGTAATGTAAAGAGAGGTGAGAAGAAGGTCTACAACAGAAACTTGTGGGAGACCTTTGGTTAAAGGGTGTGATCTGGATGAGGATCCATTAAAAGAGATTGAGGAGTGTTCAAATAGTGGAATCCAGATATCTTCAAAGAGAAGAACCAGGAGAGATTGATATCAGAATATCAAAATAAAGAGGGTGATCAGTAAAGACTGCAGAAAAGTCAAGAAGAATGAGAATTAAGAAAAGACCTTTGGATTTGCAGTTAAGGGGTCATTGGTAACTTTGAAGAGAGCATTTTCAGTGGAATGATAAGGTTGAAGGCTGGATTTTAAGGGGTTAAATGAGAGGAAAGAAAATGGAGATACCTATTGCAGATGGACTTTTCAAGGAGTTTGCCTACAAAGGGCAGAAATGATATAGAATGAAGGCTGAGATGGAAAGAGCAAGTGAGGAGTTTTTGAGGCGGAGGACTCTTGGGCTTGGTTGTAGGCATGGTAAAGGAGCCAGGAGTCATGGAAAGACTGCAGGTAAGTGATAGGATGACAGTGGGGAAATCTGTTAGAGGAGAATGGAATGGGATTGTTTGTGCAGGTGGAGGGATAGACCTTGATAAGGAGTAAGGCAATCCAAAGATTTAGAAACTGAAAGGATGCCCATCAGTTGGAAAAAGGCTGAATTAAGTTATGGTATTTGATTATGATGGAATATGTCATGCTGTGAGAAATGATGCAGAGTGAGGGGAGCAGAAACAGAACAGTGTTCTCCAGAACTGCACTATTACAATGGTAGTGAACTGTGAAAAACTTAGCAGAGACCCAGGACAGTTCCAAAGGGCCGATGATCCCCAAATATTCCAATCACCTCCAGATATAGAACTGATGGACTCTAGAGTGCAGATTGAAGCTTATTGTTTTCCTCTTCATTCTTCTTGCCTTTTTGACCCCCTCAACATAACTGATTTGGAAATGGTTTTCATGACTTCAGATGTGTAATGGTATTTCTTGCTTCCTCAGTGAATGGGGAAGGGTGGAGAGAGAATTTGAAAATTGGGGGGGGAAAAAGAAGCCATTTTTTCTCGTATGATGTGGGCAAACTATCAAAAAGGTTTTTTGATTTTCTTCACCTATGTTCAGCGGAATGTGTGTAGAAGTGAAGGTGGGGAATGGTAGGAGTTATTCAGTGGTCAAGATGTGGGGAAGAGTAGTGGCTAGTGCAGGGCAGAAGGCCTGGGAGAGAACTGATTGGAGGGTAAAAGAAATCTGAGGTAGGTAGAAAACTCAGCTGATTGTGGTTAAATACAGGGATTTTGAAATTCATGAACCTGGAAGGTGGGGTGCATTTGTGAGTAATGACAAGGTTAAGGATATGACCATCTTTGGGTATAGCTAAGGCAAGGCAGAGTGATTTTAGGGGATATTATTCCAGATTACTTTTCAGAATGACCAGACTGATTTACAGCCTTATTCAAGTGTATTAATGTTTCTATTTTCACACAACCCCTCTAGCATTTGTCATTTTCCTTTGTTGCCATCTGTGTCAATCTGATCGTGTGAAGTAGATCCTTGGAGTTATTTGATTTGCATTTCTTTATCAGTGATTTGAGCATTTTTTTCATATTGCTGTTGAGTGATAGCTTGGGTTTCTTACTTAGAAAACAAGGTTTATGTCTTGTAATAATTTATCTTTGTGGAAGTAGTAGGTGGACTTCTAAGGTCCATTTCTAGTTCAAAATCTGTGGTCCTAGTTGATGAAATTTTAGATTTGGGAGTTTTTGAAACCACTTGTACTAACCTCTAAAATTTTACACATGAGGAAGTCAGAGAGATTTTGACTTTCCTGAGATTATATATATAGGCTGTTAGTGAAGGAGCCAAATCTTTTTTTTTTTTTTTTTTTGGATACCTAATCTAGAGATCTTTTTTAGTCTATTATACTTCATTCTGTCCTTTTTTACAATCTTCCCCAGTTTATGGTATTTGATATTGATTTTTAGATTTCATAAATCTTTGCTTACCTGTCATGATATGACCCTTCTGAATAGTAGAATTCTTGTGGGGGCAGCTAGGTGACTTAATGGATAGAGAGCTTGGCCTGGAGACTGAAGATCTTCAGTCTAAATGTTATTTCATACCCTTCCTAACCATGTGACCCTGGGCAAGTCACTTAATCCTCATTGTTTAGCCCTTACTGCTCTTTCACAATATCATGTAATATACTGTACTGATTCTAAGACAGAAACTAAGGGTTTAAAAAAAAATAGTAGAACTCATATTCTCTTAAAACAGTTTTCATCAGGAAAATGGTACAGAAAATGCAATATAAAGCCAGCTATTTAATACTTCAGGCATATTTGAATCCAAAATTCTAATAGGTTTTTTAAAAATAAAATTTTATTGATATTTTTTCACTTAGATTCACCTACATCACCTACATTTTCTATTATATCTTTCTTCCAGCCCCTCCCAGAGAGCCATCCCTTTATACTAATGAATAAAGAGGAAGAATAAAACACACAGCAAAACTAACAAGCCTGTAAAAAAATTTGCTGCCATGTGCAGTTCTTGTCTATCATCCACTTATAGATTTTAATATTAGGAATTTACAATTTCTTTCATGGTTTCTGGCTCTATTTTATAGCTGGGTTAGGGCCTAGAAATACTCGGCCCAAGATCTCACAGCAGGAAGCTTTTATATATATATATATTTATTTATATATATATATATAATATATATATATATTTTTTTAGACCCTTAACTTCTGTGTATTGACTTATAGGTGGAAGATTGGTAAGGGTAGGCAATGGGGGTCAAGTGACTTGCCCAGGGTCACACAGCTGAGAAGTGTCTGAGGCCGGATTTGAACCTAGGACCTCCCGTCTCTAGGCCTGGCTCTCAATCCACTGAACTACCCAGCTGCCCCCAGGAAGCTTTTAAATAGGAAAGATCAAAGACTTAAAAGAACTTGGTTATTTGCTGAGGTGTGTTGCATGCTGATGAATGAGTTTGTGATGGTGAGGAAAAGAAGAATCCTATCAAAATTTCACTTGATCAAGAGACCACTCACATGCTAATGGTTTGAGTCCTTGGAGGTGGGCTCTGACTTACACTTTTCTTTGATGTACAGATGGGGAGGGATTGTCTGAAAAGAAAATTGAGCTCCCCAACCACATAGAGTCTGTCATTATAATTTCATTATAATATTTAAAAACAGGTCTCAATCATTTTCTATTTTATAGGGTACTTTTGCTTTTTTAAGGTGGGATCATTGATTTCACTAAATACTTGGTTTTCCCAGGTCCACAAATTAGCTTTTTCCATTTTTCTGACAACTGAAAATAAACTCTTAGAAGGAGATATATTTTAATTGTGAGTTGTGAGTTTTTTTGACCTACAGTTACAGTTTAATTATGAGTATGTTTTACCTGGTATAAGCATATTAGAAGAGTTGAGTAACATAGTAGCAGCATTTAACCCACATGTCTAAGGAAAGTTGGCTCTCATTTTATTTTGGACTACTGTGCTGTGTTTGCTGTTCTTTCTCTAGGATCTACTTTTATTTTTTATTTTATTATTTTAATTTTTAAAAACTCTTTCCTTCTGCCTTAGAATCAATACTAAGTATTATTTCCAATTCAGAAGAGAGGCAAGGGGATTGAGGGATTAAGTAACTTGTCCAGAGTCTCACAGCTAGGAAATATCTGAGGTCACATTTGAATTCAGGATCTCCTGTCTTCTGGTCTGGCTCTCAATCCACTGAGCCACCTAACTGCCCTAATCTACCTTTATTTTTGTTCTTGTGCAACCTCCTTGTTTTCAGGGTTTTAAAAATTTGAGTTCTTCCTTTGTATCTCCATTCTTATCCTATTTCCCTCTGTTTATTTCATTATAAGTTAAAATTTCATTCAGAAGTAAATTTTGCTAGGACTGCAGTCTCTTTAGTGCCAAAAGACAGTACCGTGGAGTCTGTGATTCTTGTTAAATTCCTGTATTAATTGTAAGGAGAAAAGAAAGAAAGAAGGAAAACAAAAGACTTAATTGAAGACATTGCCCCAAATAATGATTTTGCTGTTGTGTTTTGCTTTTAGACTAGCCCTAAACCTTTTGTGAATCACTATTTTGGACCAAAAGACAGTGGTGAAATGAATCTTGCTAGCATCAGGTCTGGAGTCAGGAAGACCTGAGCTCAAATTTGGTCTTAGCCACTTCTGCCTTACCCTGGGCAAGTCACTTAACCTCTTTATGCTTAATATAACTTACTTAGGATTGAGATAATATTTGTAAGTGCTTTGCAAATTTTAAAGTGCAATATAAATGTTAGCTATTTTCACTGAGCTAATAATTTCTATACTAAAGAAGCCATTTTGGGGCCTATCTCTTCCATCCATTATACATTTAATTTAAAATAGTAGTATATTTAACATATAATAGAGGTATATGTCCACCCATCATTATTTTGTACCTTTAAGAACTGTATGGTTATGATTGTGACTCCCTCTGTGGACAAGCCAATTAACACTAAAAGATGGGATACAATCAGGCTAGCTCAAATACTTTAGGGTTTTTTTTTTTCCTGTTTCTTTTGATTTCCCTTCAGATAGGACTTGATGCTTGTGATATTGGATGAGTACACAGTTACCTTTCTTTTCCTTTTCTCCTCATCTAACTATTGAGGCTAGACTTTGTTTCTAGAAGCACTCACTCTTTTTGGTTTTCAAGCAGGCTTATTGAGGGAGTAAAGTCAGAGCTACAGAAATGGGAAATGTCAATGAACTAATCTTGTTTCTGATGCTGAATTCACTGTGGCCTGAGTTCATAAGATTCTGGATCAGTTATTCCATATGTAAAATGGAGGTAATGCCATTTCTTTGTATTTCTCTGAATTGTGAGGGCTTGATTCACGCTCAGCACAAGTTCTCAAAGAGATACAGTACAGCAGCAGGACTGAATACAGGAGTGTTTTCGAAATGTCTATCAATTTAAAATGTAAAAACTTTTTATTTGAAGATGCACTTAATGGGCTCTTGGATTAGATCCATTATTTTGTTGTGGCTATTTTTTTTATCAGAAATAATTCAGAAAAGTACAATCTCCTCCTTCTCCTTCTATATATTTGCAGATATTGAGTAGTTTCCATGTCACTGGATTGCTCTGTGGATGGTACTCTGAGAAGAACATCCTATATTACACATTCTCAGATTACTAGATAATGTTCTCTGGTGCTACTCATATACATTTAATTTTCCCCTCTCTTTTATTTATTTATTTTTTATGTTTTCTGAAGTTATATGATTCATGTGGTCTCCCTCTCTTCTTCCCCTCTGGTGCTACTAAAGAACTGATTGCAGCCTCAGGATTGATGTTATGGATAGAGAGAAGGAAGTGCTTTATTTCTCCCTGTTCTTTACCTCAATCCCCTACCTTTAACCATTTTCTGTCTTTTAGCTTCCCATAGATTGGAAAATGGAGATCAGTTTCTCTTTTTCTTCTCACTGTCTTTTGTGGGCTGAGAAGATTTAGCTCTAGAAGTGATTCAGTTAGTTTATATTTTTATTGGTTATGGAACAGACCCTTCAATGTTCCAGAATATAAAGTGCTTTTAATGCCTTCTTTTTTTGCATTTTTCAATGTTAACTTGCTTTTCCGTAGAAGGACACACAGGCATTAACATTAAAAAACAATTTATTTTTGTTGATAACCTTTTAAATATCATATTCATATATCACCTTGCTCCCCTTTCCAAAGATTCAAAAAGATATTTCAGTAAGAACCATCCAACCCCATTAGCTGTGTCTGCCAGGATTTGCCGTATTCTACATCCAAAGTCTCCTTCCTCTCCAGTGAAGGCAGAAAAATTTAGCTGTACAGTTTTATTAGTGCCCTTTGCCATAGATATGCTAGATGAGGTCCACATTAAGATTCTTGACTTTTTGGGGTTTGGTATTGAATCCACCCATTTACTCTTATTGTAAAATACTCTCTTACCTTTGTTCACATAATACCGTTGAGATCCTGTCAACAACTTTGATTTCTGTGGCTCTTCCTCATAGTTCCCACAATGACTTTTTTTTTTTAAATCCCTTACCTTCTGTCTTAGAATTGATACTAAGTGTTGAGTTTAAGGCAGAAGAGCAGTAAGGAAATCACACAGCTAGGAAGTGTCTGAGGCCATTGTTGAATCCGGACTTCCTGATTCCAGATCTGATTCTTTATCCACTAAGCCATCTAGCTGCCCCTCCAAGAAGTCCTCTTATTCTTAATCTTCCAACTGTAAAAACCAGCCTATTTTGAGATCCAGTGTTACAGTTGAAAGTGTAAACAGTTGTTTTTTGACATGTCTCTGTTAGATCATGTATTTTTCTTGGCTTGACATAAAAAATGAGATTTCCCAAGTCATATTTTAATAAAACCACTCCCAGAGTGATTCTTATATTGGAGATTAGGGAAAACTGTAGGGGAAATGAATCTTAGTAGGATATAGTAGAGACAATATTGACTGTGTATCTCCTCAACCTCTTTGAGCCTTTGTTTCCTCTTTCATAAAATTGACATAATACTTATATTTGTATCACAGGGAAGTTAATTGTGGCTGTCAGATGAGTTATAGGTGGTATGATAGAAGGAACACTAGATTTAGAGTCCAAGGACTTGGGTTCAGATAGCAGCCCTGATATTTACTACTTCTGCAATCATGGACAAATCACTTTACCTATTAGTGGGTCTGTTTCTCCATTGGTAAAGTAAGGAGGGATAGCCTCTGAGATGCCTTTAAGCTCTAAATCTGTGATCCTAATATATATATATATATATAAGGCACTTTGAAAACTTTACAACTGTAAAAATTCCAGCATTTTCTAGCACTAGGAAAATTAGTTTATAAAGAAAGTTGGCCTGAGATAGCCTGAGAAATGGTCTTGGATTTAATGTATATGATTAAAAATTTTTTTTGCTTTATTGAAAGTGGTTTATTAAAAAAGAGGCAGAAAGAGACAGAAAGAAGTGAGAGAGACCGAGAAATGTATATGATTTAAAAAAAAAGCATCAGCCTTGCCTTTTTCTTTTTATGTTATATTCTTTTCTGAACATATACCTCCCCCCCCCCCCACCTGAGAGTCTTCCTTTATGACAAAGATTAAAACAAAATTACCCCTCTTCCCCCAACTAGTTCAGGTAAACCAGTCAATGTGTCTGCCATATGGAGCAGCACATGCATGATTCCATCCCATCTCTGTAGTGAAAAGAAGCCCAATTGTTATTGTGCCAGATGTCTCTTTCTCTGTGGCTAGCCCTGGTCATTTTCATTCTGCAACATTTATTTGGTTTTTGTGTTCTTTTCATTTATATTGTTGTCGTATATATTGTTCTTCTCATGCCTTCCCATGTTTAGAATTTAAAAAAATATATTTACACTTAATTTGATGTAGGGAGCCCCAGGTTAGGAACTTCTTCTATCTCTATAGCTAGGCCCCTTCTTTGCTGAATGTAATCTTGCCATGTGCTCTGAGGGCATGGAGAGATTGTCTCTTCCCCTGGCCACACAGCTAGTATGGGTCAGAGGTAGGACATGTAGCTTCTCATCTTTTTCCAAATTTCTCATATTTGTTGTATATTATAACATAATAGTAATATTAACATTTTACAGTTTGTTTAGCTGTTATGCAATTGATGGCCAAAGTGGTTGACTGCAACAAAACGCGATGTTATAAATATTTTGGCATATGTAGGACCTCTCAACACACATGATTTCAAAGAGAAAATTAGATCCATGAGACACTGGTAGTTTTAGGGAAAGAACAAATATAAGCTGGAGAAAACTTTTTCATCCACCATTTATGCTATATAGTAGGCTGGATAATGTTCTCCAAACTTTTTGTTCATGCAGCCTTAGTAATAAAAAGTATTTGAGCACACATCCCCAAAATATGCACATTTACTTATTTGTTCTGCTAATGTATCTCATTATCCTACTAATATGTGTGTACATTATAAAACTGACACAGTTGGGAAGTCATTAGTTTCAGGAAGTGACATGATCAGACTTACATGATCAGACTTACATTTTAGAAAGATTCCTATGGCAGTCGAATGAAGGATGAAATTCAAAGATGAATCCCTGAGGCAGGGAGGTCAGTTAGAGACACTCCTCTAGAAGTAGTATGAAAATTGATGAGAGTATGAACTAAGGTGGTGGCTGTATGAGGATGGAGCAGAAAGATGCTGTGGAGATAGAAACCACTTAGTTTGGCAGTTGATCCTTGCTCAAGATGAAGGAGACCAAGTAATTAAAGGTGACACTAAAATTGCTCACCTGGATAACTGGAAGGATGATGTTGCCCTGGATAGGAATTTTCAGAGAGCTGGTCTTGAGAGGAAAGTAGTTCATTCATTCCTCTTCCTTCTGGGCAGCTCACTCTGTCTCACCCAAAACAAAAAAGAAGGATAATAGATCTCTTAAAGTCAGCAAGCATTTATTAAGTACCTACTGTGTGCCAATGCACTGGGGATTCAAAGAAAAGGAAAAAATAGGCTCTGACCCCAAGGAGCTTTCTGGTCAGATGGCATGAGGATAACTCTGCACAAGCAAGTTACATACAGGATAGGTTGGAAATCATCAACAGAGGGAAAACACTAGCTTCATAGGGTGTGGGAAAAGACTTCTCACAGAAGGCTGAATTTTAACTAAGACGTGAAGCTACAGAAGCCAGGAGGTGGAGACAAGGAGGAAAATCATTCTGGGTATGAAGGATTGCCATAAGGTGGTCTTAACCACTGATACTGGCCCCCAGAAGAACCTACTTTCCCAGGATAGTTCACTGGGACCTGGGGATGATATGGGTTGGATATATTGGAGGGGGAAAGAATTTTCCCATTGGTATCTGCACAGCTGCTGGTGTGGGTACATAGTTGGGCATTTAGATTATAACTGCCCTGAGGACCAGTGCCAGGTTTGAACCCCACCTTTGATCTTTTGCAATTCACTTGACCTCTCAGTGCCCCTAGGAACTCTTAAACTACATATTAGAGTATTTGCTGCAAGGGCTATATTAGCAGAGACAATTTATTTACTTAGAATTACCTATACCAACTGTATCAAATTCCATCAAAGCCTGAACCATTAAAATGGAATTGGAAAATGTATAACAAAGTAAAGAAAAATACAATATTACATAGATGATATTAATTTGTGGTTTTCTAAATCACTCTGCAGCCTATAGGAATCTATTTATGTTTGAGTTTGACACTATTGACATACCATTGAAGTTGTAGGTATAGTCATCCGGTCCACCCCCCAAATTTGACTTTTACATCCTTTCAGAGGAAGGAAGTGCTGTTACAAGGAAGTTGAAAACATGATTTCGATATATAGGAAAAGTCTGGCTTCATGGGTTCATATTACCTTTCATTTCTTTTTTTTAATCCTTTACCTTCTGTCTTAGAAGGGATACCAAGTATTTTGATAAGATATTTTGGGGGTATATGACTTGCTCAGGATCAGAGGGCTTGAAAACATATTGCTTTTCTGTCAGAATGCTGCTCTTGGTGGTGGTATCTTGGCAGCTTCCATTCTAGTTTTTAGAATATGGTGACTAAGTATCCGTTTGGTTTCTTCTTTTATTTGAGTCATCAACCCATTTTCCCCTGTTTAATTTGACATCTGTATTCTCTGTACTTAGAATATCTGGGAAAAGAGAAAGAAAGGAACCATACTAGTGTGGACTTAGACTTCTTTAACTGGCTTATAAACTATACTGGCTTTGTCATGGGAGATCCTGTTTAAGCAGGAAGGGACTTTATGCTGTTTTTCCCTAGTGTAGCACTTCTTTCCCCCCAGCTTTCGTTTTTCAGGTTGTGATCTTTGTAAGATGAAGATTTTAGGTATTTATAGATACATAATTAAAGTGTGGCCGCCAGGAATCAACAATTCAGATTGATTCCGTAATTAAAATAGACCCAAGTCAGGATCGGGTTTAAGTAATTTATTTACAATTAGGAAGATAAAAGGTAGGGAAATAGAGAGAGGGAGAGGATAGTCCAGGCCTCCAAAGGCCTGGACAGAGAGAGAAGGTTAAAAGGCTAAATAAATTAGGCTAAAAGCCACAAGGCCTAGCAATCAGATAGGCTAGAGCCTACTTAAGGTAGAGTCTTGGAAAAAACGCCAAGGTAGGCCAAAGAAGTCAGCTTAACGTACCCACGTGACCATTCAGAGTAGAAGCTGCCTGAGGTCTCCTCCGAGATCCTTCAGCACCAAGTTCAAAGCGGGAACTCCCTTAGCAGTAAGTAAACAACCTACTTGAAGAGATAATGTCTTTCATCACTTCCCGTGGGTCCACCTCTAATTCAAGTGGACAAATGGCAGCCTTTGCACTGATTTGGACTGCCCAAAGGGCAGTCCCTTGTTCTTGATTTGTTACTTGTCACGCGTGGGTAACTCATCTCCCCTCCCCACTAAGGGAGGTGGGGATGACATCATCTCGGGTAGGTAGAGTTTTGACTATGAATGGGCTAGAGCTAATTCTATTTACACATCTTCCTGAGTTTCTAGGGATGTCTGCTAAAGCCCCTACCTGTGTGCATGTGCTTCCCATTAGCATTCAGCCAGTAGACTTAACTCTTTGTTTTTTAGAATAAATTTTTATTTATATCTTTGTTTTTTGCATTACCAAAATTTCCTCCATTATCCTTCCCCAACCTCCTCCTAGAGAACCATTCTATATAACAAAAAATATTTAAAAAAAAAAAGAGAAAGGAAAAAACCAATCAGCAAAATCAACTAGTATTGAAAAACAAACAATGGGAAATATATTCAGTGTTGTACGCCCAAAGACCTTATATCTCTGCAAAGGAAGAGGGGGAGGTGTCTTCCCATGTCTTTTCTTTGGGGCCAGGCTCATTAGTAATTTTTCAGCATTTGCTTTCCATTTTTTTTTTTGGTGATGGTTCTTTCCATTTACATTGTTGTTGTCGTATGTATTGTTTCTTGACTTTGCTTACTTTACTCTAAAGCTGGGAATGGCATTTTAGCTAGACAAATGACTTTCTAGGTTGGGCCATTCTGCTGCTGGCCTGGATCAGCTCATAAAAGTCTTTCTGTGTTTCTCTATATTTATCATATTAATGATTTTCTTCAGCCTAATGATATTCCATTACATTTATGCACTTTAGTTTGTTTAGCCATTCTCCAGTTGATGGATATTGGCTTCATTTTCAGCTTCAATTAATTCTTTGAGTAAGGGTGCTTAAACTTTTTTTTGTTTGTTTGTTTTGGACTCATTTAACAGTCTGATTTAACCAGTGGATCTTTTCTTAGAATAATGGACTACAGTTATCAGAATATTAAAAAGAAACAACATGTTCACAGACTCCAGGGTAAGAATTCCTGTTGTAAAGGCATTTACTCTAATGGGAAAGCAAGAACAAAACATTTCTCCCAGAAACTGGGAGTACAGTCTCCCATCCATGCATACCATGGGGAGAGTGAACACAAGTTTAATGCATAATGATGGCCAGGAGCACATGACCAAGGTAACTCACACTTCTGGAATCAATGGGCCACAATGTCCCTTCCTTCTCCAGAACCCTTTCTTAAGCTCATTTCACAAAATTTGCCTCTGGGAATGGCATTTTAGCTAGACAAATGACTTTCTAGGTTGGGCCATTCTGCTGCTGGCCTGGATCAGCTTCTTACTGTGCATGGTGTCCCAGTTGGATGGATTGATCTGTAGGACTCCCTGGGCTGCTATTTCTCTCTGATGGGCTTGTTTCTGGAGGCAGCTTGTATTCTCTACCTCATTTAAGATTCAACTGAAGCTCTCAACTGGCATAGTGTTTGTTGTCTTCCAGAAAGTCAGAAATCCTTAGCTTGAGATGGGCAGAAACCTTTCCAGTTTTAACTCTCCAAGATGGGCTCTGAAGTGGTTTTTTTGGGATGTAATTGGGTGTAACTTTTCCTTTTTATTGGGAGTGGGAAGCAGAGTTAACTCTTCCTGGTTTAGGGCTGGTACTTTCAGTGAGAGACCTCACTCCAATTTATGATAACTAGTACATTTCCAAATTCTCATTTTTTCAGGCCAGTGGCCACCTGTTCAATAATAACCAAACTGCTCTGGGATTCATCCCCACTTGCTTTTTTTTTTTTTTTTTTTTTTAACTCTTAGTTTTTCTTCTTGGTTTTATGCAAATTGTGGATGGGAAATAAGGCACTTTAAGCAGTCTGTGTTCTGAGGAGTCCACTGTATTTATCCTTGCCATTGAAAACCTACAAACTTCAGACAAAGTCTGAAAGTAACACATCCTTAAAATAGCTTGGAGACAGTTTATGTGAGAAAATAGGCTTGAATATCTTGTTGGGAGGTATTCTTTCTACTCTTCCCACCCCAGTGACTTTTTTCCCTATAGCATTTACTGTCATTTATTACATCTCCATTGTAGCTTTTCATGCCATCTGAAGTGAAATCTCTTAAAAAATTTGTAACATGAACCAATGTGTGCAAAAATCTACTTTTAGTGTGCTTACTATTGTGTTTCTCAATAATGATACAAAACTAGTTTATAGGAGACTGATGAATATTCAGTGTATTGTATTATCTAGCAGTGATGGTGAACCTTTTAGAGATCCAAGCTCCCAAACTGCAACCCTCACACCATGTGTGAGCCCCTTTTACCCCAGACAGGGGAGGAAGGAAGTGGTCCCATTGGGCAGAGGGGCCGGTGATGTGAGAAATGTCCTCAGGTGCATGTGGAGAGTGGGAGGGGAGCAGCTCCCTCTGGCACAAGTGCCATAGGTTCACCAGCATGGATAGAGTATTAAAGTTCATTCAGCCTTGTCTGATTCTTCATGACCCCATGGACTATGGTATGCCATGCCTTTCTGTCATTTACTATCTTCTGAGATCTGCCTAAGCTCATGTTGGTTCCTTCTTTGACTCTAACAATCTATCTTATCTTCTGCCGTCCCCTTCTCCTTTTGCTTTCAAACTTTTTCAATATCAGGGTCTTTTTAAAAAATAAAAAAAAATTCCATATTACATATGGATACAATTTTTATATATATATATATATTAAAACCCTTAACTTCTGTGCATTGGTTCATAGGTGGAAGAGTGGCAAGGGTGGGCAATGGAGGTCAAGTGACTTGCCCAGGGTCACACAGCTGGGAAGTGTCTGAGGCCGGCTTTGAACCTAGGACCTCCCTTCTCTAGGCCTGACTCTCAATCCATTGAGCTACCCAGCTGCCCCATGGATACAATTTTTTTTTTTAAACCCTTAACTTCTGTGTATTGACTTATAGGTGGAAGAGTGGTAAGGGTAGGCAATGGGGGTCAAGTGAATTGCCCAGGGTCACACAGCTGGGAAGTGTCTGAGGCTGGATTTGAACCTAGGACCTCCTGTCTCTAGGCCTGGCTCTCATTCCACTGAGCTACCCAGCTGCCCCCTTGGATACAATTTTTAATAAATGTTTTCTGACATTTTGTGATCCATGTTCTCTCCCTCTCTCCCATTCCTCTTCTCTCCCCAAGACTGTAGGTATTATGATATAAGTTATACATGTGCCATTATACAATTCATATTTTCATGTTCACCATGTTATGAAAGAAGATAAATATCATTTACACTAGAGAAAAATTCATGGAGGAAATAAAGTGAAGAATGTTATATACTTCAGTCTGCATTAAAACTTTGAAACTGTCAGTTCCTTCTATGGTAGTGGATAGCCTTTTCCTTTTGGAGTTGCCCTGTTGATAATGATGAAATCATTCACAGTTGATTATCATACTAAATCACTGTTACTGTGTACAACCTTCTCCTGGTTTTGCTCACTTCACTTTGCATCACTTTACATAAATCTTTCCAGGTTTTTTGTGATCATCTTATTCATGATTTCTTATGGAGCAGTGTATTAACAATCATGTACCACAATTTATTCAGCCATTCCCCAATAGTGGGCATCTTTTCAGTTTTCTTTGCTACCACAAAAAAAGAGCTACTATTAATATTTTTATACAAGTAGGTTCTTTCTTACTTTCTTTGATCTTTTTGGGATTCAGACCTAGTAGTGGTATTGCTGAGTCAAAGGGTGTGTGTGTGTGCGCGCGCGCACACACACACACACACACACACAGCATTTGATGGCCCTTTGGGCATGATTCTAAATTCCTTCTTTCAGCAGCTCCACAAACAATGTATCAGTGTCCCAATTTTTCTACATTCCCTTGAACATTCATCTGTCATATTAGCCAGTCTGATAGGTGTGAAGTGGTACATCAAAGTTATTTTTATCAGGGTCTTTTCCAATGAGCCATGTTTTCTCCTTATGTTATCACAGCATTTAAGTTTTAGCTTCAGTATTTGTCCTTTCACTGAGTAGTCTGAAGTAATTTCTTTAAATATTGACTGATTTGATCTCCTTGCTGTCCAGTTGACTCTCAGAAATCTTTTCCAGAATCACAATTCAAAAGTGCCAATTCTATGACAGCTTTCCTTATATTCCAAATCTCATAGCTATACAATACTATTAGCTTTGACAACGTAAACCTTTGTAAGCAAGGTGATATCTGTGTTTTTTAGTATGCTGTCCAGATTTGCCATAGTTTTCCTTAGATCTAAGCATCTTTTGATTTTATGGCTGTAGTTGCTATCTGTAGTGATCTTTAAGCCCAAGAATGTAAAATTTGACATTGCTTTCATTTCTTCTTCCTCTGTTTGCCAGGAATTAATGGGACAAGTTGCTAAGATCTTAGGGGTGCGGGTGTGTGCATGTGTGTGTGTGTGTGTGTGTGTGTGTGTGAGATGAATACAATTGTTTGGTGATTTGAATGTTCTTTGGCATTGCCCTTCTTTAGGATTGGATTGTAAACTGATCTTTTCCAATCCAGTGGCCACTGTTGAGTTTTCCAAATTTGCTAGCATATTGAGTATAACACTTTAATGGCATCTTCTTTTAAGATTTTGAATAACTCAGCCTGAGATCCCTTTACCTCCCCTGTCTTTATTGTTAGTGCTTTCTAAGGCCCTCTTGACTTCATTCTTCAGGATGTCTGACTCTAGGTCAGTTACCACACTATCATGGTCATTGGTGATGTTAAACTCCTTCTTTTGTATAGTTCTTTGTATTTTTGGTGCTTCTTCTTAATCTTTTCTGCTTCTGTTAAGTTCCTACCATTTTTTCCCCTTTTATCAGGCCCATTTTTGCACGAAACTTATCTTGATATTGATTATTTTCTTGGGCAAGATCTCCTGTTTTTCCCATTCTGTTGTCTGATATTTCTTTGCATTACTCATTTAAGAAAACCTTCTTATTTCTTCTTGTTATTCTCTGGAAATCTGCAATTCAGTTGGATGTAGCTATCTTTCTTTTCTAACTCTTACCTTCTCTCTTAGAATCCATACTAAGTATTGGTTCCAAGGCAGAAGAGTAGTTTAAGGGCTAGGCAGTTAGTGCTAACTGACTTACCCACGGTCATGCAGTTAGGAAATATTTGAGCATCAGCTTTTATTTTATTTTATTTTATTTTATTTTATTTTATTTTATACTCTTTTTTTTAAACCCTTAACTTCTTTGTATTAGCTCTTAGGTAGAAGAGTGGTTAGGGTGAGCAGTGGGGGTCAAGTGACTTGCCCAGGGTCACACAGCTGGGAAGTGTCTGAGGCCGGATTTGAACCTAGGACCTCCCGTCTCTAGGCCTGACTCTCAATCCACTGAGCTACCCAGCTGCCCCCTTGATCATCAGCTTTTAGATCTGGTGTGCTATCTACTGAGTCACCTGGCTGCCTCCATTTGGATATAGCTTTCCCTTTCTCCTCTATCTTTTGCTTTATTTCTTTCCTAAGCTATTTGTAAAGCTTCATCTGACAATAGTTTTGCTTTCTTGCTCCTCTTTTTCTTTGGAATTTTTTTTTTTTGTTGTTGCTTGCATTTTGGATTAATATTACAAATTGTTCGCAATGCTATGCTCCCTGGACTCAAAAGATCTGATGTTTTGGTTAGGGTCTGGGACATCAAAGTTAGACATAGCTTAATAGCTGGAGAATGCGCTCTATGTGAGGTAGAATGTGCCATCCCCTCCTGCAGTAATACTTGGCATTTAAGGAGAAACTTGGTCAGCCTCCTTCTGTATTCTTTAAATGTCATAACATGTAAATAATCTGTTAAGGAAGTTGATGCTTATTAAGGTGAAACTGCCTATATATTTAAAAGCTTGCCCATATTTTCCTGTGAAAGAAAGTTGGAATACTGTTTTTTGAGTGAATGAAAACTGGTCATGTCCAGAAGTCATGAATGTTATCAATCTACTTATATAATTTTTACTTGTTTTAATTTTTTTGCTGATGGCCATTCTATAATCACTGAAGAAATTACCTGCCTAGCAGTATGAAAGCACAAATATTAAAATGAACTGTATGCTTTCCAACTATTTCCATAATTTAGCTGAATTTAGATCCAAGTAAAGCTTCAGGGGGCAGCTGGGTAGTTCAGTGGATTGAGAGTCAGGCCTAGAGACGGGAGGTCCTAGGTTCAAATCCGACCTCAGACACTTCCCAGCTGTGTGACCCTGGGCAAGTCACTTGACCCCCCATTGCCCACCCTTACCACTCTTCTACCTAGGAGCCAATACACAGAAGTTAAGGGCTTAAAGTAAACAAATAAATAAATAAATTATGGCTGAGAATTATTTAAAAAAAAAAAAGCTTCAGTAGAATCGAGGTCTTGTGGGATTTTTTAACAGGCAAGCCTGATAATATCCATCATTCCAGAGCAGTGGAGAAGAAAGGTGGTAATATTTTGCATTTGTCATCCAAATTACTTGAGGTGTAGAGTCCTGAAAAAATTACAATCATCCTATTTCATAAGTCTTTCCCTGCAAAGTATCAGGGACCAGGTTAGAATTATGATTATGAAAAGATGACTTTTCTCTGTTGAATTGCTGGAGGATGCCAGTTAGCATATTGAATGAAAACCCATTGAATTGCTTGTCAACTCCAGGAGGGGTAAGGGAAAAAGGGAGAGAGATAATATGAATCATGTAACCTTGGAAAACTTATGTGTAAATTTATTACTAGAATAAAATAAAGAGAAAAAAAACATACATGTTGAGCAGAGTTCACCAATGCTTTTGTTTGGAAAGGTGGTAAAGAATATTGGATATTATACCTGTCTGGTTTGTGGGTGATTTTTATTACTTTGGCATTGTTGGCGGTCATGTTTGTGAAGTTGTCTGCAGTTTTAGGCAGAATTCTTTTAAGGGGAAAATTCAGTTACTTCATGTATTGGACACAGTTTAGTATTAACTTTCAACTTTCAATTTTAAGTAAATTACTGTGGGGTTCAATTGAAGGGTCCTTAAATAGGCCAGAGCATTATCATTGTTGAAACTCAATATTAAAAAAAAATTGAATTGGTAAATGAAGGGCAAACCTAGTTGGCAAATTTACTACCTGGGGAAGAGTTCAGTTAGTTGAACATGAACTGAAAGTGAATAAAATTAGCATTTTAGTGTAATTATGAATTATAACCTGATTTGTAAATTGGAAAGAGGCTTGGTGCTATTCTGGTAAGAAATTTGAGGGCACTAAGTGAAAAACCATATATCATTACCACCCCTACCTCCACCCCCCCATCATATAAATGATGAAATTTTAGCAATTAAATTAGTCATCATGGACTAGGTTGTGAATCACTTTTTTTTCTGACTGAGGTGCTGCTCACAGATCAGTTCTAGGAGAAGAGAGACAAGTGTTTATTGGAAATCATTTGTCTATGAGCTAGGAGTTTGGACCCAAGTCTGTGATTTTTTCCCCACAGGGACTCTGGGAGTACTTCCTGAAACAATTTCAGGGGCTACTTTATGATCTGCTAATTTGCAGGGTTACTCAGAGCAATGAACTTTTTAAGTCATCCTCCTATCCTTGAAGTGACTAAATGGGCCAGAGCTGGGGCTTGGCCTGGACCTCCAAGATTCCAACGGTAGCTCTGTCCTCCCAGCCTTCTTGAGGCTACCATCTCTCTTGGCTTCAGGTCAAGTTTTAGTATGAAAGGAAATAAATTCTAGTGTTCAGATATAGTGTTTAGATACATGTTGTGCATGTATCTACTGTTGTTCTTTAGATGTATTTGAGTCTTTATGACCTCATTTGGGATTTTCTTGGCAAAGGTACTATAGTGATTTGCCATTTTCTTTTCTACTTCATTTCATCGATGAGGAAATTGAGGCAAACCAAAGTTAAGTGACTTGCCCAGGGGCACACAGTAAGGTCTGGCCAGATTTGAAATCAGGAAGATGAGTTTTTTTTGACTCCGCCCCTCCTCCCCCAACCCACTGAGTCATCTACCTGCCTTAATAGGTTGAGTTTGTTGTTGTTCAGTCTCTTCTGACTCTTTAACCCCATTTTGGGTTTCCTTGACAAAGATACCATAATGGTTTGCTCTTTCCTTCTTCAGCTTATTTAAGGTACTTGAGGCAAATAGGGTTCAGCCATTCAAGCTTCTTGCTACTACTTTGGGGTATATTTTAATATTAATAATAATTATTTATCAAATATTCCCCATAATTCCTTGGACTGGTGTCCATGAACTTTAAATACTCTCTGTGGTGCATTTTCTCCCTTCCTTTCCCCCACCACCAGTGGAAGCTGAAAGAAAGACAACTCTTGGCCTATTGGAGCTGACATTCTATGGAAACTAGAAGTGGGGGAGGGTGAAAAGGCCACGTCCAGTGTGGCAGAGAAAGTCCAGAGTATAGTCTGGGTTCTCTCTTCAAATGAAAGTTGTAGGAGGAGCCTTCCAATGAGCAGGAAAGGCCAGAAAAGTGCAGGATGAGAATTCTTGTATGAACTTTTGAGCAGGAGTAGACTTACAGAATGAAGAAGTTTCTGGGTCTTGGCAGAGAAAGTACAGCATGAAACCTAGAGAAAAATGTCCTCTATTTGGAAACATGTTGCCTCTCTTTGAGTCTGGACCTGCGATTATAAAATAAAATAATGTAAATAATTTGTTTGTTTAGAAACTGGAAGAAATAGAAGCTTGTGCTTCTATTCTTTGGGGTGGTTGGTGTTGAAAGTCTGTCACAACTTCTTTCTAGCCTAACTAACTCTATTTCATGTTTTCTTTGGTTCAGCCAGATTGGCCATCTTGCTCTGTATACAGAATGTCCCATTTCTCAACCTTTGCACAGACTCTCAGTTCCTTATACCTAGAATGGACTCCATTCTTACCTCTACCTCTTAGATTCCCTCAATTTCTTCAAAGTGCTCACCTACGGCTGGTTCATATGTGAGACTTTTCTTGATTCTTTAGATGCCAGTGCCTTCCCTTCAAAATTACCTTGTTTTTATTTTGTATGTATCTACATGTGTTTGTTATTTACCCCTACAGAATGTAAGTTCCTTGAAGGCAGAAATAATTTTATTTCTTTTTTGTCTTTGCATCCCTGGTGCCTAATACAGTGTTTGGCACATAGTGCTTAATAAATGCTCATTGATTGATTGTTTTGACTTTACATTTTGCTATGATCTTATTTTGATGATTTATGCTGGGTTCTTATAAAAATTTAAAAATAGGGACTTGACACTAAATGAATTTATTAAGGCAAGTCATTTTAACAAGAGTTTTGTTTTTTTTATTCCTTACCTTCTGTCTTAGAATCAATTGGAATTCAATGACTTGCTGTCCAGTGTCACAGAGCCAGAAAGTATCTGAGGCCATATTTAAAAGTAGGTCTTCCCAGTACCAGGCATGGCTCTCTATCCACTGTGCTACCTAGCTGCCCCAAGAGGTACTTTAAAAAGAAACACAAACTAGTCCCTTAAGGCAACAAAGGACAATATCTTATTTTCTGAAGTTCTGGATTTCTTTAGCACTAAATTGGAGTTATATTAGGTGATGTAAAATATAGCCCTAGCCCATAATGTAGTTAAGGATGCAGTTATTCAAATGAATAATTAGAGAAGACGATAGCATATGCTTCATTCACCAAGCACTTTTTATATAACAACTGTATGCCAGGCTCTGTGAGAGGAGTTGGGGGGGGGGGTGTAGAAACCAAAATGGAAGCATTCATGCTTGGAGGGAAGGTACAGGGATACACACACAGGGTGTGAGAATCAGGCCAGGCAGGATAGATATAGGGAGGAGGGAACTTGAGCTGAGCTTTGAAGGAACCTGGGGATTCTGGGAGCTGAAGAAGAAGTATATTCCAGGCACAGGGAAACCTGTACAAAGACAGGAGGGGGAGATGGACCAACCTGACTGGAACATAATGTGTGATGCAGGCATGGCAAAGAGAGGTAGCTTGGAGCCAGCTGGTGAAGACTTTCATGTGACAAATGGAGGAGTTTTCTTTGATCTTATAGGCCAGTGATGGTGGACCTTTTAGAGATTGTATGCTGTACCGCCCCTCCCCGGGAGGGAGAAAGGGAGTAAGCAATTCCATTGGGTGGTGGAGAGGGAGAAGGGAGAGCAGTTCCTGGGAGACCCTTTGCCTTTCTAGCAACTAACTCAGGCAGGGTGGTGCACATGCGCACAGAGGGCTCTGAGTGCCCTAGGTTCACCATCACAGCTACAGACAATAAGCACAACGATAAGAACAAGCTGCTGAGTTGGTATTTGGAGAGTAGATTCTAATTGTGCTTTATAGGCAGTACTTGCAAAAGGAGGGATTAACGTGGAAGGGCTTTAGTGAGCTAGGACGAGAGCTAGATCTTGAAGAACTTTGATCAGGATTTCACTGGACAATTTGATGGCAGTGCTTCTGCCTTAAACAGATTTCTTTATATGGGTCTTCTAGTGTGTGTCTTTGACATGCATTGTCAGTGGCAGTATTCAAGACCTTGGATTCTTCCTGACTCCATGTTCAGCACTCCACTTAGACACCTAGCTGCTAACACCTTTTTATTCCATTTCTTCTTATACCTAATTATCTCTATCCCTGGGTTTTTTTTTTAAATTTGTATTTCCCATATCTATCACAATACCTGCATACTTTTGATGCTTAACCTTTGTCCTTGATTGATTGACTTTGTCCTTATTATGACCTCAAAGCCTCTACTCTTTTAAAACCCTTACTTTCTGTCTTAGAATTATTGGTTCCAGTCACTTAACCCCCATTGTGGCTAGCAGTAAGGCACTGCTAGGCAGTGGGGGTTAAGTGACTTGCCCAGGGTCACACAGCTAGGAAGTGCTTGAGGCCTGATTTGAACCCAAGACTTCCATCTCCAACCTGGCTCTATCTACTATGCTATCTAACTACTCCAGATCCTTCACCTTTTAATACTTCCTTAGGCTATGATTCATGTTCTGACTGTTCTTTCCTTCCCAATCTCCACCCCTGGATGAACCATTTGACTTTGTTACTTGTCCTGTCCTTTCAGTTCTTTTGTTCCTTTTCCTTTTGAAGATCAGACATTGCCAAATGCCAACCTGTATTTCTCCTACTCTTTGCGTCCTTGGCTACTATTCATATGCTGATCATTAGAGCTATGGAAAGTCATGAAGCTGTTGACTGGATGGACTTTCATATTTGGTATCTAGTCTCAATAGGACCTCATACCATAACAGTCCCACTCACCTCTGTGGCTGTTCCAAACCATTACTCCTCAGGCCTCTCATAGCACCTCCTCCCCCTACTCTCTAAAATGAGGCCCTTCCCTATAGACCATGTAATGAGAACTCCACTTTTCTCATATCACTCTGATGTCATCCTCCACTATCGCCGTTTTTTTTTTTAAATCAAAACTTGGCTCGTCTCCTTGACAAGTCCAACCTCTTTACCTAAACTCTTGATCACTTCCTTTATTCTACAGCAAGTTGCTCTAACTAGCATATCCCCCATCATCTCTATGGTTTTCAATTTTCCCCTGTTTATTGGCTCCTTCTCTTCTGTCTACAGACATGACTAAGTCTCCTCCATACTTAAAAAACTCTCACTTGCTCGTACCATTTATGCTACCAGAGGTAACTTTCTATTTTTCTATTCTCCATTACAGTTAAACTTCTTGAAAAAGCTCTAATTGAAAAGATCTTTTTAAAATCATGTTTTATTTTTTTCAGTCAGAAAATCTATCATTTCTCCTTCTTGCTCCCTTTTCCCCATGTGCACAAAAGAAAAGAAAGCTTCTTTTAGAAACCGTCAAGCAAAACAAATTTCATGTCCAAAAAAAGGTTTAATTCTTCACTCAGACCTTCAGCTCTTTATCAGAAGATGGGTAGTGTTTCGCTATTAGATTAGAAGAGTAGTTGGATATTATGTTGATCCTCAGGCAGAAGAGTGGAAAGGGTAGGCAATGGGGGTCAAGTGATTTGCCCAGGGTCACACAGCTGGGAAGTGTCTGTGGCCAGATTTGAGCCTGTCTCTAGGCCTGGCTCTCAATCCACCGAGCTATCCAGCTACCTCCCTGTACACATTTTTTTTTTTTTAATTTTTTTTATTTTAAACCCTTAACTTCTGTGTATTGACTTTATAGGTGGAAGATTGGTAAGGGTAGGCAATGGGGGTCAAGTGACTTGCCCAGGGTCACACAGCTGGGAAGTGGCTGAGGCCGGATTTGAACCTAGGACCTCCCGTCTCTAGGCCTGGCTCTCAATCCACTGAGCTACCCAGCTGCCCCCCTGTACACATTTTTAAAAACAATTCATACATCTCTTAGTCAAAACAACTTTTTAGAAATTCCATCTTTTGCAAAATACCCAATTCTTAGTACCTGTATTATTAAAACCCATGCATAGATTAACCATTTAAAAAAAAACCAAAAACTTCTTGGGTGTCATATGATTACTTGTTGCTAGTTCTGACAGCACATACATTAAAAGAACATCTCGTTTGAAAAATCCCAAGTTTAAATTCTAGAATAAGTTCTCAATAATAACATTACAACTTTATCTGAATGACTTTTACATTTACAAAGTAGAAACCAAGGCTTAACAAACTTCTAACCATGATTTTTTTGTGCTCAGCAAAATCTGGTTAATATTTCACATTTGACTGACAGTTACCACAATAAATAAAATTACATTGTACCATATCAAAAATCATTAGCAATCTTCAACCCTTAAAATCAAATTTTAAGTGAAAAATGCTTCTAATTGTGGAGTAAAACCTCCCTTTTCTGCTCTGAATTTTTCTCTTTTTCGCACCTTTGGGGGCCCATCCAAAGGAAGAAAGAGGAAAAAATCATTGAACAGATACTTGCTTTTGTCCTCTGCTGAGGATTTTTGACTGTGGGAAGTTCAATCTTCAAACTCCCCCCTTTTCTTTCTTTTTTTTTTTTTTTAATGTCCAATTTAAGAATACATAGAGACAAGACTGTGACAAAGACAACAGTAAACAGAAACATACAACTTTGTGACAAGCATGCTTTAAAAGGAAAAAAAATCAGTGCTTTAGGATCCATGATTAAAAAGAAATATTTGCAGTGACAAAATTGCTATCTGCTCCCAGTGGGAGTTTGGAGGTGAGCTGGTCATAAGGCTGATTGGATTTCTTAAGAAAAGAACTTTTAAATCCCCTTCCTATTCAGATTTTAAGTCTGCTGCCAAAGCAGGCACAGCCTCTCCAGTACTGAGGTCTGGTTAGTTTGAAATGTAGATGGGGGATTGCAGAATGGCCACTGCACAAAGAAATTCCCCTTTGTGAAGAAGCATGTGACACTTTCCCCTTCCTTTGTTTAATCAGGGAAGCAGACAAAACAATCCAAAGCAGACTAGACAATTAGGACAAAAGACAACCAAGACAAACACCCAATTGTATATTCACTCACCCTTCCACCTGCCTTCTTTCCCAGTGTGTCCATTGGTATAATTTCAACTTGCCAGGGGGTCTCTCGACCCACCAATCTGGGGTTCCAAACCCATCAGGTACCTGTCCGGGGGCCTCCAATACTCCAGTTCGGGGCCTCCAACACCGGAAAGTTCCTTTTCAAATCTCAGGGACCCTATCCCCGGGCAAGGGCCTCCAACCCCTGCAAGTTCCTCCTTAAATCTCGGGGATCCTATCCCCGGGCAAAGCTTATAGTGGGGACTCCAGCCCCACAAGGTACCTTTTAAATTTCTGGCCAGTCAAGTTGTAGGTCTCCCCCCGTCAAGATACCCGTGCCTGGCAGAGCTCCTCTCTTTTCCTTCGAAGGGAACGTGCTTGGAGAGCTTGTTAGGGTTTTTGGTTTGGCAATAGGCTTTTCCCGAGTCACCCCGGGACCAGCCACTTAGCCTTAAATCACAAACCTACAAGACCCTCTGGCAGAGCTCCCCTCTCCCTTCAGCTTTTACCAGGAACATTTTCAGAGGGTCTGTCTGTGTTCTGGCTCGGCGTAGGGCAAGCCAGCCGCTTAGCCTTACCACGAACTTCCAAGACCTCTTCCCTCGTCCCTGGCACAAGCCATCGATTGGAGCCCACCAGACCCGAGCAGCCTCGGCAGCAAGGATCCTAGGGGAATTCCCAATTGGTCCCACTGCTGGTCAGAACTCAATTATTTTTGTGGGATCCCGGACGAGCCCCCATATGTTATGCCCGGAGAAGTATCCCAATAAAAGAGTCTTGAACCAGCAATGCAAGATGCAAAGGGACTTTATTGTCTAGCTGGAGCTAGAGTCTCCCACCTGTTGGTGAGTGACCCCGAGCTGTGCCTGGGCTAGAGTTTTTATGGAGTAGTAGTCAGAATGGAACAGGGTTAGGACGTCTTGTAGATAAGGGGAATGTCCTAAGATAGATAAGGTGAATTCCTGAGGGGAAGAGATCAAAGGGAGAAGGGGAAGGTTGTCAGGGTAGATAAGGTCAGTCCCTGGAGACTGGGGGTCTGCAAGGTTGGGATTCCAGTGGATAATTCTATTTCACCATAATGTCATATAAGGTTCGGGCCCATAATGTCATACAGGGGTCAGGATTTTTAATTCTGACGCTTTCTAGGTTCCACAATCAGAGTCTCTAATTCTTTTAAAGTTTGTTTTCCATTACCATATTCTTATCATCATATAAATTGTTCTCCTACTTCTGTTCACTTCACTTTTCATCAGTTCATATGAGTTTCCCCAGGTTCTCTGAAGTTCTCTCTATTGGTCATTTTTATTATGCAATGACATTTATATTATATTTATATCCATTCCCCAATTGTTGGGCATCCTTTCAGATTCCTGTCTTATGCCACCTCAAAAAGAGTTGTAAATATTTTTTATATATTCTTAGAGTTTATATTGATTAGGAGCTCATCTTTTCCCATAAAAGGGAATCACCATCTTCCCAGTTCTTCAGCCTTAGAACATAGGATTCATCTTGGATTTCTCACTTGGATTCCTCACTATTTTTCATCCCCTCCCATATCCAATCTGTTGCCAAGGCCTATTGATTTAACCTTTGCAACGTCTCTTGAACACGCCCCCTTCCTGATTTTTACTCTGCCACCATTCTGGTGTAGGCACCTTCTCTTCACACCTGGGTTATTACAGTAACTGCTAGTGGGTCTTCCTGCCTCAAGCCTCTCCTCACTCCAATCCATCTTCCATGTACTTCATAAAGGACAGACCTGAACATGCCACTCTTCCTCCTTCCTCACCTGCCCCATTTAATAAACTCTGTTGGCTCTCTGTTCTCTTCAGAATCAGATACAAAAAGCTACAGCCCCTTTCTACCTGTCCCTTCTTCTTACACGTCATTCCCTGATGCTAGTCTTGGATCCAGTGACATTGACCTGCCTGTTCCATGAACAAGATGCTCCATCTCTCTGCATTTGCTCTGACTGTGCTTGCCTGGAACATTATTCCTCCTTATCCCCAATTACCAGCTTCTTTGTTTTTTTCAAGTCTTAGCCAAAATTCCATCTTTTACTAAAATTCTTTGCCAAGCCTTCTTAATTCTATTGCTTTTCCTCTGTTAATTATTTCTTATTTATCCTGTGTATAGTTTGCTTTGTCTGTATTTGTTTGCATTATTGTTTCATTAGATTATAAACTCCTTGAGGGCAAGGACTATTTTTACTTAAATTTTTTTGTTGCTTTTTTCTGTTTCATATATATATATACAGTAATATCCTGTGTATACCCCTCCCTACAGAAGCCACTCCATATGACAAATAGTGTTTGTTTATTTGTTTTTTAGACAGGAAAAAAATCAGCATAAACTGATCGATTCATAGAGAAAGTCTGAAAACATGTACAGTGTGTAACACCTGTGGACCTCCCACCTCCACTAAGGGGTAGGTGAGACATGTCTTTTCATATCTCTTCATTTGAATCCTGCTTGATCTTTATAATTTTGTTATATTTACTTTTGATTTTTTTGTCGTTGTTCTTTCTGTTTACTTTGTTTTGGCTATTGTGTATATTGTTTTCTTGGCTCTGCTTACTTCACTCTTCATTAGTTCATATAGATCTTTCTTTGCTTCTTATACATCATATACATTATTTTTTATAACATAGAAGTGTTCCATTACATACATACCCCAGCCATTCCCCAATCAATGGGCATCCACTTTATTTCTAATTCTTAGCCATCACAAAAAGTACTGCTACAAGTATTTTGGAGTATATGGAGACTTTTTTTTTTCTTATTGTTGGCCTTGGAGTTTAAGCCCAATAATAGTCCCTGATTTAGGGACATTAACATTTTAATAACTTTATTTGTATATTTCTAAATTGATTTCCAAAATACTTGTACCATTTCACAGCTTCACCAAAGATGTATTGTGTACCTATTTTTCCATAACCCCTCCAACATTGACTGTTGCCATTTTTTGTTATTTTTGCCAATTTGCAGTGTCTGAGATGAAACCTTAGAGTTATTTGTTTTTTATTTCTCTCCTGCTTAGTGATTTAGATTTTTTCATTTGTCTCTGAATACTTTGCAGTTCTTTTGACAACTGTTCCTATCCTTTGACCATTTATTTTTTTTGGGGGGGATGGCTTTTAGTCTTATATGTAATTATTAATTGTTTATATCTCTCTGATACCAAACCCTTTTCAAGTTTAATTAAAAAAATATTTTTTTTATCACTTCACTTTTTATCTGATACATTAATGCTATGCCTAATCTTTTCAGTTTCAAGTTAATCAAAGTTATTTATTTTACCTTTTGCTTCTTTCTCTTGTTTGGTCAAGAATACATCTCTTTATCTATAGTTGAAACTCTTTGTGTGTATATATATATATATATAT
>NC_058134.1:282051701-282101020 GCF_016433145.1 Gracilinanus agilis
TATATATATATATACCTTTATGGCAGGAGGCCTTTCCTAAAGGTTTCTTGTATATACCCATTTATGTAAATGTCTCCCACACTAGTATGGAAACTCCTTGACTTTAGGATTTTTTTTTTTTTTTTCTCTACCTTCTTTCCACTGTACTTGTCTCTGGAGTTAAATGAATAATAAATTAATGAGAAAAATCCATGGGCAAGCTCAGGAATCAGTTATCCATTTATATCATACTGTGTCAGAAAAGAATCTTCTTACATATCTTTTTCAGCACAGTGCTCAAGAAATTTTTTTGCATGCTTATATGGAAGACCTTCGTTTTAAAAAGTAAAAAATCAACAACAATCCATCAAAAGTCTTATAAAACATACACATTTGACAGGAGCTGATTTAAAATTTTTTCTTGGGAATAGCAAATGAATGATGAGAGGGAAAACTGCACTTAATTTGACTTCACTCTACCTACTTCATTTCTGTGGGATGTGCTCTTTTAAGTCTTATAAACATATTTGAAAAAAAACTTGACTAACTTACAGATCCTAAGATGGTAGCCATAGGTGAGATGTTCTTTTGTTATGCTTGCTTGCTGGTTTTATCTAGACTGGATTGAAGAATGGATCAATCAACTTTTAAAAATTAAGTTCATTTATTTATTTAATTTGGGGTGCTTTTTCATGGTTACATGATTCATGTTCTTTCTCTTTCCTCCTTCCACCCCCCAACCCATAGCCAATGAGCAATTCCATTGGGTTTTACATGTATCATTTGATCAGTTTTTCTGAGACTTACTTCATCAAAGTGCTGGAATTCCCTTTATCATGTAGGGTATGAGCTGGTTTATTATTCTTTATGAAGCCCACGTATATATTGGGAATGCATATCTTGTGTTTGAGCTGAAGAGGTGTTGAATTGATTAAATCACTTTCATGTGATTATTGAATGTGGACATAGGCTAAAGAGCCAACAAAGAAGCATTTGTTTTTCTATTCCTCAGCCTTCCTTTCTTTATTTTTTATTGCCTTCATTTGTTCATTTACTTAAAACCCTTATCTTCTGTCTTAAAATCAGTACTGTGTATTGGTTTCAAGGCAGAAGAGCAGTCAGGCTAGGCAGTGGGGGTTAAGTGACTAGCCCAGAGCCACATAGCTAGGAAGTGTCTGAGATCATATTTGAACCCAGGACCTCCTGTCTCCAGTCTTGGCTCTCTATCCAGTGAGCCACTTAGTTGTCTCCTCTTTAATCCCCCCCAAAACTTTCAAAATTCTAAACATAAATAATTATAATTGGTAGCATTTCTGTAGAGCTTTAATGTCTGCAAAGCTTTTACAAATATGATCTTATTTTATCCTCACTGGGAGGTAGGTACTATTATCATCCCCATTTAACTGATGAGGAGATTAAGGATGACAGATTAAGGGATTTCCCAGGGTCACAGAGCTATATGTCTGAGATTAGATTTGAACTCAGGTCTTTCTTACGCCAGGTCTATCCAGCTCTATCTACTCTGTTACCTAGCTGCCACTAAACAGTTTTTAAAAAGGCCATTTCTGTACATACAGCAAAATATGAGTGTTGTCTATGAAGCCATAAATTACCATTTCATACTACTTCTTTTAAAAAATAAATATAAAATAAATTCTACATGTTACTTTCAGAACTGTTCTGGTTTGTGCTTCTTCCTGAATTTTCTTCTGATCTTTTCTACACATTAAAAAAAAAATGTATCAGTGATGTCTTTACTGCTAATCTCCGCCCCAATAGTAAGAGAAAGGAAAAAAATCTTGTAACAAATAAGCATAGTCAGACAAAGTAAATCTATAGAATTATCAAAATGTATGCCTCTCCAACACCCTATGCCCATCTTCTTTCTGTCAGGAGGTAGGTAATACACTCATTGTAGGTTCTCTGGAGACTTGATTGATCATTGTATTGATTAGTGTTCTTAAACATTTTAAAATTATTTTCTTTCCAATGCTGAATTTGTTGTATAACTTGTTCTGCTCATTTCACTTTTCATCAGTTCAGTACTATTCAGGACTCTCAAAAATTGTCTCTTTGGTAATATTATTTTAGATTCACATATCATTACTAGTCTCCATTTGCTAAAGAATCATTTTAAGACGGTGATGGCAAACCTATGACACACATGTCAGCAGTGACATATGTAGCCATTTTCGATGATACGCATACAGAGAAGTATGGGGCTGCATGCCGAGGATGAAACATTTGCTGTAGTGTAGTGCACTATAGATGATAATTCTACCTATATTAATTTACCTATTTTGGTTTATTAAATAGTTATATATTACAATTATACATTTTTGTTATTTGAACTATAAATATTGCAAAATTATGGGTTTTTTTTTTCTAGAAGTAACACACCACCCAAGTTATGCTTGGTTTTTTGGCGAATTTTGACAAACCAAGCTCAAAAGGTTGCCCATCACTGGTTTAAGGCGTACTTCCCCTCTCCCATTCCCCCAGCAGTTTAGTTCTTTTTCACTTCTTTTTCAAGATCAGGACATTTATTTTGCTTGAAGCTGTAGGGGTAGCTATCTGTGTTGTACAACAGATAAAACATTGGACTTGGAATCAGGAAGACTTGTCTTTATGAGTTCAAATCCAGATTTAGGTACTTCCTAGAATTGTGACCCTGGACAACTCCCCTCACCCTGTTTGCCTGAGTTTCTCATCTGTAAAATGATATGAAGAAGGAAGTGGCAAACCACTCCAGGATCTTTGCCAAGAAAATCCCCAAATTGTATTGGATATGACCGAAACCATTGGACAACAATTTCTTCCCTTGCTATTGTCCAAGATTAGGGTGAGATTCATTAGATACCCTCTTCCCCCCATTTCTTCCTCCATTTTTGTATAATTTTCTCATGCATCCTAGTTATGAGAAGGGCCACAGCCATCCTACATTAATGTGTTCCTCCTTTTACTTTTCTTTCTCCTCTTAAAAAAATCTTCTGAACAGAATTCATCTACCCCCCCAAGACTTCTTTTCCAATTTGATTCTCTCAATACCATTTAAATACATGAAGGTTCTGAAAGGACACTTGTTTCTTTTCTGCCAAGAATGTTATCATCATGTAACTTCCAATTGCTCAAATACATTTTCCTTTTAAGATCTCTTTTGACATATTTGTATTTCAGAGTCATTACCCGAATCTCTTCTTTTAATCAGAAAATACTTTAAAGTCCTCTTTTTCAGGGTCAAACTGAGATAGAAGTGAGGGCCACTTAACTGTATACATTCATTTTGAAAACCACATACTTATATATTATCTGTGTTTTATTATATTTTTGTTTGTTTTGTTAAATATTTCCCAGTTATATTTTAATTTGCTTTGGGCCTCCTCAAGAGTTTGAGGGGCACATATTTGACACCTCTGCTTTATTTCATTGAATCTATTTTTCCATTTTCTGTTGTAAACCTCTATCTTTTGCCTTTTAAGGTATGGCATTCCAGTATGTTTTCTTATGTAATAGAAGTTGCCAGATCTTGTGTCATCCTCATCCTGACTGTGATCTTACTTGGGCTGCTTTTTTTCTGGATTTTTGCAGTATTTTTCTTTGATGTGGAAGCTATGGATTTTGTCTATGACATTTCTGAGATTTTTCCTTTGGGAGTTTCAGGAGTTGAAGAATGAATTCTGTCTTCACTTTGCACTCAGGTTCTAGTAAATATAGGCAGTTTTTGCTTGCAATTTCTTGGAAAATAGTGTTCAGTTAAAAAAATATTTTTGTCTCTCCACCTTTTTTCTGTCTTGAATTTTTTCTAATATTTCTTGTTTCATGGAGTCTCCTCCCTTTCTCCCTCCCTCTCCCTCTGTGTCTCTCCCCCATAATCTCTCCCCCCTCCCCCTTTCTGCCTAAGAATTGATATTAAGTGGTTCCATAGCCAAAGAGTGGTTAAGGGCTACACAGTTGGGGTTAAGTGAGGTCACAAGGTCCCAGGATCACAGAGCTAGGAAGTATCTGAGATCAGATTTGAATCCAGGACCTCCTGTCTCCCAGCCTGGTTCTCTATCCCCTGAGCCACCTGGCTGCTCCAGAATTATTGATTTCTGTTTGATCCCTTCTTGCTTTGGGGAAGCCTGTTTCTTAAGTAATGTTTATCATTTTCTGTTCTGAACTCTTTATTTTACTTTCAGTTCTTTATCCCAGTTTCTATTTCATTTTTTATTGCTTGCTTCATTTTTTTCTAGGTATTCATATACTTTTACTTGTGTAAAGTATTTTTTCCTTTGAGTCTCTGCTTGCGTTGGTTCATTCTTTTGTGGGATCTTAGATTTCCAGTAATTCTTAATATTGTTTTAAATTTACTAATCTCTTTGGCCTCAGTTCTTGAAATGGATTTTGTGCGGAGTCCTGGCTACTCTTAGCTGTGCTTTTGGGTGAAGTCATCTACTCTGTTTGGTCTCACTGTGGGTCATCTGGCTTCCTGCACTCCCCTCTGTCTAAAAAGACTCCTCACCATCCTTTATGTCTTCCTATAAACATTCTAGTTTGTCACTACCATCCTAGAATGTGTTGCTTAGAACTAAAACCAATTCTCTATGTGAGGTTAGTCTGAGGGATGGTAAAATGGATTAGAACCTCCTTCTTTTTGGATACAGTCCCTCTCTCAACACAGCCCAAGAGGGAATTAGCTTGTTTTACATCTGCCTCATAGAATTCAAAGATTTTTTTTCTTTCAAAATATAAGCTTAAATTACAGTAACATATTATAATCCCCCTATTCTGGTGCCTTCCACTCTGAAATGATTTATAGATTTTGGATTTCTTGTTCTGAATATATGTTATTTTCTCCCAGTAGAATGTCAGGTCCTTGAGGGCAAGAGCTGTTTTATTTTTGTCTTCGTATCTCCAGTACCTGCACAGTGCTGGGCACATAGTGTTTTGGGAATACTTACTGAATTGTATTGGCAGTCATGCCCCTGTCTTCCTAAGGTCAGCTGTTAGATAGAGGTTCACTTGATTTAAGGAGAGGGGCCTGATGTTGACTAGAAATCTAGTTTTTTACTGCCTCTTCAGGGATTTTAGAAGAAATTATAAGACCACCATGCAATTGTTTCTACTTGTCCAGTAGAAAGACATAAAATGGTTTTCCTTCCTAACTTAATGTAATAATTTTTAAGTCAAAGATCTCTGTTGGCTAATAAACTGGCTTTTTGAGCACTTTTCTTTAGGCCTTTTGTAGAATTATTTTATTTATATAGGGTTACTCATCTGATTTTGAAATGATAAATTGTTTGTAAACTGTTTAGAGTTATGAGAGGTGGAAAAGAACTATATAGCAGGTCATGATGTCTTGGTTACATTTGTTTTGAGTGGACAGTAAGTTTTAAAATAAACAAGAATCCTTAGGGCAAGGAACACCTGTCAATAACCTGTCATCTTATCAAGGTGGATCAGTAGGAAGCCTTGGTGGAGGTGACATTGTCATCATAGAGAGTCCTCTCATTAGGGGAGCTGTCATAGATGTTATCTTAGAGAGAAGTCAGACTAATGGCTCAGCATTTGTATAACTTGAAAATTATCTATTTTGGATGGGGAGTTCCCTTCTCAGTTAACTAACTCATTGAAAATAATTCTTGGATATTTTTAGATTATTGCCATTATTAGAATATTCATTGTTTTTTGGATAACTAGAGGATCTTCTGCTTCTCTAAATAAGTTTAATTATTTATTTTGAGGCCCCCCCACATGTTAATTTGTTTAAACTATGGTTTTTATTTTATTTTTTACTCAAAAGTGGTTTGTTTTTTATAGGAATAAAACCCCAGAGATGGAATTCTATTGTGAAGAATAGATATTAGTTTGTGAATACTAATGATTTATAAGGATAGGACAAAATATCTGTTCTGGGTGTGACAGGATTATTATAAGTAAAGCCCTCTAGGATGCTTTGTTAGACTGCTATAAACTAAACCTACTTACTCTGTAATCAGTTATTGTCTTGTAAGTATTTGTAACCAAGTCAATTTAAAAATATTTTCATTATTATGAATTTGACAAATATAAACATTCCTGTGTACAGTGAAGAAAATAAGATATTTGTCTTAAGAGATTGTGAATATTACATAAAATACATATAAATATATATATTTATGTAATTTAGCATGGTCCTTCCAGCGTTACCCTACTTGTAACTTTCTATTATGTGTATATGCCATAATTTGTTCAGCCATTTCCTAATTGATGGGCTTCTATTTTATTTCATTTATTTGCTCCAATAAAAAGTGCTGCTATAAATATTTTGTATGTTAATGGTCCTTTCCCTCTTTCTTTGATTTCTGGAGGATTCTCTATCTAGGAGTAGTATCACCAAGTTAAAGGATATAATTGTAGTTTAGTTACTTTTTCAGGGTATGATTCCAAACTGCTTTCCAGAACAGGTAGACCTGTTCAGATCTCCATTAAATATGCATTATTGGGCCTGACTTCTCACAACTACTCCAATTTCACTTTCCTTTTTTGTCATCTTTGTTAGCCTCTTGAATGTGAGCTGAAATCTGAGAGTTATCTTAATTTGTATTTAGTTATCAGCATATTTACCATATGACTTGATAGCTTGAATTTCTTATTTTGTTTATTCCGATCTTAAACACCAAAAGTGTATTTTATATGAAACTGAATCTCCATTTCATACCTCTTGCTTTACATATATATGATTCCACATGTTATTTTAAAAAAAGCATCCTGATTGTGCTTTTTTTTTTTTCTGGACCTTCTGAATCTGTGTTTCTTTCTGTTCATTATTTAAGTTAATCTTTTTTTTTCCAAGAAAATCCACTTTTTCTACCTGCCTCCCTCCCATCTGCATTGAAAAAGAAAGAAAAACAAAGCCTCCTTTCTAAATGCATAGTTAATGGAATGACCTCCAGGAACTGATGCAGAGTGAAAGAAGCAGAACCCGGAAAACATTGTACACAGAGATGGATACACGGAGAACATTGTACACAGAGATGGATACATGGTGGCACAATTGAATGTAATGGACTTCTCTACTAGCAGCAATGCAATGATACAGGACAACTCTAAGGGAATTATGGGAAAGAAAACTATCCACATTCAGAGGAAGAACTGTGGGACAAGAAACATAGAAGAAAAACTGCCTAATCCTATGATTGGGGATGTAGACTCTAAACGAGCACCCTAGTGCAAATATCAATAATATGGGAATATGTCTTGATCAATGACACATGTAAAACCCAGTGGAATTGTGCATTGGCAATGGGAGGAGGTAGGAGGAGGGGGGGGATAGAACATGAATCCTGTAACCATGGAAAAATGTTCTAAAGTAATTAAATACAAATTTCAAGATTAAAAAAAATTTTAAATGCATAGTTAAGCAAAGCAATTTCCCACATTGGTCATGTAAAGAAATATGACTCAATATACATTCTGAATTCATCATCTTTCTGACTGGAGGTAACTAACATGTTTAATAATGAGACCTCTGGAATTATGGATAGTCATTGCATTGATTAAAATTCTCTGAAGTCTTTCAAAGTATTTACAATACTGTTATAGAAGTGATCTAGTTTTTTTCACTTTATTCTTCATCGATTCATACAAGTCTTCTTGGCTTTCTCTGAGATGATCCCCTTTCATCATGTCTTATAACACAATAGTATTCTGTTATATTCTAATCATATAATATATTCAGCCATTCCCCATTTGCTAAACCGCTCAGTTTATAGTTCTTTGCCATTTAAAAAAGAGCTGCTATAAATATTTTTGCACAGTAGGTCACATTTCCTTCCTTGAAGGTATAGACCTAATATTGGGATCACTGGTTGATGAATATGCTTACAATTTAGTAACTTTTGGGTCATAATTACAAATTGTTTTCCATGATGACTAGTTCACAGTATCACCAAGGCATTAATGTGCTTGTCTTCCCATAGCTACTCTTAACATTTGTCATTTTCCCTTTTTGTCACTTTGTCAATCAGATGACTGTGAAGTGACCTCAGAGTTGATTTAAATTGTATTTCTCTAATAATTTGTGATTTAGATTTCTCAGATAGCTCATGATAGTTTGGATTTCTTCCTCTGAAGAGTGCTCATTCATACTCTTTGTCTATTTAGTAATTGGGGATTGTCTCAGCATTTAAACAAAGGGTTTCAATCTCTTTTTTCTTTTCATCACCATTGACAGAAATCATCTCTTGAATTCTGTATTTCAGTGTCATCACCTCATGCGTGGGTAGTAAGTTTCATCCTTGGTCAGTCCTCTGATGTCATGGTTGGCTGCTGCATTAATCAGAGATTAAAGTTGTTTTTCTTTACAGTGTTCTAGTCACTGTATGATTTGTTCTTTTGGTTCTGTTCACTCTTCATAGTTCAAACATGTTTTCTTGATTAATCTCAAATTTTTTTTACATCCCAATAATATTCCATTAAATTTATATTCTACAATTTTTTCAGCCCTCCTGACTCCAGGCCTGGATCTCTATCTACTATTCCACCTAACTGCCCCCAGTGCACATAAGTTTTAGTTTTCAGTTCTCTGTTACAGGAAATATGGTGTGGAGGAAAGAGCCCTGGACTTAAAAGAACTAGATTCAAGTCTTAAGAGTTGTGTAACTTGGGGAAAGTCACTTAACTTATCTGGTTGTGTTTTCTTCATTTGTAAAAAAAAATTGCACTTTTACTTGATAAGGTTGTCATGAGGAGCTAATATAGGGGAAGCTACTTTATGAACTATACAAATGACTGCTACTACTTTTGCAGATGCTGCAGCTCTTCCTCCTCCTTTACTACAGCAAACATAGTACATGACGACCAAAGGTCCTAAAAAGATCTTCATAATTTCAAGTGATGTGACAAATCTAGTAGATTAAATTTAATAGGGCATTGTGCCATTTTTTAAAAATCAGCTTATAAGTAAAAATGAGGGAAGAATCATAAAAAGATGACCAGTTTTAGTGATAATTTAGTAAATTTAGTAAACTCAGTAATAGCCAAGAGTTCAGGCTAATCACAAAAACTGATTTTTAGAATGTGCAAATAGAAATTTAGGGCCTGAAACAAAAAAGTTAATAATTCCATCTTATTCTGTTCTAATCAAGATTACATACTAGAGTCTAATTCTGGGTACCACATTTTTAGAGGCATGGTAAACTGGAACATATTCAGTGGAGTGAATTAAAAACTATGTTGTAGAAGAATTAGTGAAGGAACCAGAGATCTTTAGCTTGGGAAAGATAAGCCTTAGAAGAGTCATGATAGCTGTATTCAAATATTTGAAGACTTGTCATAGGGGAACAAGGTTAAACTTTTTCTGTATGCTCCTATATGGGAGAAATAAGGCTGATAGCTCAGTGGTGGAGGGAGACAGATTTTGTTTTAAGTTTAAGGCAAAAAACTTCTTAAAAATTAAAACTGCCCCAAAGTATGAATATGACCTTTTTTTCTTTCATTCATTCATTCATTCATTCATTTGTTTGTTTTTTGATTTTTTTTTAGAAACATTTTCCATGGTTACATGATTCTTGTTTTTATTTTCCCCTTCACTCCCCTTCACCCCTCATCCAACACACATTTCCACTGGTTCTAACATGTGTGATCAATCAAGACTTATTTACATGTTATTGATAGTTACATTGGTGTGGTTGTTTTTAGTGTCTACATCCCAACCATGCCCGTATCAACCCATGTATTCAAGCGGTTGTTTTTCTTGTGTTTCCACTCCAGCAGTTCTTCCTCGGAATGTGGGTAGTGTTCTTTTCCATAAATCCCTCAGAATTGTCCTGGATCATTGCATTGCTACTAGTACAGATGTCCATTACATTCGATATTACCAGTGTATCAGTCTCTGTGTACGATGTTCTCCTGGTTCTGCTCCTTTCACTCTGCATCAATTCCTGGAGGTCTTTCCAGTTCACATAGAATTCCTCCAGTTTATTATTCCTTTGAGCACAATAGTGTTCCATCACCAACATATACCACAATTTGTTCAGCCATTCCCCAATTGAAGGGCATCCCTTTGTTTTCCAGTTTTTTGCTACCACAAAAAGCGCAGCTATAAATATTTTCATACAAGTCTGTTTATCTATGATCTCTTTGGGGTACAAACCCAGCAATGCTATGGCTGTATTGAAGGGCAGGCAGTCTTTTATTGCTCTTCGGGCATAGTTCCAAATTGCCATCCAGAATGGTTGGATCAGTTCACATCTCCACCAGCAATGCATTAATGTTCCAATTTTGCCACATCTCCTCCAACATTCATTACTCTCCCCTTCTATCATTTTAGCCAATCTGCTAGGTGTGAGGTGATACCTCAGAGTTGTTTTGATTTGCATTTCTCTAATTATTAGAGATTTAGAACACTTTCTCATGTGCTTATTGATACTTTTGATTTCTTTATCTGAAAATTGCCTATTCATGCCCCTTGCCCATTTATCAATTGGGGAATGGCTTGATTTTTTATACAATTGTTTTAGCTCCTTGTATATTTGGGTAATTAGACCTCTGTCAGAGTTTTTTGTTATAAAGATTTTTTCCCAGTTTGTTGTTTCCCCTCTGATTTTGGTTGCATTGTTTTTGTTTGTACAAAACCTTTTTAATTTAATATAATCAAAATTATTTATTTTACATTTTGTAATTTTTTCTAATTCTTGCTTGGTTTTAAAATCTTCCCTTTTCCCATAGATCTGAGAGGTATACTATTCTATGTTCACCTAATTTTCTTATAGTTTCCTTCTTTATGTTCAAGTCATTCACCCATTCTGAATTTATCTTGGTGTAAGGTGTGAGATGTTGATCTAAACCTAATCTCTCCCACATTGTTTTCCAATTTTCCCAATAGTTTTTGTCAAACAGTGGATTTTTGTCCCAAAAGTTGGGCTCTTTGGGTTTCATACACTGTCTTGCTGATGTCACTTTCCCCAAGTCTATTCCACTGATCCTCCCTTCTGTCTCTTAGCCAGGACCATACCATTTTGATGACCACTGCTTTATAATATAGTTTAATATCTGGTACTGCTAGGCCACCTTCCTTCATGTTTTTTTTTTTCATTATTTCCCTTGATATTCTTGATCTTTTGTTCTTCCAAATGAACTTTGTTATAGTTTTTTCTAATTCAGTAAAAAAGTTTTTTGGTAGTTTGATAGATATGGCGCTAAATAGGTAAATTAATTTGGGTAGAATGGTCATTTTTATTATGTTAGCTCGTCCTACCCATGAGCAATCTATGTTTTTCCAATTGTTTAGATCTAGTTTTAATTGTTTGGAAAGTGTTTTGTAGTTGTGTTCGTATAATTCCTGTGTTTGTTTTGGTAGATAGATTCCTAAGTATTTCGTATTGTCTAGGGTGATTTTAAAAGGTGTTTCTCTTTCTACCTCTTGCTGCTGTGATGTGTTGGAGATATATAGAAATGCTGATGATTTATGTGCATTTATTTTGTGTCCTGCAACTTTGCTAAAGTTGTTGATTATTTCTATTAGTTTTTTAGTTGATTCTCTAGGATTTTTGAAGTAGACCATCATATCTGCAAAGAGTGATAGCTTAGTCTCCTCATTGCCTATTTTAATACCTTCAATTTCTTTTTCTTCTCTAATTGCTACTGCTAGTGTTTCTAGTACAATGTTAAATAATAGAGGCAATAGTGGGCATCCTTGTTTCACGCCTGACCTTATTGGGAAGGCTTCTAACTTATCACCATTGCATATGATGCTTGTTGATGGTTTTAGATATATACTGTTTATTATTTTTAGGAAGGTCCTTCTATTTCTATACTTTCCAGTGTTTTCAATAGGGATGGATGTTGTATTTTGTCAAAGGCTTTTTCAGCATCTATTGAGATAATCGTGTGGTTTTTGTTGGTTTGCTTGTTGATATGGTCAATTATGTGACTGGTTTTCCTGATGTTGAACCATCCTTGCATTCCTGGTATAAATCCCACCTGATCATAATGAACAACCCTCATGATCACTTGCTGGAGTCTCTTTGCTAGTATTCTGTTTAAGATTTTTGCATCTATGTTCATTAAGGAAATTGGTCTGTAGTTTTCTTTCTCTGTTTTTGTTCTACCGGGCTTTGGGATCAGTACCATATTTGTATCATAAAAGGAGTTTGGTAGAACTCCTTCTTTGCTTATTATGTCAAATAGTTTGTATAGTATTGGAATTAGTTGTTCTTTAAAGGTTTGATAGAATTCACTTGTGAATCCATCTGGTCCTGGGGATTTTTTCTTAGGGAGTTCTTTGATGACTTGTTCAATTTCTTTTTCTGATATGGGATTATTTAAGTATTCTATTTCTTCTACTGTTAATCTAGGCAATTTATATTTTTGTAAATATTCATCCATCTCACCTAGATTGCTATATTTATTGCCATATAATTGGGCAAAATAGTTTTTACTGATTGCCTTGATTTCCTCTTCATTAGAGGTGAGGTCTCCCTTTTCATCTTTAATACTGATGATTGGTTTTCTTCTTTCCTTTTTTAAATTAGATTTACCAGTACTTTGTCTATTTTATCTGTTTTTGCAAAGTACCAGCTTCTAGTCTTATTTATTAATTTAATAGTTCTTTTACTTTCAATTTTATTGATTTCTCCTTTAATTTTTATGATCTCCAATGTGGTGTTTAGGTGGGGATTTTTAATTTGTTCCCTTTCTAGTTTTTTAATTTGCATGCCCAGTTCATTGATCTTTACCTTCTCTAATTTGTTAATATATGCATTCAAGGATATAAATTTCCCCCTGAGTACTGCCTTAGCTGCATCACACAGAGTCTGGTAGGATGTTTCATCATTGTCATTCTCTTCAATGAAATTATTGATTGTTTCTATGATTTCTTCTTTAACTAACTGGTTTTGGAGAATCATATTATTTAATTTCCAATTAGTTTTTGATTTGCCTGTCCATGTACCCTTACTAATTATTATTTTTATTGCATTATGATCTGAGGTTACATTTATTATTTCTGCTCTTTTGCATTTGTTTGCAATATTTCTATGCCCTATTACATGGTCAATCTTTGTGAATGTACCATGTGCAGCTGAAAAGAAGGTGTATTCCTTTTTGTCCCTATTTATTTTTCTCCACATATCTATTAAATCTAATTTTTCTAGGATTTCATTTACCTCTCTTATCTCTTTCTTATTTATTTTTTGGTTTGATTTATCTCAATCTGAAAGAAGAATATTTAGATCTCTCACTAGTATGGTTTTACTATCTATTCCCTTCTTGAGATCTGCCAGTTTCTCCTTTAGGAATTTGGATGCTATACCATTTGGTGCATAAATATTGAGCACTGCTATTTCCTCATTGTCTATATTGCCTTTTATCAGGATGTAATTACCTTCCCTATGGCTTTTAACTTTTAAAAAAAAATCTATTTTTACTTTGGCTCTGTCAGAGATCATGATCGCCACTCCTGCCTTCTTTTTCTCATTTGAAGCCCAGAAGATTTTGCTCCAGCCCTTCACCTTAAACCTGTGTATGTCCACCCTCCTCATATGTGTTTCTTGTAGACAACATATGGTAGGCTTTTGGTTTCTAATCCACTCTGCTATTTCCTTCTGTTTTATGGGCGAGTTCATCCCATTCACATTCAGAGTTACAATTATCAGTTGTGTATTCCCCAACATTTTGGTATCCTCTTCTAATTCTACCCCTCCTTCTTATGCTATTTCCTTTTAAACCACTGGTTTGTTTTAGACCAGTCCCCCTTGTCCCCTCCCTTGATTTACTTCCCTTTCTACCCCCTCCCTTATTATTCCCCTCTTTTTATTTTTTAAGGCCTAATGAATTCCCTCCCTCTTCTCTTCCCCTCCCTTTTTTGACCTCCCCACTCTCCTGCTCCCCTTGGTTGATCCCTTCTGACTTTCTCATAGGGTTAGATAGAATTTTATATCTCAATGGATATAGCTACTCTTCCCTCTCAGGGTTAATTCCACTGAAAGTAAGGTTTAAGTATTACCTCTTAATGCTCTCTTCCTCTCCTTTTTATAATAGTATTGATCCCCTCCCTTTCCATGCTCTCTTTGTGTGGTATAGAATATCCTATTTTTCTTATTCATTCAAGTTTCTCTTGATGCCATCTCCTATTCACCCTCCCTCTTTTTTTCCCTGCCCTGTCTCATCTTAGACCATTTAGTGCTCTATCCTCTCTCTATGAATAATTCTTCTAATTACTGTAATAATGAATACAGTTTTTGAAAATTACACATAACATTTCTCCATATAGGAATACAAATAATTTGATTTCATTAAGGCCCTTAAAGGGGTAAATTTAAGAATAAGAATTTTCTTTCTTTCCCCTCTGTTTCTTATTTACCTTTTCATGTTTCTCTTGGTTTTTGTGGTTGGATATAGAACTTTCCATTTAGTCCTGATCTTTTCTGTGCAAATACTTGGAAATCTTCTATCTTATTGAATGCCCATACTTTCCCCTGGAAGTATATAGTTAGTTTTGATGGGTAGGTGATCCTTGGCTGTAGACCCAGTTCTCTTGCCTTTCTGAATATCATATTCCAAGCCTTGTGGTCTTTTAGTGTGGAGGCTGCCTGGTCCTGTGTGATCCTGATTGGTGCTCCTTGCTCTCTGAACTGTCTCTTTCTGGCTTCTTGTAAAATTTTTTTCTTCTACTTGGAAGCTCTTGAATTTGGCTATTATATTTCTGGGGGTTGTCTTTTCAGGGTCTAGTGTAGAGGGTGATCTATGGATCCTTTCAATGTCTATATTGCCCTCTTGTTGTAGAACTTCAGGGCAATTTTGCTGAATAATTTCTTTTAGTATGGAGTCCAAATTTCTATTAATTTCTGGTTTTTTCAGGAAGACCATTGATTCTCAGATTGTCTCTCCTAGACCTGTTTTCTTGATCTGTCAATTTCTCGGCGAGGTATTTCATGTTTCCTTCTACTTAATCAGTCTTTTGACTTTGTTTTATTTGTTCTTGCTGTCCTGAGAGATCATTGGCTTCTAATTACCCAATTTTAGCCTTTAGAGACTGGTTTTCCTTTTCAGTCTGGTCTGTCTGGTTCTTCAAGGCTTCCAGCTGGTCATTTCTAGTCTTCAGTTTGCTTATCAATTGATTTGATTTCTGAGCCTCACTTTCCAATTGTGTAATTCTGCCTTTTAAACTGTTATTTGGGGGCATCTGGGTAGCTCAGTGGATTGAGAGTCAGGCCTAGAGATGGGAGATCCTAGGTTCAAATCCGGTCTCAGACACTTCCCAGCTGTGTGACCCTGGGCAAGTCACTTGACCCCCATTACCACTCTTCCACCAAGGAGCCAATACACAGAAGTTAAGGGTTTAAAAAAATAATAATAAACTTATTTTCTTGCCAGATCTCTTCCGTCTTTCTCATAATCTCAGATTTGAACTCTTCAAGATCTTGTGACCCATTTTCATTTTTTTGGGAAGGTTTAGATGTCTTTAATTGTTTGTCCTCCTGTTTTCTGGGTTTTTTCTTTGCAGAAGTTATCAAGTGTTAGAGCTTTTTTCTTGGTCTTGTTTATTTCTTGAGCCTTGGCTGGCATCATTATGCTTATCTGCCAGAAGTTTGAGTAAGGCAATCTGATTCTCTTTGTATGGAGTTAGGGAGCAGTTTTTTGCCTGAGGCTACTTTGTGAGTCTCCTGGCTTCTCTGGGGACCCTCCTGGGGTCTCTGGTCTAGCTTTTTTCAGGGTTGAGGCCCCGTGTTCCTAGCCAGCTGCTCAGAGCTTGGGACTTGGCCCATGCTTGTTCCTCCACCTGAGATTTCCCCTTGAGTCTGAGCTGGGTGCTGCTGCTGCCTCTCTCAGCCCCACTCCTGTGTCCAAGGTCTGAGTTTTCCAGCCACCTGGGATCTCAGGTCTTGCTGCTTTCAGAGACAAGCTCCTGGTAGTGTCAGGTAGCTGTCAAGTGTAAAAGTGAAATTTGGGAGGTGCCATCTTTAAGTGTATATATACATATGTATTTTCTGGACACGGGGAAATTATCAAACTCCATTTCCCGTGGTCCAACGGGTTTCTGGTTCCGGTTCTTTGGGCGTGGGGACACCTATGTCTCCACGCAGGGAGGAGTTTATAATCTCCTGGGTTAGGAGGGAGTGGTCTCTCGGCCAACAGACTAGGGAGGAGAGAGGAGACAGTAATGGCGAGGGCGGCGGTTTTGAATTCTTACAAGCGTGTGGTCTAATAACTTTATCTATCAGCATGGCTTTAATTAAAATACTAATTTATATTATTATTTCAGTCATGATTATTTTTAATATTTATACAAGGGCCTAGATTTTGTGCCCCTGCTCACTCTAACTCTGGAGTGCAGCCTCTGACTGTGGTACTGTGGGTGGGGGAGGGGTGATCTGCTCGCGTTTTGATGGGAGCTATTCCCTCCCCCCCCTATAGTATGGAAGTGCCCAAGTCCCACGTACCTTTGATACCGCGCCTTATTGTGGGGTCCCTTCTTTCATCTGGATTTTGTTTTCTTGTCCTTTGGAAGTACTCTATATCTATTGGTGAGGAGAGAAAGTCACCCTGCCTCTATTTTGCCACCATCTTAACCCGGAAGTCACCTGACCTTTTTTTTAGAACACTGAATACAACTTTGATTTTGAACATGTGAATTTATTCCAGTAGAATTGATATATTAGGGAACATTTTGAGCATAGTGAGAATTACGACTAAGAAAAAAAATGCGAACACAGAAAACTGCACCATTTCACAATAATAAATCAAGCTTCCATTTTTTTCCAACGCCCACTTCTACAAGCAAACTTTGGGTCTTTATTAAGGTAAAGGGCAGCTAGATGGTGCAGTAGATAAGAGTTCTGGGCCTAAAGTCAGGAAAACTCATCCTCTTAAATTCAAATGTGGCCTCAGACATTTAAGAGCTGTGTAACCCAGGGCAAATAACTTAATCTGGTTTGCCTCAGTTTCTTTGTCTGTAAAATGCAATGGAGAAAGAAATGGCAAATCATTCCCTTGTCTTTGCCACGAAAACCCCAAGTAGGATCACAAAGAGTTGGACCTGACTGAAGCAACTGAATAACAAGGTAAAGTACCATGTGTGTTTTATATCTTCTGGTGCTACTAGGAGCTGTGGGTGGAAGAAAGCTGGTCTACTCCACACTACCTTTCTTCTGCATGGTCTGTGGCTCCAGCCCAGAGTTCTAACCTGTCTTCACTTGCTTAAAAGATTTTGCTAACTTGTACCTTAGTTAGTAGCCTGAAGCTATGGATGTTATTACTATTATTGTAGTGTTTATGTATTATCTTAACCTTTTAACTTGTATAATACTCTCTGCTATTTTAATTAGGCTCCTGTCTTTTTTTAAGTGTCACAAATTTTTGAATGTTATATTCCTAACTCCATTTTTTCCATAAGCCTTTTGACTAACTGGAGCTTTGCATAGTTTGGTACTTTTTGGAAATGCATATATACTGTTAGAGCAGAACTGATTGTATATCATTAAAGTACTGTTGGCAGCAGGGAGATTCCAGAGTGCCTGTCACTGTCCAATAAAATCTGTGAAATATGAACAAAGTATCTGTTGTGAAAGCCAATGTAAAATAGTTTGTGATTTATGGAAATTTAGATTTCAAATAATGTTAAGGAATATATAAACAGTTAGGCCTTTGACCCAACTTCTTGGGCTGCCTTAGTATTCTTTGCAAACTTTATGTAAGTAAAGGCTTTTCTTTTTTCTTTTTTTTAAATCCTTACCTTCCATCTTAGAATCAATACTATGTATTGGTTCCAAGGCAGAAGAGTGATAAGGGCTAGGCAGTACGGGTTAAGTGACTTTAAAGAGTCTCCAAACTAGGAAGAGTCTAAGGCCAGATTTGAACCTAGGACCTCCCATCTCTAAGCCTGACTCTCAATCCACTGAGCTACCCAGCTGCCACCCAGCTGCCCTCCTCCCCCATCTTCTTTTCATTGCTTAAGTGGATCCATCAGAAGCCCAGTGCAGTAGTTTTGACATTTTGCTCTTCATGATGCCTTTTCCTGTCTCCTTGAACTTGAAATTTTTCTTTGAAAAATAGCAGAAAATCTCAGTTGCTGTTGACTATTACCTTGTAGTTCTTTTTGTCTTTAGGTAAGTGGGAAAAGGATATGGAGATTTAGGGAGCCAGGATAAAAAGGAGCTCAATTCCAAAACAATCATATATTTGTAGATTAGAGCTAAAAGGGACCTTAGAGGCCACCGAGTCTCCCGAGTCTCCCTTTCTAATTTTACAGATGAGAAAATGGAGGCAAAGAGAGCTTAAGGGACTTTTCCCGAAACTGAGGCAAGATGACATATCTCTTTTTGTTTCCAAGTCTAGTATCCTGCCTCTTAGCTACTTCTAAACCCAATTATTTTCAGAAGTTTGCAAATTAATTAAAGACAGACTCAGGGCTAGAAATCAGTAAGCCATAGTAGACGAACATAAAAATAGTATACAAATATGGTAGAAGTGGAGAAGAATGGGCACCACATAAACTTCATTCTCTCTGAACCCAAGGAAAAGGAAGTTGAACACATATATGCCATTGTGCTTGTGCATTTGTGCTCTCTTGAACACATAGATTTGTTGTAGAAATACATTAATCTTGACATAAGAAAAAAAGGAGACAGGGAGGAGGCAAAAGGGAAATTTAAGAGGTTATGGGAGAGTAGAAGTAGGAAAGAATAATTATAACTTACATAACAATCTTACATTTTGGAGGATGGATCCTGAAGGGAGATTAAAAAGAAATGAAGGAAAGAAGGGTATGAACCAGTTATTGTGATTTGAGTAAGGAGAAGAATTTTGGGAGTGTGGTGAACTAGAGGCAAATGGGTTGAGTGGTAACTAGTATTGATCATACGTATTTTTCATCTCCTTTGTAAAAGAGATAGCAGATAGGTAGTGAGAGGAAAAAATATAAAAGGATATATGTGATGGAGGGAAATACATAATTGATAGTCAGAACCATGAATGGGATGAACTCCCCCATAAAATGGAAAAGGATAGCAGAATATATTAGAAAACAGAATCTAGCAATATCTTGTTTCTGTAAAAATGTATAAGAAATATATATACAGAATTAAAGTGAAGCAGAGCAGAGTTTATTGTGCATCAGTTTTTAATATGTAGCAAATGACATATCACCTAGGTACTTAAAAGAAAAAGTTAATCTTACTTTAAGGAGAAATCAAAAGCAAAACTATGGTACTCAGGTTCTTCAATATGCCCTTTAAACACACACACACACACACACACACACACACACACACACACACACACACACACACACACAAAATAAGAGTGAATAGAATTTTAGAAAAGGTAGTTATGCTGGATCTCTGGTGATTACAAATGGGAACTAAAAGGAGCATATGTATTTCTCAGCACATGTGCTAGGGCATAAAACATTCATAAAAAAACCAGAAATATTAGACTCATCATTTACTGACCATAAAACAATAAAAATTATAATTAATAAAGGACCTAGGAAGAAAAGATGACAAATTAAATGGATTCTAATTTAAAAGAATTGGGAGATCAAAGAAAATGACAACAATGAGACAGTATACCAAAAACTTTTTAGATGTAGCCAAAGCAGTTTTTAGGGGAAATTTTATACCTAAAAGCTTTGATAGTTAGAAGGGGGAAAGATCATATTATTGAATTGGGCATGCAATTGCAAAAATTGGAAAAACAACATAGATCCACAAAAGTCAACCACAATAAAAATCCTGAAATTTAAAAAAGAAATTAACAAAATTGAAAGTGAAAAAACATCTAAGGAATTGATAAGTAATTCTGTGGTATATTAAAGAAAAAAACAAATTGGGAGCAGCCAGGTGACTCAGTTGACTCATTATAGGTGACTGGATTGAGAACCAGGCTAATAGATGGGAGGTCTGGGGTTCAAATTTGGTCTCAGACACCTCCTAGTTATGTGACCCTGAGCAAGTCACATAACCTCTATTGCCAGTTCTTAATGTTCTTCTGCCTTGAAACAATACACAGTATTGAGTCTAAGAAAGAAGGCAAGAGTTTTTAAAAAAGAAAGAAAGAAAGAAAACATTTAAATAGATAAATCATTAGCTAGTCTGATTAAAAAGAGGGGGGAGATGCCAATACAAAATAATGAAAAAGGAGATAACAAATAAGAAATAAAAGAAATTACTTAAAAACAATTTTACCCAGTTATTTCCCAATAAAATAAATAAATGAAATAGATATTAAATTTTTTTGATCATATGTAAAAATAATTTTCAGCGTTTATTTTCTAAAATTTCAAATTCCAAATTCTCTCCCTCTCCTCCTCCCTGTTCCTCCTTTTGATCTTGTTTTTTGTATATAGTCATGCTAAACATAGTTTCACATAGGTCATATTATGAAATAAGATTAATTTTTTAAAAAAAGGAGAAAATAAAATGAAAAATAGTATCTGCATTCAGACTCCATCAATTCTTTCTCTGGAAGTGGATATCATTTTTCATCATGAGGCCTTGGAATTGTCTTAGATCATTCTATTGCTGAGAATAGCTGTCATTCACAATTGATCATTGCCTAATATTACTTTTACTATGTACAGTGTTATGGTTCGCTTACTTCTCTTTTCATCAGTTTGTAGAAGTCTTTCAAGGTTTTTCTGAAAGTGGTTGGTTGTCATTTCTTTTAGCACAATAGTATTGTTACTTTCATATACCATAACTCATTCAGCCATTTCTCAGTTAAAGGACATCCTCTCAATTTTCAATTCTTTGCCATCCCAGAAAGAACTGATATGTATAAATCAGATTGAATTCCTTGCCAGCTCCAGGAAGGGGGAAGGAAACAATTTGGATCATATAACTTTGGAAAACTTATGTGGAAATTTGTTATTAAAATGAAAAATAATAAAATAAAAACTAAAAGGGACTACTATAAATATTTTTTTGTATAGCTGGTTCTTTTTTGAAATAGATATCTTAAAAATATAAAAGACTCAGATTATCAGAACAAGAAATAAGAGAATTTAAATAACCCAAATTTGAAAAAAGAAATTGAATGGACCATAAGTGAATAAAAAGAAAAAAGCCCCCAAACAGAGGAGTTTATAATTGAATTCTATTAAATATTCAAAAAATATAATAAGTATGTAAATTATTAGCAAAAAATAGGAGAAGACATGATCCTACTAATTTTTAGTACAAGTACAGTTTTGCTCTCTGACCTATAGAGTGAGAGAAGCAGAGAAAGAAAACTATAAACCAACATTCCTGATGAATTTTAAGTCAGTATGCAGCAAGGTGGTGCAGTAGAGGTTGACTGGGTTTGGAGTTGGGAAGGCTTGAATTCAAATTTGAACTCGGACACCTAATAGCTGTGTGACCCTAGGAAAGTCATTTAATCTCTTGTGTGCCTCAGTTTTCCATCTGTAAAAGGGGTATAATAATAACACCTACTTCCTAGGGTTGATGTGAAGAGCAATGTGTTTGTAACTGTAAAATGCTTTGTACATTATAGTTCTAATAGGTAGCACTATAGCTATGGCATGCTATATGAAGTGCTGTGTAAATGTTAGCTATTATTGTTGTAGTTGGTAAAATACCAAGGCACTATGGAATAGTGAATAGAGAACTAGACATGGAGTCAGGAGGACTTGGGTTGAGTCCCACTTGAGACACTTAATAAATATATGATTCTGGACAAGTCACAACCTCTCTGAAATCGATTTCATTGAATGTAAAATGAGATTGTGGGATGTAATGGTCCCTTATAGCTAAAATTTATGATTCTATTAACCTATAAGACAAGAAAAAGAAATAAGCACCTGCAAAGAAGAAATAAAATGACTGCTTTTTAAACATAATATGATGGTTCAATGAGATAATAGGATCAAATGAGGTATTTTGTAAAACACTTAGCACAATGCCTGACACATGGTAGGCCCTTAATAAATGTTTATTTCCGCCTTCAATTTCCTGATCTACTTAGAGAAACCTAGAGATTTAACTGAAATTAATCGAAATAACCAGAAAAGTGGCAATTTATAAAATAAAATGTTTATAAAATCCATATATATCATCAGCTTTTCTATATTCAACAAATTATCAACAAGAGAAATTCCCTTCAGACTAGCTGCACAATGTATATAAAATATCGTAGAACCCACCTGACAAGAGACATAGGAATATATAAATACAAGTACAATTTTCAAAAGCTGAAATACACATAATTGGAGATATAATAATTGCTCACATTTGTCCTGTGCTGATGTACTAAAAATGGCAATACTGTCTAAATTTAGTTATTCCATGCAGTAACAATTAAATTTAGGTTTTACTCAATATGAGAGTTATAAAAGTGGTCGCTGTTTATAAAATATTAGCCCCCTAAGTCAAAATGACTGTTAGCAGCTTTTATTTACAACAAAGTAGAGATAGTGAAAGTGGGAAATATAGGAAGGAGACAAAGCCTGGTCTAGCCTATCAGCCTTAAGTGCTTCTCTGGTGAAGTCTGGCTTAGCCCCTGGCAGGGGCTTCCCCAGTCTCCATCTACTAGATTTCCTGGTAGCCCTCAGCCAGAAGTTCTGGTGGTGTCTTCAGCCAGAGTTCCACCAACACAGAATGACTCCAAGGAAAAGTGTGTCTCTTCAGCTCTACTCACCAATGTGGAATCCAGGGGAAGAGTCTCTTTAAGGAACCAACCTCTCCAAAACCAAGGAAGCCAAAGCACCCAAACCCTGTTGGTCTCTTTTATACCCCCTTTTCCCATGTCATTTCCTGTCTCTTCCCCCTCTTCACAGAAATCAATTGTAGTCTCCCAATTTGCCTAGCACTGCCCAAGGGGGATACATTTGTTTGATAAATTTCATTTCTGGAAAACAAGCTCAATCAACATAAAAGACTACTAGGAAGACTAGAAAGCATTTTAACAAAAATGAGGCCTAACTGTTATATATGACTATAAGCTTCAAATGAATACCAGACGTACATATAAAAGGTAACATTATGAATAAAATAGAGGAGAAAGGAAAGAAATAGTTTTCACAGTCATAAGATAGAAAAAGAGTTCTTGACCTAACAAGGAATAGAGTAGATCAATCATAGGAGATAAAATGAACATTTTTTATTATATAAAATTGAAAATTTCTGCATAAACACAGAACAAGTAAAATTCAAAGAGGACTAGTTAATTGGGAAAAAATAATCTTAGTAATGAATTTCTATGATAATGTCAGATATCCAAGATATATATATATATATATCTGGAACCAATTCAAATACAAAAGAGTGAACTGTTTTCTAGTAAATACTCAAAGCATATGAATACACTTTTATCAAAAGAACAACTGTAAATTAGGAGTGGCTTTTGTAAAAAAGGCTCCAGATCACTAATAATGAACACAATCCTGAGATTCTATCTCGCACTTATAAGATTGAGGAAAAATTATTAAAAATTGTAAAAAGAAAAACGACAATTGTTACAGGAACATTGAGAAGACAGGAACATTTGTATATTATTGGCATTGATGTGAATTGGAATTCTGGAAGGCAATTTTTAATTATATGCAAAAATGCTTTAAATTGTTTATACTGTTTTGCCCCACTTGTTACACTGGGCTGAGCATATATCCCGAATTGTTTTGATAATTACAGCTTTGTAATATAGTTTGAGACCTGATACTGCTAAGGATCTCTTCTTTCACATTTCCCCCTATTGATTCCCTTTATATTCTTGATCTTTTGTTCCTCCAGATGAATTTTATTATTTTTTTCCCCAATTTCCCCCCCAATCTCAATAGACTTTGGTAGTTTGTTTGATATGGCACTGGATAAGTAAATTAATTTAAGTAGCATTGTCATTTTTATTACACTAGTTTGACCTATCCATGAGCAGTTATCTTTGCTATTATTTAGATATCTTTTTTTGTGTGAAGTATGTTTTATAATTATGTTCATATAGTTCCTCTGAGTGTCTTGGTAGGTAGCCTCCCAAGTGTTTTATATTGTCTGAAGATATTTTAAATGTAATTTCTCTTTTTACCTCCTTGTTAGATTTTCTTTGTAACATATAATAAATACTGATGACTTATGTGGATTTATTTTATATCCTGCAACTTTACAGAAGTTAATTTGAAATAGGTTTTTGGTTGATGAAATCAATTAAAGTTAACTTATATTTCAGTAAACCATCAAGTTTACTTACATCTGCAAAAAGTGATAGTTTTGTTTTCTTGTTGCCTATGCTTATTCCTTCAGTTTGTTTTTCTTGTCTTATTGCTATAGCTAGAATTTATAGTACAATGTTAAATGATAATATTGATAACAGACATACTTTCTTCACCTCTGATCTTTTTGGAAAGGCTTCTAACTTATCCTTATTGTAAATAATGCTTGTTCTTGGCTTTAAAAAACTTGTTTTAAGTAAAGCTCCATTTGTTCTTATGCTTTCTAGTATTTTTAATAGGAAAAGGTGTTTTGTTTTGTTTTTTAAACCCTTACCTTCTGTCTTGGAGCCAGTACTGTGTATTGGCTCCAAGGCAGAAGAGTGGTAAGGCCTAGGCAATGCCTACTTTTAAACATCAAAATTATATTTGGGTCATAAAAGGAATTTGACAGTATCCTTTTTTGGCTTATTTTTTTTCAAACTTAAGTTTTGGAATTAATAGCTTTTTAAATGTTTGGTAGAATTCACTTGTAAATTCATCTAGTCCAGGGGTTGTTTTCTTTGGGAGTTCATATATGGCTTGATCAAAATCTCAATGATTATTTAAGGACTCTATTCTCTGTTGACCTGGAAAATTTTTATTTTTGTAAATATTCCATCCATTTCATATAGATTTTAAGTTTTATTGGCATATAGTTGAACACTATAGCTCCTAATAATTGCCTTTATTTTTTTCCTCGTTGGTTGTGAGTTCACATTTTAAGTTTTTATACTTGTTTAATTTTTCTTCTTTTTAAAAAAATCAAAAGAGCTAATGGCTTATCTATTTTTAAGAACTAGCTCTTGTTTTATTCAATGAATTTTTCTTACTTTAAATTATGTTAATATCTCTTGTGATTTTTTTAGAATTTCTTGTTTAATTAGTAAAATTGTTGTTTAATTGGGAATTTTAAATCTTTGTTTTTTCTAGTTTTTTTAGTTGCATTCTTAATATGTAGATCTGCTCTTTCACTCTTTTATTGATGAAAACATTTATTGATAATTGATTTTCTCCTAACTACTGTTTTGACTCTATTCCCAAGATTTTTGCATGTTGTTTCATTGTTGTCATAATCAGTCAGTTTATAAACATTTATTAAGCACCTATTTAGAGAGTGAAAGATTAAATGCCCGAGGAAAGAAAGATTCAATCTTCTGAGCATATTGATTCATTGAGTAGTTCTTAGTAATTTGCCCAACAAACTGGAACTTGGGTCTGGACCCGGAATACAGGGGGAGACTGACTTTTTTACATTACAAACAGTTAATTTAATAAGATCAATTAAAAGAAGACAACTAATCAGGATACAACATTAAGTAATCTGATTTCTAATTTAATGAAAGATTAGGGATTTTCCAAGTTGGGAGGTGAAGTGTGAACAGATGCAGTTATCTAAATTCAGAAAAAGAGATGTCTCAATCCTCCCAAGCGCCTATAGATAATCAAAGAAATATGGAAACATTAACTAACTGATCAGTGGAGGGGATCAGTTTTCAGATAAGTCCCATGAGTTGCTTGCAATGTACAATTGTGAGAAAACTCCTTGCCCAGAGTTTTGGATCTGACTGGATTTCTGGTCAGCAAAATCCAGGTCCTTAGTTAAGGGTCCCTAGGCAGCAGGTAGATGTGGCTCAGCTTCCTAGCCATGTGGGGTTAGGCTCAAACAAAGCAATGAAGATTTCTCCCAATTCCCGCAATTAAATACAGTTTTCTTATAGGACAGAAATTGGACTAGACCCATAATTTAATAGAAAGGGAACCGAGCCAGCTCCAAAACTGAGTTACAAGATGGAGTCAGTGTGATTCACTCAATTTCTACAATTACTTGCTGCTCCAATCTACCTTAATCTCTTAGTTTCTTCACCTACTTTACGAGAAATGTGCTAAGTACTGGGGCTATAGAAAGAGTCAAAAGACCATCCCTTAAGAAGCTCACAAACTAATGGGGATACAGCAGACAAATGTGTACAAAGAAACTATAGGGTAAATAATTAAAAGATGAGAAACTGGGAAAGCTTTCTAGAAGGAAGTCAGAGAAACCATAGGCAAAGATGAGGATGGTGAGCATTCTAGACCTGGGAGACAGCCAGAGGAAATAGCATCTGAAAGATGAATTGTCTTGTTCATGGAACAACAAGGACAGTGTGTCAAGATTGAAGAGGACTGGAGTGAGTAGTAAAGAATGAAAAGGCTAGGTTATGAAAGATGTTGGAGCACCAAGCAGAGGATTTCATATTTGATTGGAGGCAATAGAGAGCCACTGAGCAAAACAGTAGTGTTATGGTTATACTTGTGCTTTAGGAAAATCACTTTTTAGATTGGAGTGGGTAGAGAGTGGAGACAGATTGACCCATCAGCAGGATCTGTATGTTGGGGGTTATATATTTTTACCTCCCTTCTTAGCATTTGTACCACTTCCCCTTGTTATCTTTCTTACAAAATATGTTGATTTAGCTTAGGGATTCAGTCCATAGATGAATAATGTAGCTCTTTTCCCCATTCTTCTAATTCTTTAAGATCCCCTTAAATCTTTAGCACCTTGGGACCTTGTTGCCCCTGATGATATTTTATTTTTTTACTTCACTTTTTTATCCTTGCTGTTTGTCTTTTTTTTTTGTTTTGCTTTGAGAACTTAGATTTTTTTAAATCTAATTTCATTTGTAATAACGTCTATGCAAAGTTGTATTTTGCTTTTGGATCTTTTTTTGAGTTTATTGCTCTAAATCTATAATCTCTAGGGCATCTGCAGAGTTATCTTTTTCATCAAGGAATTTTGGTTCAAAATGAACCAAACTTCTTGGCGCAATACTTATTGTGCTCTGACCTCTCTGAATTTATCCTTATTTCCTTCTGTCTGTATAAGCCTTTTTGTTCATCTGCCTTAGAGATAGGCTATACTTGAGCTTTTCTTTTGGTCTTTTTATTTTAAGTCTTTCCATATTTTTTTTGAATTTGCAGGAGTTTGTCTCATCCTTCTCCTCATTCTTTGGCCCTTCCCACCTTCACCCCGGGTAGGGTGGTCTCAGCCTCATTAAAAAAAACAACTAACCAGTCCTTTTTTTTTTTTTTTTTTTTTAACCCATACCTTCAGTCTTAGAATCAATACTGGGTATTGGTTCTAAGGCAGAAAGTGGTAAGGACTAGGCAATGGGAGTTAAGTGACTTGCCCAGGGCCACACAACTAGGAAGTGTCTGAGGCCAGAATTTGAACTTGGGACCACCCGTCTCTAGGCCTGACTCTCAATCCACTGAGCCACCCAGCTGCCCACCTTAGTAACAATTCTAAGACTTAAGGACAAGGACTAGGCAAATGGGGTTAAATGACTTGCCCAGGGTCACACAGGTAGGAAGTCTTTGAGACTGGATTTGAATTAAATCCTCTTGTCTCCAGGCTTGGCTGTCTACCCACTGAGCCATCTAGCTGATGAAATTACTTTCTACCTCCTCTTCTGGGGTGGTTAGACTGAGTTTCTACCTTTTTGGGATCAGGTAAGTATTTCTACATTTGAACACTGAAGCCCAAGAACCTCTTTATAGCATCTTGGATTGGAGAGTGGATGTGGTAAATAGGAGTTCTAAGTATTTAAGTTTTCCACTGTTATTTTATGATTTTTTTTGGTGATACATGTGGTATTTCTGTCATTTTTCGGATTCAGCTTCAGCTATTATTTATCTGGTATGAAATTCTTTTTCTGAGGTTTTGGGGTTTGAAAAGTTGAGTTGAAAACAACTATTGCCATCTTGCTGATGGTTTAGCTATCTCACTTTTGAGATAGGAACACCAACTAGCTTGAGGAAAAAATGGATCCAGAAAGCCACTTTGAGGTGTAAGATTTAAAATTAAGTTTGACTAAATATGAGAGTTATAAAAGTAAGATTTTGTTCACTGTTTATAAAATATTAACCCTTAAGTAAAAAAAAAAACTGTTTTATTTACAACAAAGTAGAGATATTAAAGTGGGAAATATAGGAAGGAGGTAGAGAATTGTCTGGCCTACCAGCCTAAGTGCTCATCTGGTGAAGTCCAACTCATCTCCCAGCAAGGGCTTCCTTAAGTCTCGATCTCCACGTGGAAGTCCAGGTGACATCTTCAGTCAGAAATCCACCAACATAAGCCTCTTCTTTCAGCCCTAGTCACTCACCCAGCAAGTCTCTCCAGTGCAGAATGCTCCAGCCGAGAATGCTCCAGTCCAGGAAAAAGTGACCTCCAAGAGTCTCCCTTCAGCTCGGCTCACCAAGGCAGAATGATTCAGGAAAAAGGTTTCAGACCATGTTCAATCTCGCCTTTTATATCCCTTTTTCCATGTCATTTCCTGTCTGTTCCCCCTCCTCACAGGAACCAATCATAGCCTTTCAATTTGCCTAGCACTGATGGTGCAGTACTTGTGGCTTTTGGAGGTGTGAGCTAGTAAGTGACTTTTGAACTCTCCCACCTAGTGACTTACCAAGTGCTAAGTAGGGACACTTTAAACTAAGAGAGTCTAATTCTCTCTTCACAGAAGCTAAAGTAAGTTGTTGGGAGGATGGAGGGTAGTAGATATATCTCAGCATATGCTTGGTATTTAATAATTTATAAGATGGAAAAGTAAAGAAATCCAGGAGTTGAAGAAAGTTAACCCCATCCCTTTGTTCTTCTCTTGTTTATCAATTCTTGTCTTTGACACTTTATTAGAATCAGAGAATTTAGAGTTGAAAGGAACAGATATTATCTCCCTTGATCCTTATAACAATTCTTCAAAATAAGTTTTATTATCACCTCCATTTTAAAGTTGAGGAAACTTGAGGTAAAAAGAGGTTAATTGACTTGCCTAGGTTACACGGCTAAAGTCAACATCCCCAATGATATCCCCATTGAGCTATGTGATCAATCATATATTTTTTCTTCTGCGTTTCTACTCCCACAGTTATTTCTCTGGATGTGAATAGCATTCTTTCTCATAAGTTCCTCTGGATTGTTCTGGATCATTGCATTGCTGCTAGTAGAGAAGTCCATTACATTTGATTGTGCCAGAATGCCTCCTGGTTCTGCTCCTTTTTCTCTGCTTCATTTCCTGGAGGTCTTTCCAGTTCACATGGAATTCCTCCAGTTCATTATTCCTTTCAGCACAATAATATTCCATCATCATCAGATACTATAATTTGTTCAGCCATTCCCCAATCGATGAACCTCCCCCTCCCCTGTTTTCCAATTTTTTTGCCACTACAAAGAGTGCTGCTATAAATATTTTTGTGCAAGTATTTTTCCTTATAATCTCTTTGAGTACAAACCCAGCAGTGGTATTGCTGGATCAAAGGACAGGCATTCTTTTAAAGCCCTTTGCGTATAATTCCAAATTGCCTTCCAGAATGGTTGGATCAATTCACAACTCCCGGTTTTGCCACATACCTTCCAATATTCATTACTTTCTTTTGCTATTATATTAGCCAACCTGATAGGTGGAATTAAAGTTTTTTGAGGTCACCCAGCTGGAACTTTCTACTTTCCATCAATACTGTATATATCTCATTTGTTTAGTCATTTTGCAGTCATATCTGACTCTGTGCCCCCTTGCCATTTCCATCTGTAGCTCATTTTACAGATAAATAAACTGAGGCAAACAGGGTGAAGTGACTTTCCCAGGGTCACACAGCTAGAAAGCACCTGAAACCAGGTTTGAACTCAGGTTTTTCTGACTCCTGTCAGCCCTGGTACTCTTATCCACTGAGCCACCTAGTTCCCTCATATATACCTAGCTATTTATATGTTGTCTCTCCCATTCTAATGTATGCTTTTAAAAAATTTTTATTTTTCGTTGTCATGGAAAGCACACTTCCATATTGGACATTGTTGTAAAAGCACACTTATACATAACCAAAAACCCAAAATAAAATCATGAATACATAAATGTGAAAGATGACTACAACAGTTCTTTCTCTGGAGGTGGGTAGCATTCCCCAACATGAGTCTTTCATGATTGTCCCAGAACAGTGCACTGTTGAGAGGAGCCAAATTTCCAGTCGATCATCATACAATATTGTTATTGTGCACAATGTTCTCTCAGTTCTTTTTCTTTTTCTTCTTTTTTTTTTAACACTTACCTTCCATCTTAGACTCAATACTTTGTGTTGGTTCCAAGGCAGAAGAGCAGTAAGGGCTAGGCAGTGGGGGTTAAGTGAGTTGTCTAGAGTTACACAGCTAGGACGTGTCTGAGGCTAGAGTTGAACCCAGAACTTCCCATCTCTAGGCCTGGCTCTTCATCCACTGAGCCACTCAGCTGCACTCAATGTTCTCCCAGTTCTGCTTCTTTCACTCTGCATCAGTTTCTGCAGATCTCTCTAGCTTTTTCTGAAATCATCTTGTTTATCATTTCTTAGAGCACAATAGTATTCCATCACCAACATGTACCACAATTTGTTTAGCCATTCCCCAGTGGATGGACATCCCCTCAATTTCCAATTCTTTGCCACTACAAAAAGAGCTGCTATAAATAAAAAAATAGACACACACACATACACACACATATCCCCCACCTTCCACCTTAGAATCAATACTGTGTATTGGTTCCAAGGCAGAAGAGTGGCAAGGCCTAGACAATGGAGGTTAAGCGAGTTGCCCAGGGTCACACAGCTAGGAAGTGCCAGATTTGAACCTAGGACCTCCCATCTCTAGACCTGGCTTTCAATCCACTGAGCCACTGAGCTACTCCCAGCTATAAATATTTTTGTACAAGTAGATCCTTTCCCCTTTTTAAAAATCTCTTTGGTAGTAGTATTACAGGATCAAAGGGTATGCACAGTCCTATAGCCCTTTGGGCATAGTTCCAAATTGCCCTCCTGAATGGTTGGATCAGTTCACAACTCCACCAACAATGCATTAGTGTCCCAATTTTGCCACATCCCCTCCAACAGTTACCACTTTCATTTACTGACATAGTGGCCAATCTGATAGGTGTGAGGTGGTACCTCAGTGTTGTTTTAATTTGCATTTCTCTAATAAGAATAATTTAGAACATTTTTTCATATGATTATTGATGGCTTTGATTTCTTCATCTGAAAACTGCTTGTTCATATCCTCTGACCAATGGTCAGTTGGGGCTTGTAGTCATTTGTGGCTCTGACCATTTGTCAATGGCTTCTAGAAAGTATGCTTCTTGAGGGCAAAGACTTTTTGCCAGACTTTAGCACAGTGCCTACCAATAGTAAGCACTTATTAAATGCTTGTCACTGATAAGTAAGAGAAATTCTTAAAATAAAGCTGCCACCCTTTTATATTTGTGGTAGAGATTTCTTAAAACATGAGAGGGTTAGATTATATAGTCTTAGAGCTAATTGCAGATTCAGAACTGGAAGGGCCTTTAGAGGCCAACCCATTTATTTTAGATGAGGAAAGTGAGGTTCTAGAGAGAGTATAAGTTATACAGTAAGTGGTAGTGCCAATAGTTCACTCATCCTTTGGCTCCAAAACTAGCTCATCTCTAGAGGCCTTTCCTCTAAATCTTGGGATTCTGTGTTTGTCCCTTTCCCTTTTACTCTCCTTCTCTGTACTTGCCAAGAGGTTGGGAGTATTTAAGTTCTCTAGGAGCTCATAATGGGAGCAAATGGTATAATAAGGATGGGAAATAGGGCTAGTCTGTGTCATTGTTATAGGAGAATGTGCTTAATGAGTAGGTCCATTTGTAAGTGGACCATTCTTTATCTTTGAAAGTCTTGTTTCTTATCTGTTTCCAGTATCTAGCATATTGGGAGTGAAGAGATAGGACAAGAAAAAATAATCTATCAAGTGTCCTCTTATAAGAAAAAGACATTCTGGTGAGTGTGTATAGTATTGTGTTGAATGATGCTGTGCAGACCCAACCAAATGTACAATTCATGTTTACTCTGAGCAGGAACAGTGCTAATTACAATTGCTTGTATATTAACTTATGATTGATATAGAACAAGAATGAATTCTGTTTTCATTCATTTTCTTTGGTCAGAGCAAAACAAAGTAAGCAAAAAATACATTGGGATTTCTCTTGAAGTGTCTTTTAGCCTTTTATAGATAAATGAGACCATTTGTTTTGCAAATGACCTAAGATTATCATAGTTCAGAAAAATTCTCAACCTGAGAAAAATTGAGAGGTAAATGCAAAGACTTCTTTATTAGAATGGTCCATTCTTCTTCATGTGACTGGTTTTGTTATGAGGGGATCTACTTGGGCTATCACACTTTAGTTCTATTGATGATGGTCATTCCTTTATGTCTTAACCTCAGATACTGGTTCCTAAAGCTAAGCATTCTTGAATTGGGACTTCTCATACCTCCTGATTTCTAGTAGTAAGTTCTCATGTCAGATCTGGATTTCTCTTGAGGTGGGGTAAAATATAGCAAGACCTAAATGAACCTCAATTATGCCCATATAATTATAAACAGTTCTGTTAGAATAACTTTACAAGTCTAATTTAAATCTGAGAAAGCCTTAGTCACCATTACTGCTGTGTATCTGAGCCAGCCTTTTGTACTGAGGGATGTAAATCATATATGTATTCATGTGCAACTTCATGAGATGCAGAAAAAAATGTATGGAAAAAATTCCGAGTGCTTATTGTACCTCAGTGCTAGAAGCACAATACATGAAGCAGGGTCTGAATTGAAGCATTTAGAAATGAGTTCTGTGGAAAATAGATTCCTAATTCCTTAAAATATACCACTTCCTTATGTCATTTGGGCCTATTTTCTCAGTGGGGTTTGCCCTTACCAAACTACCAGGACTTGATCATCAATTTTTTCATTACCAAGTTAGGCAGGTTTCTGAGTGTAAGCTCCTTGAGAGCAGGGCCTGCTTTGATTTGTTTTGTTTTGTTTTATTAAGTGCTTATTGATTGATTCACTGGAGGATTTTTGCTTTTTGTCTCAGTAGATCATGATGCTGTTTGAGTGGCAGTTGCTGTAGCACCCTGCCTGCATGGGTTTAGGAATTTGTTGACATAAATTCATTTTCTCTTTGGCTTCTGATTTCCACATCCAGACTCTAGCCTGCAATCTTTTTTTAAATCCTGCTGCTGCGCTCTCTATTGCCGCAGTTCTTTTCTTGAATTATTTATCATTGTTTGGAGCTGAATGGAGCTGTATGCTTTTTCCACCACTGCTCATTAGAACCCACGTGTCTGTCTTCAACTGTGTTGACAGATTTAGTTCATGTCAAATCTCACTGGCCTCTTCTTGAGAAAGTAGCAAAGCATTATGGGAACTGGCTACAATCTGTAATAATGCTTAGATTATTGTTATTTTGTTTGGAGTAGCATTATGTGACTGGGTTGGGGGTGAGGGTTGAGGTAAAAAAGAGGCAGTCATATAAACTGATCAAAGGGATGCTATATTGCCTCCAACACTTAGAGACACGTGCTAACTTTTGCAATGGAATGGTTATATTTTGAAGGGAGAAAGAAATAGCCATTTGATAAAATGTAGCAAAAACAGAAAGTTAAGGATTTATTTTGGTTAGAAATGCAAACCCTTAATTCTGGACTATTCTGAACTTCTATGATAAAGGGTTTGGGTTCCGAGGTCACTCTTACATTTTATTTGAGGAATTTTCATTCCATTGCCTTTCCTTCCCACATCTCAAAGACTATGGAACTGGGATCCAGGATAAAATGTAGACTGTACCCTCCTCTCATTCTCCACAATTCCTCCTTCCCCTTCTCCCTCTTCCTTCTCTTTGTAACAAAAAACACTAAGTAGATTTTGAACAATGATACTTGTATAACCCAGTGGAACTGCTTGTCAGCTTTGAGAGGAAAGGAGGAGAAAATGGTGGGAAATCATAAATCATGTAACCATGGGAAAATATTCTAATAAAAATTTAAAAAACCCACAATACTAAGCAAAGCACCTGTCATGGGATCTTGATTGGTGGCTTTACACAGCACTCTGTACCTGAAGTCCAACTCTTCCCTGGAGGGAAGCTTGTTGTATTTTTAGTTCTCTGTAATTAAGATTAGTCTTTACATTTCAGCCAAAGTTCTATTTTTTTAGTGTTGTTTTCATTTGCATGTTTTTATCATTCTGTTTTAATTGGTAGTTTTCCCATGTTTCTCATATTGTTTCTTTTCCCTGCAAAAGTATTTCATATATTAATATATCACAATTTGTTCAAGCATTCCCTAGTCAAAGGGCACCTATTTTATTTTTATTTTTTTTACTAGAAAAAATACTCTACAATATTTTGGTCTATACCTTTCACCACTTGGGGATTATATTCAGTAGTAGGGGTTGCTGGATTATAGCAATTCTAGGTGGTTTCCCACAATGATTGGATAATTCACAGCTCCACCAACAGTATATCAGTGTGCCCAACTTCTCAGAGTTTCTTTATCTTTAACTCTTTCTATCTTTTGTCACCTTTGGGTGTCATGTGAAACTTCAGAGCTTATTTAATTTTCATATCAGTTACTCAACAAAAATTTATTAACACATTTATCAGAACAGCTGATTTTTATTTTGCTCATATCTTATATTTTGGGAAAATCTTTTATTTCTCACTGTATTTCTTTACCTCTTTATTTCAAGCCTGAGTACATATCATTTCTTTGATTTCACTCTCCTTTTTTAAACATTGCACCCTAGGCAGTCAGTTCTGTTGATTGTTCTATTTTTTTAAAACTCCTACCCCAATTGTGCTGAAAGGAAAACTGGAGGAATTCCATGTGAACTGTAAAGACCTCCAGGAAGTAAAGCAGAGCAAAAGGAGCAGAACCAGGAGAACATTGTACACAGAGATGGATACACTGTGGCACAATCAAATGTAATGAACTTCTCTACTAGCAGCAATGCAATGATCCAGGACAATTCTGAGGGACTCATGAGAGAGAACGCTATCCACATCCAGAGAAAGAACTGTGGGAGCAGAAATGCAGAAGAAAAACATAGGATCAATCATGTCATTTGAAGGGGATGTGATTAGGGTTTTGATGTTAAAGATCACTCTACTGCAAATATGAATAACATGGAAATAGGCTTTGAACAATGATACATGTATAACCCAGTGGAATTGCTTGTCAGCTCTGGGAGAGGGAATCATGGGGGAAAAATCTAAATAAATAAAATTTGAAAACAAAGACAAATAAATAAACAAAAAACCATACCTTCTATTTTACAATCCATACTAAAGTATCAGTTCCAATACAGAAGAATGGTAAGGGGTAGGCAATTGGGGTTAAATGACTTGCCCAGGATTGTACAGCAAGGAAATGTCTGAGGCTAGATTTGAAACCAAGTGCTCCTGACAACAAGGCTTGGCACGCTATCCACTAAGCCACTTAGCTACCCTTTAACAGAATTTATTATATGCATACTAATAGGCATTGTGTTAAGCACTGGTAATATAAATGTGAGTAGAAAGAAAGATAATCACTGCTCACAAGGAGTTTACTTTTAAAGATATATGCATTTTTTTATTTTTAAAATTTTTTTTCCGTGGGTACATGATTCTTGTTGTCTTCCACCCCCCCAAGTTAACAAGCAATTTTACCCTGTTGACCATAAATTATCACTCAAATCCTATTTCCTTATTATTCATTTTTGTTACAGTGTTCTTTTAAAACCAAAGCCCCAAATCATATACCCATACACAAACAAGTGATAAATCATGTGTTTTCTTCTGGATTTCTACTCCCAACAGTTCTTTCTCTGGATGTGGATAGCGTTCTTCCTCACAAGTCCCTCAAGATTGTTTAGTAGCAAAGTCAATCACATTTGATTGTCAGACAATGTTTCAGTTACTGTGTACAATGATTTCTTGGTTCTACTCATTTCACTCAGCATGAGTTCACATAGGTCTTTCCAGTTCATATTTGAAATCAAGCAGGTCATCATTCTATTGGAATGGAATTCTATTCCATCACCATCATATACCACAATTTGTTCACCCATTCACCGATTGTGGGACATCCCCATATTTTCTGATTTTTTTGCCACCAAGTTGCTAATAGATAATAATATATATTAATATATTATAATAGATAATAATACTAGATAACAATAATAATAACAATTCTAATAGAGAAAGATGACACATAAAAGAAAGCTGATGTTGGGTGGGGGTAAATTTCCCAAGGGGTACCCAGCTACAGACGTGGTAGGAGAAGTTAGGTGTGCAGCCTGAAGAGAAATGAGACAAGTCTGACCTGAGTGCCCACCTTAGATGGAGAGCAAACCTTTGGGAGGAGTCATCCAATCACAGGAAGAGGTTGCCAAGTTGAAGGGCACTCCACTGAATTCCAGGATTGGAGCGAAGCTTTTAGGGTGAAAAAGATGGTAGAGGAAGTCTGGTGTATTGCCTGGAAAGGAATGAGGATAGACAGAGAGTGAAATGACTGTCAAAACTAGACTTTCATTTATGTGGTCACAGGAAATTGAGAAATCAGTTTTCCCTTCCCTTATATCTTTTTGGATTTAAAAAAAAAGTTTAAAATATAGATTTGGTCATCACACCTAGGAGGACATTGGAGCCTTTCTTCCTATTTCTAGTTCATCTTATTGGGACGCCAGCCAGTTGCTTTTGCTCATTAGTGTATTGGATTTGGAAACTGTTACTTCATTGTTTGGTAACTCCTTAATTTGTTGTTTACTCCAAGACCCAGACTAGTGGATAGAAAGCTAAGTTAGAAAGACATGAGTTCAGGTGCCATCTTTAACACATACTGCCTTTGTGACCCTGAGTAACTTAACTTCTTAGGGCTCTATAGCCACAGGTGTCAAAACCTTGGCTCTTGGGATATGTGAGGTTCCCAGCTGGCCCTCAGCATTCCCTGGTGCACTCAAATCATAATAAAGTATAATTGGGAAGTTTTTAACAAAATAATTCAGTAAAACACAGGTAAAGTTTACATAATACTGTAGCCTGCCGGGATCATTATGTGTGGTTTAATGACTGTTTCTGTTTGAGTTTGACACCATCTCTGCCAGCCTAGAAATGGCAAAGAATATTCTGACCTGCATTATTAGAAGGAATTTCCTCATCTGAGTCACCTGTACCACTGAAAACATAGGTAACATGTTATGAACTCCTGTTAGAGAACCAAGGGTGGATTCCTGTGTCAGAAAGTACAGACTTTGCGGTTGGATTTTCAAACTATTTGGATGGGGTCAGCTAGCTGACTCAGTGGATGGAAAACCAGAACTAGAAACTGAAGGTCTTAGGTTCAAAGGTAGCCTCTCCACCAAAACCAAAACAGCCTCCAAACAAAAGAGCCCCTGCTCTTTGGGAGCTCACAATCTAACAGAGAGATATCATGCAAACAAAATATATCCCAGATCTTTGGAAAAGAATCTTAGAGTGAAGATGGTCACGGATGGGTGAGAAGACTGGAAAAGTAGAAGAGGCCTGGAGAGAATAGGGCGCCTTTTGTTATACTTTGATAGTGTTTATTGCTGTGTAAATTTTCTTTTATAATTTTACATATGTATATTCCCAAAGTGGAGTATAAGATTGTTGAGATCAAGAATTCTCTTTCCCCTCTCCTTTTTTGATTTCTTTTCCTCCTACTCCCATTCCCCAAGTACAGTAATATCTGCTGTGTTATTCACATAAGTCAGTTGATTTGCAGGCTCAGTGGTTAACAGATTATTAGTAAAAGTGGAACAGATTCATAGTACAAAGAAATCAGGGTTCAATTTGTAGAGGTCATTGCTACTTAAAAAAAAACAAACAAACAAAAAAACAACCTTACTTTCTGTCTTAGTAACAAGTTTAAGACAGATGGGCAAAAGCTAGGCCAATGGAGTTAAGTGGCTTGCCCAGGGTCACACAAGCAGGAAGTGTCTGAGGCCAAATTTGACTCCAGGTCCTCCTGACTCCAGGGTTGACCCTCCATCTACTATGACACCTAGTTGCCCTAGGTCATTGCTACTTTAAAGATATCTAAAATATAAACTTATTTTTTACATTAGCATAACAAAATGGCAGTGGACAGATTGGCCAAATTCCTTTGAGAGATTGTAGATCTTTTCCTAAAGGTCCTGCAGTCTTATAGAATTTAATGTATTCAGCCCAACATTGTCCACAAACAAGAGCCATTTAGAGGCCTTCATTATCTAATGGGAATACTTCTTTGACCTGAACTTCTTATTGGTTCTTCTTCACAGTGGCAATTATACCTCCCAGTTCTGTGTCTCATCTGCTGTTTATTATCAGAGGATCATTGAACAATGTTATTTCTGTTTCATCTTCCAAGGAATCTCGAATGATCTTGATGTGTGTATAGGTGGTAGCTTGTAACAGAGGCTGTAGGGTTATATTTTATTTCATATAATCAAATGCTTCTGTGTAATCTACAAATACACCATAAGATCTTACATTCTCTTCTAGTTATATGTGAAATGTTGAAGATATGTTCAGTTGTTAGATATTGTTTGAGAAAGTATGCTTGTTCTCCACTAATACTCATCAAATATGCCCTTGATTCATGTATAAATGGCTCTCAAAGATTTTGTATACATGGAATAGGCATATAAGTAGGTAGTTAGTGGCATTCTTTGGTCATTTTTACAGTATCAGTAAGGTGTCAGCCTTTTTTCCATGCCTTTTATATTTGCCCCTCTTTCAAATATCTCATATATTGGTCCATCAAAACCCTCACAATTAAACTGTCTCCAGCAAGTTCTCTCTATTTTATCCAGTCTGTCTGCTTTTCTCATCTTTGTCCTCTTTTGTGACATTTCTACATCTTCTATAAGCCCTTAAGGTTATGGTCAAAGTGTGGTAGTTTTTTGATTGAGAAAGATTGTTTAAAACATTGTTTCCCAATTGGATATTTTACTTAGATTTTGATGTGCACTTGGATGAACCAGTTATGTAGAGCTTGTCTAGTAGTATATATATTTGAGACAGAGAGGATAGTTAAACAACAAATTGAACCTCCAGTTGAACAGGAGAAGGAAAGTGGGCTATTTTGCTCTTGGGAGACTGAAGAGTTCTTTTACTATCTCCAAATTTCTCATGAAAGCAAAGGAATTTTTTTCCAACATTTTACTAGTGATGCTGTTTGGCTATGAGATAAGGAACACTGCTATAAAATTAAGAATGAATATCATATAGAAGGCAATGGAGGTGGCAACTGTGAGCAAACATATCCAACAAAGTTCTCCAAAGAACAAGCATAAAAGACAGCATGGGAGAGGTGACTAGAGCACTGGCCTTAGAGTCAGGAAGAATTGGGTTCAAATGCCAACTCACACACTTAATAGTTCTGTAACTTATAAATCTGAATTCTGAGTATGTTGTTTCCTTTGAGATTTTAGAACTGAGGGCTTATCTTTAGTGCTTTTATCCATCTCTTTTAAGCTCATAATGTTACACAGACATTTTGCCTTGGTGGCCTTAAAGTAGATCAAGATCCTCAATTTTTTGTGAGGGTAGGTAGGAGAGCCATTTTTCATTTCATCAAAGATTTGATATTTCCTTTTTTTCTCTTTTTTTTAGATTTAAATATTTTATTTTTTTAGAAAAATTTTCCATGGTTACATGATTCCTGTTTTTACTTTCCCCTTCACTCCCTCCTTCAAGCCCCCCCCCAATATTTCCTTTTTTAAAAAAAATTTAATTTCTTTTTTTTTTACTAATGACATGTAATAACAAATTTTCACATAAGTTTTCCAAAGTTTTATGATCCAGATTGTTTCCCTCCCCTTTTTGGAGCTGGTAAGCAATTCAATCTAGGTTATACATGTATTATCATGCAAAGCATTTCCATATTGTTTTTTTTTGTTTTTTTTGTTTTTTTGTTTTTTTTTAAATCCTTGTACTTCGGCGTATTATCTCATAGGTGGAAGAGTGGTAAGGGTGGGCAGTGGGGGTCAAGTGACTTGCCCAGGGTCACACAGCTGGGAAGTGGCTGAGACCGGGTTTGAACCTAGGACCTCCCGTCTCTAGGCCTGACTCTCACTCCACTGAGCTACCCAGCTGCCCCCTTGTTTGTTTTTTTAAGTGAATGATATTATGAAATCAAACCCCCAAAACATGTACCCAAATAAACAAGTGAAAAATCATATGCTTTGATCTTCATTCCTACTCTAACAGTTCTTTCTCTGGAGGTAGATAGCATTCTTTGTCATAAGTCTCAGAATTTTCCTAGATCATTGTATTGCTGATAGTAGCTAAGTTCTATCACAATCAATCATTCCACAATATTGCTGTTAATGTGTATAATGTTTTCTTGGTTCTGCTTATTTCACTCTGCATCAGTCCACGAAGGTCTTTCTAGCTCTTTCTGAAATCATCCTGTTCATTGTTTGTTATAGCACAATAGTATTTCATCACCATCATAAACCACAATTTGTTTAGCCATTCCCCAATTGATAGACATCCCTTTGATTTCCAGTTATTTGTCACCACAAAAAGAACATCTATAAATATTTTTGTACAACTAGGTCCTTTTACAATTCCAAGGACTTAAGGAAAAGAATGCTATCCATCTCTAGAGAAAGAACTGCCGGAGTAGAAATGCAGATGAAAACATATAATTTATCACTTGTTTATTTGGATATATGATTTGGGGCTTTGGTTTTATAAGATTATTTGCTTTCAATAATGAATAATATTGAAATATGTTTTACATGATAATACATGTATAACATGTGAAAAATTATATTAAAATGAAAAATTTAAAAAAAAAGTCCTTTTCCATTTTTTTAAATCCCTGGGCTACAGATCTATTATTGGTATTACTGGATCAAAGGTATGCATTCTTTTATAGCCCTTTGGGCATAATTCCAAATTGCCCTCCATAGTGGTTGGATCAGTTCACAATTTCAAACAGCAATGCATTAGTGTCCTAATTTTGCCACATCCCCTCCAACATCTTATCATTTTAAAACTTTGATATTTCTGATGGTGTTTGGATGTCTGATGAGGGAAGAGCAATCCTACCACCTGTGCCCGTCTTCCCCACTAAGAATGCTGGCAAATGGTAGGGATGGAAGAATAGTCTTTCTTAAAACTGTAGTGTTAAGTCTTCAGGACCTATCAGCATATTTTAATTTATTGGGTAAGGACTCCTGATTGGGATCCTGCTTTTTGGGTCATTGTACTGGTCATACTGGTTTTCAAGGATATTGAAATGAATAAGTATCTAAAGTGTACTGTGATGATCACATTGTATCAGTGGAAAACCACCTTTATCTTTCTAGTCCCCTTTAGGAGACATTTCTTAATTCATTACACCAACTCTTTAAATCTTCCACCCTGGATTGTCACTTAACTTCTCTTAGTTTAAGATTACTCATAAAATGAGATTAGAGTAAAAGATCTTCAGAGATTACTTTCAGTCCTCAATTCCATGATCCCTCAGCACTTTAGCACTCATTTTGGGAAGAATTACTTATAGAGATAAGTTGTCTTTTCTAGGATGGAATCTTACTAGAACAATTAGTTAAGTTTGACAAAATTGAGACAAAATCCGTCCCTAAGGATTTTTAGGGCAAGAGAGACTTACATACAGCTGTGTAAAACATATCCTTTAATTCTTACCTTTTCTGTGAAACCTTCACTGATGCTCCAAGCAAAAACTGATCTGTCTCTCATTTGATTTTTTTATTACTTTATAATCTATTTATGCACTTCTCATATTTGAAGTATTTTTCTATCTGTATACATGTCCTGTCATCTCCATTGGGCTATAATTTTCTTGAAGGAAGGGACTTTATTTTATGTATCTTTGTATCTTCTCCATTGTATAACTAGCACTTTTGAGAAAATTTTAGTTGAATGATTGAGTGGCTAGGCAAAGTTCCACCTGGAAGCGAGAGGATAAATTAGAAAAATTCTTAAAGTAGATTTTATGATTCTGGAATCATAAAGATGCCAGAATAAGGATCCCTAATTTGAGAATCACAGCTAACTAGTTCATCTAAAGGACCATCCAGTGCATTGAAGCCATTCCTCCTTAAACTGAGGACAGTGACAGTAGAAGTTGTCTTTCCCTGTGCCTTGTAGGTTGTCACTACCGATAAATTTCTCATATCTCTCTCCCCCAAGTAACTTGCATACACACACACACACACACATATATACTCTTATGGTAAACAGCTTCTTCAGTACTTCAATAGGTTTTTAATCTCATCATTGTGACTATTCTTCCAATGATGAAGATTATAATCTTTCATGTCTTCTCCTTTAGAGTAACTTGGCCATATATTCTAAAAAATCCTGCAGGGTGTCCATTCAACATGCTTGGGGCCTTCTTCTAGTTCTCTTAGGCTGTTAGCTGTCTCCTACATTCAATCCTTTGTTGACCCAGGCTCTTTTCTAGAAAAACTATTTTGGATAATATATTTTATGTTGTATATTTTATATCTTTATATATGTTACATTTTGGATAATATGTTGGTTGGTAGTATGCTGAAGCCTATTTGCTTTGACTCTTTGCCTCTTCATTGCCCTTTGGGTGACCTATAATTTTGATTCCTTGAAGTTGGTGGCCAATTCTGATTTTGGAGATAAAAACTAGAGTCTTCTAGAACAGAGTGATGATTTCTGGTCTGTAATATCTTCAAGATTCTCACTTCAGGTTTTATTTGGGGGGGAGCAAAATGTCTATGATCTCAATTGGTAGCTACCTGCTGTTGATAGCTACCCATGAATTTTGTGTGCCTATAATTTTTTATGATGCTGTCAACTATATGTAATGGGGATAAAGTAATAGAAGTATGGCTCCTTTCTTTGAGGAATTTGCAGTCTAATTTTACAAGGCAAGGATGATAGCTTTTTTTGTAGTTCTTTAAGATTTGCTAAGTGCTTTATATATTTTCTCATTTAATCCTTACAACAACCCTGTGAAATAGGTGATACCCATGATATCCATGATACCCATGCATAGCCTAGATCAGTGATGACAAACCTTTTAGAGATGGAGTGCCCTGACCAAGTTGCCCTTTCCCCCCCCCCCCCCCACTGAGTGCTGCTTGTGCCCCTCCCACCTTACCCCACAGAGGAGAAGGAGAATGCGTTCCCATTGGGCTCCTGGGCAGATGTGGGTGGGTGATGTGAAAAAATGTTGTCAGGCATGTTGGAGAGGGGGAAGGACTCTGCCTGAGTCCCTCTGCCTTTATAATAACTGGGAGGGGGGGGGACAGCCATGTGCCCACAGAAAGCACTCTGTGTGCCATCTTTGGCACCTGTGCCATAGACATCTCTCCCATCAACTGCTCCTCTGCCCAGCAGCCCAATGGCAGTGCTTCCTCCTTCCCCTGTCTGGGGTAAGGTGTTGGGAATGATTTACTATCAACATAGAGAGAAGTTGCTGGAATTACCCTAGGGATCTGTGCTTGACCCTTTGCTGGTGTTTCTTTGTTTTTGTTTTTTAATATTTTAAACATTTTTTTAAATCACTTGGGTTAAGACCTAGATGGCATTCTCATCAAATTTGCAAAGAAATGATCAAGGAAGCATAGTTAACGTGCATATGACAAGTCAGGATCCAAAAAGATTTGGACAGATAGAATATAATCAGATGAAATTCAATAGGGGTAAATATAAATATTGCTCTTGAATAAAAAAAATTAACTTCACAGGTAGAAGATGAGATTGGCAAGGCCGGACAGCTGTTTTGAAAAAGATTTTTAAGTTTTAGTGGTCTTCAAGTTCAGTGTGAGTCAACAGTATGATGTAGCAATGTTGAAAGCAGATGCAGCCTTGAACTGCATTGATAGAAAAAATTTCTAGGTTTAGAGAGCTGTGGTCCCACTGTATTTTGTCCTTATCGGACCTTATGCGAGGTACTGTGTTATGTTCTGAACATCACTTTTTTTTTTTATTTTAAAAAAATTTTTAATGCATTTTTAAACCCTTACCCTCTGTCTTAGAATCACTATCAAGAGTGGTAAGGGCTAGGCAGTGGGGGTTATGTGACTTCCCCAGGATCACATAAGTAAGAAGTATATGGGGTCAGATTTGAACCTCTTTTTAGGCCTGGTTCTTAATCCATTGAGCCACTTAGCTTTACAGCTTAAGAAAACCATTGATAAAAGTGTCCAAAGAAGAACAAACAGAATGATGAAGAGTCCTTGAGCCCATGTAATGCAAAGATCAGTTGAAGGAACTGGTGATATTTAATCCAACAATGAGAAGATTTGACTGAGGAAGCAAGGGGACCATGATAATTGTCTTTGAGTAATCAGTCATTTAAAAGTAGGATGGTCTCAAGTGGTGGTTAGTTCTTCTTTGGTGGTTTTGAAGCAGAGACTAGACAATCTTTTGCCAAGTGTGTTAAAGGGAAGATTCTTTTCATATTAGTTGGACTAGATGGTTTCCAGGACCCTTCCAACTCTTTCTGTGATTTGTTAAGTTGCATAACACAAACTAAATCGTTAAAGCAAGTATGACCTAGAATTCTAGGATCTAGTTCAGGAAGTTTAGTACAACCAGGTTCTTTTTGGGCACTTTTGGTTGGCATCTACAAGACTCTACATCGCAATAACAGGGGCTCCTTATGGATTAGCCAGTCCCTGGTGCTTTCAGAGACCCTAGTTGTGGGGCATTTTCTTTACTTCCATTCCATTCTTGGTCTTGCAGTAATTATCTGTTTTGAGATTTATTCAAGTATCTGTTTCTCTTCTCTTTCCCTTTAGCATGGTATTTTTTGTTATCTCTATCAGAGTTGAGAGAAGGAAGAAGAAAGGTGGTAGAATGCAAATCTGGCAGCTTTTTTGTTCCCTGCAAGCAGTTCTAGGAAAAGATCTAAGTGGGGGAGGAGGTTGAAACTCTTAACTAAAATTAAATGTTGGAGCTTTTTTCATCTGTGCACTCACAGTCTGCCATGTGCTGAAGAAACCAGCCTTGTCCTACATCGCACCTCCCAGCCACAGACTTTATCCGTTTCCTTTTTTGCATCTTATTGGTGTGAATGAACATACTGTTACTGCTTTTTTGAATTTACCTTGATAATGGGCTGATTCAGTTGGTTTCTTGTGCTTTGCACAATGTTTTTCTATCTGTCCGTGTCATGTGGTATTCCTAAACTCTAGCATCTTTCTTATGAGCCCTTATGTTTCTGATTTAGTTTTCTTCCATATCAAGGGAATCCATATGAAGAAACAGTTAAGGACTTTATCTAGTTTCTGAAGCCCTGACAAATCTCTTCTCCCCTCACCCCTCTTCTTTCCTTTCAAACTCTTACTTTCTGTTTTAAAATTGATTCTAAAGTAGGCAATGGAGCTTAAGTGACTCAGCTAGGCTCAGACAGGTAGGAAGTCTCTGAGGCTAGATTTGAACCCAGGACCTCCTGTCTCCAGGTTTGGCTTTCTATCCTGAGCCACCTAGCTGTCCCTGTCATTTTCATAACATACCAAACCCATGTCTCAGAGCAAGGTAGGGTACAGAGGAAACATTCTTCTGTGGTTTTTCAAAGTATTTGAGTAATACCTAAAAGTATATGTAATCTCTGGATTTGTTTCCTTGTCTGTAAAATGGAAATAATAACGTTTCCCCTACTATGTCATAGGGTTGTTGTGAAAAACTTAGGAGGTAGGTGTTGTTATTACAGACCTCTTTGTGAACCCTTGACTTTGTAGAGAACCTTTTACCTTTACCAGAGCGTCTCAAAAAGTGAATCTAAAAATCTTGAAAATTTTTTCTCATTCCTTGTATAAATATTCAGCCTGGGGCCACAGATGTACCATTGGGGTAGGATTGTGTGTGATGCAAATTGGCAGGGCTATTGATTTTATGATTATAGTCTTGATGCTTTGGTTTTGTCCATATCAGGACCAATTTCTGATGTGTACCCTGATGCTAAGGGTTTCCTCTATTACTTTGAGCATATTCTTCGTTTCTAAAAGTTTATGAATAAAAAGATTCATGTTTAATTACCTGCAAAAACCTTCTTAAGGTAAAACTTCTTTTTATGTTTCATTATTAGAAACACAAAGTTCAAAGAAACTTTTCAGTCCTATATTTTCCTCTTGAATACTACATATAGATATATGTGGCTCAATAGAATTATACAAATAAAAGCTAGTATTTATTAAATCCTTTAAGGTTTGCAAAGCACTTTACAAATATCTCATTTATCCTCATAACAACAATGAAAACAACTGATATTATTATTATCATTTTATTCAAAGATATTTTATTTTCTCAATTACATGTAATAACAATTTTTTACATGTGTTTTCTGACATTATAAGATCCAAATTGTCTCCCTCCCTCCTTTCCCCCCAGATGGTAAGCAATTTTGATCTGGATTATACATGTATTATCATGTAAAACATACTTCTATATTTTGATCATTGTTGTAGGAGAATACTCATTTACTACCAAAACACCAAAATAAAACTGTAAATAAATTAATGTGAAAGATAGTCTGCTTTGATCTGCATCTGATTCCAAGAGTTCTTTCTCTGGAGGTGGCTAGCATTTTTTGTTATAAGTCCTTCAGAATTGTCCCAGATCATTGTATTGCTGAAAGTAGGTAAGTCTTTTCCCAGTTGTTTATTGTACAATATTGCTGTTACTGGGTATAATGTTCTCTCAGTTCCGCTTATTTCACTCTGTATCACTTCATGCAGGTCTTTCCAACTTTTTCTGAAATCATCCTGCTTCTCATCTTTTATAGTACAATAGTATTATTCCATCACCAACATATACTACACTTTGTTCAACCATTCCCCAGTTGATGGACATCCCCTACGTTTCCAATTCTTTGCCACTGCAAAAAGATCTGTCATAAATATTTTTGTACAATTAGGTTCTTTCCCCCCTTTTTAATTATCTCTTTGGAATACAGACCCAGGAGTGGTATTACAGAATCTAAGTATTTGCACAGTTTTATGGCCCTTTGAGCATAGTTCCAAATTACCCTCCATTGTGGTTGGATCATTTCACAACTACAACAATGCATTGGTATCCCAATTTTGCCACATCTTCTTTTAACATTTATCACTTTCCTTTACTGTCATATTGGCTAATCTGATATGTGTGAGGTGAAAGCTCAGAGTTGAGTAACTGTTATTATTAAGCACCATTGTGCAGACGAGAAAATTGAGGCAGAAAGAAGTTAAATGATTTGCCCAGAATCTTTAAAAGGAAAAACCAAAGGACTGACTTTATACTTTTTTTTTTTTTAGATTTTTTTTTTTTTTATTTTAAACCCTTAACTTCTGTGTATTGACTTATAGGTGAAAGAGTGGTAAGGGTAGGCAATGGGGGTCAAATGACTTGCCCAGGGTCACACAGCTGGGAAGTGTCTGAGGCCGGATTTGAACCTAGGACCTCCTGTCTCTAGGCCTGGCTCTCAATCCACTGAGCTACCCAGCCGCCTCCTGACTTTATACTTTTTAAATCTAGGAATAGTTTGTCTTAGGAAACTACATTTAGGTACATACATTTTGATTACATTTTACGTTTTTCATCTGGTTTCTTTTCTTTTTTTTTTTGCTTGATTTGAGAAGTGTTCCTATAAATTTTAGGTTAGTAAACAGGAATCTAGATGATCTTCCTCTTATGTATAAATCTTATTGCAAAAAAAAGAGAAACTTTGCTGCAGTTTGAGGAAGAACATCTTTTGTGTATTTAATTTCAGATGCTCTTTCTGACTTTTGAGGCCATTCATTGGAACCCTACATATGTCCCCCATGTGTATTACAAAAAATAATATGGAGAATGACAAAAAGTGGTTAGGTTTTGAGAATTTGAAGAACAAAAAAAAGCATATGAACACTTTGATTCAGAAAAAGAAACTGTTAGCTATTGAGAAATGCATTCAAAATAAAGGTTATAAAAGGACATTATAAATTTCTTAAGATGTGAACATATTGACATTTTAGCTGCAGGAAATGTATTTCAAATCAGTATTGTTTTAAGAAAGAATGAGCTGTTATATTTAAAGTCTAGTCAGTATATTCACTTTATGGGATTTTTTTATTTTTGTTTTTTTCTTTTTTAAAATCATTAGCTTCTGTTTTGGAACCGATCTTGAGTATTGGTTCTCAGGGAGAAGAACAGTAAGGGCTAGGCAGTTGGAGTTAAGTGACTTGCCCAGGTTCACATAGCTAGGGATTATCTGAGGATAGATTTGAACACAGGACTTCTGTCTTCGGGCCTGGCTCTCTATCCACAGAGCCACGTTAGCTGACCTCCTATTCACCATTTTATTAAAGGATAAAGTTTGAGAGTATGGAAACTAGATAGACCCTTCTCTCAAGCATTTTTTCTTTGATTATCCCAGTCACCTTTCTGTAATGACTTTTCTCTTGACCTAACTCTAGCTGCATTTATATATTAGATATCAGTATCATACATAAGGTGCCTCTATGGCTAATCCAGATGTAATCTTTATTTATCCTTCCTCTATAACAGAACTATTTACTTTTCAAGGCCTACTTTTAAATTAGGACCTGAAGTTTATCTCCAGACTTGCATTCCTAAGAGCAATCTAGAGCTCCTAGGACTACTGCCATTCTTGCTTAGGTTAGCATTTTTATTTCCCATATTGTTTTTCCACCTCTCCTTCTTGAACTTTTTCGTCATTAACACTCCTTAGAGTTAGTGCTACCGGTCAGGTCATATTTTATCAGAATTCATATTCCATTGCACCTTTGCCATAGCTGGATCATCCCTGATTTTTTCCGTTTTTCTGGAGCAGCTGTGGCAGAAGAAAATGACAGCGCTTCTCCCTTTCTTCTTGCCTTCCACCACTACTTTTCTAAATGAAAACAGTGATTTTACTAAACAAAGCTGAAAAAAAATTCCTAATGTTTGGATTTAGTAATTGCAGTATTTCTCAAGGCTAACCTAAGGGCTTTAAGCAGAGGACTATTCCACTGGCTCCTGGTGAGGAAAGGTACAACAGTTTGAAAGGTGACCTTTTAACTTATAGTATTTCCTCCTTCCCCCCCCCCCCCCCCATTCCACTTCCACTGCCTCCACCCCTCCCCATTGGATCTCTTGTGGCAGCTTAGAATTTGCAGGAAAAAAAAAAAGTGAGGTGTGTGTTACTGTGTCTTTAAAAGCCATCCTCAGAGCTCTGTGGAGGCAGACCATACCATTGAAGTATTTGAATGAGATCGGAGAGAAAGGGGGTGGTGGTGGTATGTGTGTGACTATTGGCAGAGCTCTGGGTGACATCTCTCGGAACAGCTGGGCCATGGTCTGTTTCTGAGCTGCTTGTCAAAGCAATTAGCTTGCTGGAGAGGCAGCAGTGAAGATCACTAACATTTCATTCAAGGGTGAAGGAGGTGGGA
>NC_058134.1:282101390-282120508 GCF_016433145.1 Gracilinanus agilis
TCTCTTCTCTTCTCTTCTCTTCTCTTCTCTTCTCTTCTCTTCTCTTCTCTTCTCTTCTCTTCTTTTCCTTCTTCCTTTGTTTTTTTTTTTTTTTTTTTTTTTGGGTGACCCTGTTGACGCACCTTTTCACAAGAGGGAATCCCCTGTAAACATCCTCCTTCGTGTCATTACACCAAGCAGATGCCCTGGATGTCTTTATGTAACCAATCTCCGGCTTTTAATTGGGCAGTCAAGAAAGATAGTCCCTTTGCTGCATTTAGGGGGAATGTTTTGCATTGGAGTTTCCCAAGGCATATTCTGTAAAAAGCATTCTTTTAACCATTTTACATTGGATTCTTTTTGACATATTTAGATTGTCATTTGAGTTCCATTGGGCTTTATGTTTCTTTTTAGGTATTTTTTGGTTATAATTAGCTTGCTTTTTGTTTGTTAGTCTTGGTTTCAGAAGAGTAAAAATGGGATTCCCCTCACCTCCTGTGACGTACATACTGATTTTGTTTGCAGTCCTTTTCTTCTCCTGAAAGGGAGGGGGCTGAGAGAAGCAAGGAGGAGGCAAAGCCCATTCAAAGTGGCACTTTTTGACTTTTGTGACATAATGGTGGTAATTGGGTGCCAATGAATGGAGCTAAAGTCAAAACAGAATATTTTAATATTAAGGATACAGTTTGATGTTTGTTTCTCTTTTTTGGAAAAGGATCTAGGCAGAGTCAGAGCTACTGAAGCATCAAGTTTGGCTTTAACCCCATGTATCCTGCTGCTAATGAATTTTTAATTTATTTTTTCAAAAATGCTGAGATCAAGTTGGGAGAAGGGAAGGAAATGTTCCCTTAATTTTTATACCAATTTATTACTCTTTATTAATTTTCCAAACCCTGTTTCTCACCCCCTCCCCACTTCCCAGTTCATCTACAAACCCAAACGTTGGCAACAATAATATCTGACATCTGAAACCCAGCAGCCATTAATGTTGGAGTTTAGTTAGTCCTGTTGGGCTCTAGGAATTATAAATTCACTTTTTTGAGTGAAGCAACCTCAGACTGTGAAGTTATAGGTGTTTGCAGGAATATTCCATTTGATTATAGGAAGAATGAGGCCGTGGTGAGGCTTTTAGTAGTCATGCTGGATTTTCTTTCAGCTGGGGACTCAAAGCCACAGTGATTCACCAGAGTTTGGTTGGAATGCTTGGGTTTTCAGTTAATTTGTGTGCCACAGATCTTTGTGGGATTATCTACAGAAGTCCATGATAAACTAATCAAGCTCAGAGAATCTGGGATATTGTAAGGGAGAAGAGATTATTAGAGAGAAGTTCTGGTGAGAGATTTTCAGGGACCTGCCATGTACCTGATTTTCTTTTTCTTCCTATCATTTGACTATCTTTAGACTAAGACCTTATTCTTGGCCCTTTGTTCTTTTCCCCAAGATTCTGTACATGTGAGTTTGCTGTTCTCCAATATTAAAAAAAACAAACTGCACATTTTCTAGCTTTCTCAATTTATTAGGAAGAACAGCTTTAATGCCTAGCAGTCAGTTACATCAGGCAAGTAATTAAGCTTGTTTCTTTTGGGGGGGGGGAGCATAGAAAAAGGGAAAAAGAAGGATTATCTCTGTGCTTAAAGAAGAACATCCTACAGGAGAATCCTTGCCATTCTGGTGTTGTAAGGGTTAAGAGAAATTCCACTGCATCCCTGCATCTTGACACTGCAGCAAATATGTGGATAATTTCTTGCTAGCTTTTCAGGAAACCCCTGTGGTGGACAACCCTCATTAATCGTTGCTGGGAGACTGGTCTGACGTCACTGGGAGCAGTTCCCTGTCTGCAAGCAAAGACAGGAATAGCTTGTGAGGGGGAAAAGGAAAATTGCTCTGAAATTGAGAGATGAGAGTTTGTTGACTGGTGTGTATTTTTCCCACTTGAGATGTGGGCGAATAAATCCAGGGACCTCATTAAATGTTTCGGGTATTATGGAGGAAAGTTCTTTTAAAAATTTGGGTTTTAATTTGTGTTAATTTCCTTTTTCATTTCTTAGCACCCAAACATAGTTCTTTCTTTTTTTTTTCAGTCTTTTAGAAAACAAAACAAGACAAAAAAAGCACCAAGGTTTTAGAAAAGGTCAAGGGAAGGAAGTCTTTTGTGAGATACTGGAAGTAGGATTTTAATGGTATACTAGAATTCATAGAATCATGGTCTGCTAGAGTAGGAAAGGCCCTTATAGTTCATCTAGAATACCCACCTAATTTTACAGATGAGGAAACTGAGGTCCATGGAGATAAAGTAATAAAGATATCACAACTAGTTGTAGAACTGAGATCCTATATCTTCAACTTCCTAAGGCTAGCTATAGCATTTTACAAATATTGTATCATTTCGGAGTTAGGTGTTACAAACTCCTCACTTTGAAGGAAACTGAGTCAGATGGAAGTTAAGTGACTTGCTCAGCTAGTAAGTGTCTGAGGCAGATTTGAGTTCAGGTTTTCCTGACTCTGAGGTCCAGCACTTTACACACTGTGTTACCTAACTGCCTCCATAGTAGCTAGTATTTCTGTATGGCTTAAGGTTTACAAATAATATCTCATTTTATCCTTACAACATCCCTGGGAGATAGATGTTATAATTATCCTTAAGCTACCCTATAACTTCAGTGAAATTATTTTAGATGGGAACTCAAACCATTAAGTATCATTGGACTGCTTGTCTCTTTCCCTCTGCCCTTCAAGTGAAATGTATTTTTTTCATCAAAGTTATCATTTATGGTGAGATGACTTTCTGAAAGTAACTTGTTATCCCCTCATTATCGAGTTCTTAAAAGTTAGTGCTACTTAATTCCTCCCTCCCTGATTCTGATGTGCTTCTTTCAGGGTTGTATTTAAGGCCTATAATTTCTCTATAGGAATTAAGCAAGAAAGAGTGTGTTTGGTGATTTTTCATCATGTGCTGTGTTGGAGGGACCAGAGGAATATCCACATAGGTTACAAATTTAAAAAATAATTCAAGTATAATCCAAATTTTTAAACTAAAAGCAGCACATCTCTTTATATGTATGATAGATCTTATCCAACTTAATGTTAAAATAAATGCATAATAAATGTTTTAGTCATGAATGTCTTGATTTATATTAGAAATTACCTCTCCATAACCACCATTCATGTTGGTGCTTTTAAAGTAGCAGTTATGCTTATATAGTTCTTTATCACCTTTGTATCTATTTTAAAACCACATAGACACCTCACGTCTCTTTTTAAAACAGTTTTGTTGATGCTTTCTGTTGTTACAGTACATTATATTCATTTCTTAAAATATTCTTCTACTTCCCCCAGTGAATCTCTTTGTAACAAAAATTTTGTAACAGAAAGAGGCAAAAGACAGTTCATGAAACCAACCAAAATACTGACATCTCTGATAATCTGTATGATAGTCTATATACCCATAGTCATGTACTGGGGCAAAGAAAGGAAGGTGCATATTCTCAGTTTTAGAGTTAGCTTTGATAATTATAGGCTTTGTGTTTGTTTTTGAAATTTCATTTCCTCTGCTCTTGTTTTATTATTAAAGTCTTTTTAAAAATTGTTGTTTAGCCTTCTTTGTAACCCCATATGAGATTTTCTTGGCAAAGATACGGAAGTGGTCTGCCATTTCCTTCTCCAGTGGATTAAGGCAAACAGAAGTTAAGTGACTTGCCCAGGATCACACAAGTAGTGAGGTTGGATTTGAATTCTGGTTTTCCTGACCCTAGACCAGGGGTTGGCAACTTTTTGGCCATGAGAGCCATAAACGCCACATTTTTTAAAATGTAATTTCGTGAGAGCCGTACAGTGCTCATGGTGTGCGCTCCTGTAACAGCGCCTGAAAAAAAAATTGACTTTATGGCTCCTGCAGAAAGAGCCATATCGAGAGCCATATGTTGCCGACCCCTGCCCTAGACCCTGTGCTGTATACACTGAGCCACTACCCTATCTCCACTCTTGTTTTATATTTCAGATCAATCATATGCTGCTGCTTCTTCCCAATTACATTTGTGAGGGTGTAAGTTGTACCATGTATACCAAGGTGCATTTGGATAAAGTGCTAGATTTGATGTAAATCTGTCTTTAATAGTTATTAGCTGAGTGGCCCTGGCAAATTGACATCTAATATGGATTTTTTTAAACCTGAAGCTTGTGGACAATAGTTTTTGGATTTTCTGCCTCACCAGATTAGGTGTGACTCAAATGGAATACTTTACAAACTTTGGTTAATAAGAAACTGTGAAAACCAAGAAATTCAGGATGTTATCTCTAGCAAACTCCAAAACCTGAAACAGAAAACTTAGTGCTTAGAGATGGCTTACATCAAGATTTTCCCCAGAGTCAAGTTTTATGTTGACATGGCTTTTCCATTTTCTTTAATATTTTTGGGAGGTCCTGGTTTCAAATGTGGCCTCAGACACTTCCTAGCTGTGTGACCCTGGGCAAGTCACTTGACTGCCATTGCCTAGCCCTTACCACTCTTCTGCCTTAGAACCAATACACAGTATTGATTCCAAGATGGAAGGTAAGGGCTTAAATAAATAAATAAATAAACAAACAAATAGATAGATAGATAGATAGATAGATAGATAGATAGATAGATAGATAGATAGATAGATAGATCGATAGATAGATCGATAGATCGATAGATAAATAAATAAACCCAACTCTGATGAGATCTGATGAGAATTGTTTTTTGGAGTTGCCTGATTGCTATTTCTGCTGTCAGAGATTATTTTTAACCTTTTTTGACTTCACATGTTCTAAACATTTTAGGTACTCAGTAAATATTTGTTGAGCTAATGAATACACTGCAATACTGAGACCGATTTCCCTCCTGAAGTGAGTTTTTGTTTTATTAGTGGCCATATTGAAAATGGGCACCTTTTCCAAACTGATTCTCTGAGCCTGTGTTCTCTATTATTTTGCCAGTTGCTTTCTTTTGCATTGGGATATCTGACCGTGAGGATCACAATTGTTTGTTACAAACCACTATTGTTATACTAATTATTAAGAAAACACATGCAGGCCAGGATAAGGAGACATTTTGCATTTTGCCAGGTGGATTATAGCTTGCTAATGTCTTCATTGGTGAGGGAGTATTATAAGCACTTTTCGTTTCTTTTTTTTTGCAGCCCGACATTCTCAAGGAAAAAAGAGGTAGGATAAGAGATGTAGGATGTCTGCTTGATTGAACCAAGAAGCAAATCATGTGGATCATTTCTCATTACAATGTAGCCAGAACCTTTTCTTGGGAGTTGGTCTGATAATCTTTTAGTCTAGTCTTCTGAGTATTTGTTTCTGGGGAAAAAGCAGAAAAGCCATAATGGAATTTTCAGTATAGCATGAACTACTTTGTAGTTTTCCTACATTGAGGATATCACTATCCTCCCAATCACCCAGACTCATAAACCTCTGCCATTCTGGACTTCTCATTTTCACTTTCCCCACAAATTCAGTCTGTTGCCAAATCTGATCATTTCTACCTTCACAACATCTCTTGTGTATGTTCCTTTCTCATTACTCATAGAACCACAACTCTAGTGTAAACCCTCATTACTTCTCATCTGGACTAAATCAATAAGCTTCTAACTGGTTTTCATTCCTCAAATTTCTTCCCATTCTAATTCATTCTCCACTAGTCTATTATGATAATTTCCTCTAACACATAGGTTTATTCATGTAACTGCCTTCCCCACCCCCATCTCAATGAGTTCTAGGGGCTCATTTATTCAGGAGATAAAATTTTAAAATCCTCTATGTGGCATTTAAAGCTCATTATAAATCAGCCTCTTCCTGTTTGTTTAGTCTAGTATTTTACTTTCCTCTGTGCACTCTACTAAGTAAGGCTGGCCTACTTGAAGTTACTCAAATTAAAAAATCTTTTTCTAATTACATTTTTACTGATTGCCTCCTTCTCTACCCCTCATACTTGGAATAGTCTGTTTTTCACCTCTATTTATTAGTTTCTTGTGCTTTCAAGATTCAGCTCAAACCTCTCTTGTAGGAAGTCTTTCCTGGTTCCATTAATGCTAATGCTTCCTATTAACTTTCCATATATCTTGCATATACCTATTTGTTTACATGTTGTCTGCACCATTAGAATGTGGGTTTTTTGAGGGCAGACTGTTTTACCTTTTTTTTTTTTTTTTTTTTTTTTGTAACCCCAGCACCGTGCCTAACACATAACAAGTGCTTAATTAAATGCTTGTTGACTGACTGCCTTGTATTATAGCAAGTCCTAGGATACAAAGAGAAAATAGAAACTGTTTACCTTCAGGCAACTTAATTTTAATGGAAGTAACACTATATATTTAAATATATATACAAGAGATATTCAGAGTAGATATAACATCTACATAGTAGAAAAGACTCTAGCTGTTTGAGGAGTCTTGAAACGGTGGACAGTTGAAACAATGAGGAAAGATGAATGAGGAAAGGCGAATAGCAGAAAGTGCAGTTTCAACTAAATGTTAGGAAGCTAGGTATATAGGAGGCCCATGTGAAGGAGAGAAAGTGTTTTCAAGAATAGGAGCTAACCAGGACTAAGGTATGGAGATGGGAGGCAGAGTATGGGTTGTGAAGATCAGAGAGATGGTGAGTTCCTGGAAGGAAACAGTTTGTAAAGACTGGAAAAGATAAGGAAGGGGCAGGGTGGTGAAGAGCTATTTAAATGCAAATTCTAAGGCTTTGTATTTAATCCTAGAGATATTAGAGAATCCCTGGAATTTGACTAAGGAGGTGACATAGTTAGATCTACCTTGAGGAAAATCAGAGCAGAGAAAGAGGTAGACCACTGGTAGTATTCCCAAGTGAGAAAGACAGAAGAAGAAGGCCTGAACTAGTGTGGTAGCTGTGTAAGTGAGGGATATATCTGGGTCATGTTGTGAAGTTTAAAAAAGAAAAAGGTCAAGCTATAGCAACTAAGGTGAGAATTAGTATTTAAAGATGACGTCAACTTTGACCCTTGGCAATAATGCTAAGTTTGGAAGAGAGGTAGATTTTGGTGAGGGAAATAGTGAATTCTTTCTTTGGGGCATGGTAATTTGAAGTGTATATAGGACATCAAAATTGAAGTGCCTGATAAGCAATTGGTGATGGAGGAGTAAAACCCACTAGGGCTATATTCAAAGATCTGGAAATCTTCCATATTGAGACAGTAATTGAACCCATGGGAGCTAATGAGACTAACAGTATATAGAGAAAAGAGGACCTGGGACAGATTCTCAGTTAATACTCACTGTCAGTGGTCATAACAGAGATAAAGAACCAGCCAAGGAAATGAGGAACAGTCAAACAGGTAGGCAGAGAATCTGGAAAGAGCAGTACCATTCAAAACTAGAGAGAAAATTCAGGAAGAGGATGTAGTCAGCAGAGCCAAGTTTCTGCAGAGAGGTCAAGAACAAGGAGGGTTGAGAAAAGGCCACGATATTGGATAATTAAGAGATTGTTAGTAACTTTAGAGAGAGCAGTTCCAGTTGAATGAGAATGGAAACCAGATTCCAATGGGTTTAGAAGACTGTAAGAGCAGAGGATGTGGCAACATCTAGTCCTGTTCCCCCTCTCCCCTCTTTGTAAGATACTTACAGAATCAATATATAGCAAGGATAGAAGTACAAACATTTCCCCCAAATATCCAGTGTTATGCTCTTCTTATATGGCTTTGGGCCTTGGGGAGAGTGAACTTAAACCTAAAGTGTTTATTACAAAGTGATTTGCCCCAGAGTTGACTTCCAAATAGCCAACAGATAGTCAATCCAGAAAATATTGGTACAGTTGCTGGTTCAGATTCATTGGTGGGCTGAATTCCTTAGGCCAGTACTGTGAGTAAGCTATGACATGTTCTCCCAACCTTGGAGTGCTAATAGCTTGCCAGACCTTTTGAAGCTCATGTGGTTGAAGTCTAATTTGTTCTACTTCTGACCTTCACTGAAGGTAGGAAAGAATGGCTATGAGGGGACAGGAGCAACACCAGAGTTGTGTGCCAAAGGCTTGGGCAGGGAGAGGTTGCAAGTTCAGGCCTTACCAGAGAGTTAGAGTAGTTTTGTACCCAGCCAGCTTTGTTAAGGAGCTTAGTTGAGACAAAGGGAAAGGAAGATAGGTAGCCTGGGTGGGAGGATTAACTGAGGGCTTGTTTTGTTTTGTTTTGTTTTGTTTTGGTTTGGTTTGGTTTGGTTTTTTGTTTTAAACTAGTTGGGGAAGACTTGGTTATGCCTGTAGGCTATAGATAAGGAACCAGCAAATAGTGATTATCAATTAGAAAAATGGAAGTGCCAAAGGGGAGGCAGTCTTCTGGAGGATTGAAGAGAAGAGAGGATCAGGGGTGTATTTAGAGATGTTTGTTTTGACAAGGAGATGGGCCACCTCTTCATCAGAGACTAGAGTAAAAAGGGGATAGTGGAAGATATCAGAGTAGAGAAAGAGGGTCTCACCCAGTGGCCTCAATTATTTTTGCTGTGGGTGGCTTGAAGAGAAAAGTTTTGAATAGTTTCTCTGGTGAGTGGGATAGAGAATCAGTTAGGGAGGAGAAAGGTAGGATCACCTGGCAATAATGAGACCCACTTGAAATTAGGTAACTGAAGCCTTCTTCTGTTAACAGATATTTTAAAATAAAAGGGGAAAATGTTTGCCAAAGCTAATCAACACATCAACTGAGTGTGACAATATATGTGCTATTACATACTCATAGTCCACAGAATGAGAGATAGAGGTACATTCTCTTAGCTTCTCCATGGCCAAGCTTAGCTCCATAGTAATCAGTTTAATTTTGTTCTTTCCACTTATATTTTCATAACCATTTACCGTTTGTTTTTTTCTACTCCTGTTTATTCATTCTCCATCAATTCTGGGTCAACCTTTCCATTTTTCTCTGAATTCTACAGAAATGATCATTCTTGAAACAAAGTAAGATACCATTACATTAATGTACCCCCTTGTTATTTAGCCATTTTTCAACCAGTGGACCCATACTTTGTTTCTAATTCTTTGCTAGCTCAAAAAGGATAGTGCTGTAATGAGTGCTTTAATGAAGATGTAACATTTCTGTGTTTGAACTTATAGTATATACCTAATGGTAGATTAAGAGTCTTAGGGGGCAGCTGGGTAGCTCAGTGGAGTGAGAGTCAGGCCTAGAGACAGGAGGTCCTAGGTTCAAGCCCGGCCTCAGCCACTTCCCAGCTGTGTGACCCTGGGCAAGTCACTTGACCCCCATTGCCCACCCTTACCAATCTTCCATCTATAAGACAATACACCGAAGTACAAGGGTTTAAAAAAAAAAAAAGTCTTAACTCTTAAAGGAATTTTGGTTATGTAGAAGTGTTTAAAGAGAGGAGAGAGAATGTTCTTCAGGAGTTATAATCCTGACTTTAGATATTTTCATGTAGGGATCATAAAATTATAGTGTCAATAGGGCTAACCTCTTAATAGACTCTAGAATTGGTTTTCCTATAGTTTGGGGGTTCATTAGCATCTGCAGTGAGTTGAAATATGGGAATATTTCCAAGGCTTTTGTTTTGGTTATTTCAAGCCTTTGTGTTAATTTAGATAGCCAGTATGATTATGGTTACTTGTATAGATCCACTCTCAGAGCCAGGAGCTTTCTAGTATATCAGATTGGTGATATACATCTTGCATATCTGTGGAAAGTGTTCTCTCTGACCAGCATTTGCAGCAGTTTCTGTGAAATGTTATATTTAAAGAAGAGAGAGAGAGAGAGAGAAAATCTCATCTTACCTCTTAGTGATAGAGCCTGTTGCCATGGAGCCCTGGTTCAGATTGGCTGACCCAGGGGCCAATGAGCAGATAGAACATAAACACATCATCATTTAACCTTGCAGAATGTACTTATTCAGTGATATATGACATTAATACCAATGCCTTATATAGAACTGTGAAATGAAGTACTCAAAAAATGGTGTAAGGTTGGTACCTTTTTTCTGTCTTAAGATTTACTGTTTAACATACACATGATAATAGGTATTAGTTTATGTGATTTGGTAGGAGGAGAAAGACAGCAGGTGTGGTAGGAAATACCTGAATCTTTCTAAGATTGAAGTACCCTAACTCCTAGATCTTTTTGTGGACTTAAACTGCTCTCTCTTTAACAAATTTAGTGGCTTTTTAGGTCCAGGTCAAGTAGTAGCCTCAGGGCAATGGGAGCTCTCCCTTTATTTCTGAATCTGTCTTGCTTACCTCTGTACCCTCAAAGCTGAATCAGAAACTGGCAGTTTCTCTCTCACTTGTTTTCCTCTCATCCTCCTCCATCCTGGATCTTGTGGTTCCTTGCTAATGTATGTTTTTGGTCTATTAAGAGAAGAATGATTGAAAACAACTTCCCTATTCTTTCTTCCCCATTCCCCATTGGTTGTCCTTATCTCCTCACTTCCCTAACTCTTCTATATTTCTTGAATAGGTTGCTGAACTTTCACTGTATTGCTTGTTTACTTATCACAGCAGATCTAAATGTCTGCCTCTTCCATCTTCTCTGCCATCCTGAGGGACAAAAAAGAATTCATTCATATATGGAAGATATTCATAACTTCTACAAGTTCTTTTAAATGAAAGGAAGGTGGGTTTTTTGTTTTTGTTTTTTATTTTTTGTGCATAGCTGTAAGATTATTCTAAACTCTATGGATATGAAACTGCAGGAGATAAAAAGAAATCTCAGTTCTCAAGGAGTAGAGGAAGTAAGACATCTATGTAACTCTACTGTGTGTGTGTGTGTGTTTGTGTGTGTGTTAAAATACATAAGCATACAAGATGCAAACACATGCTTTGCTTAGAGGAGGGGAACACTTCTGGCCAGGGGCCAAGATTGGTGGAGAGGAGCTGGAGAATATATTAGAGCTGGGTCTTAGAACAAGGAATTTCAGCAGATAGGAGAAATGCTAGAGAAATGCACTCCAGTTATAATGAAGCCAAAGAAAAGTACCTTGAACAAAAATACCAAAAAAAGGGAAAGAATGTTTAGGTTGTGGTAAATGGTTTAATTTGGCTAGAGGATAATATATTTGAAAGGGATAATGTGAAGTAAGGCTGAAAAGGTAGAAACAGTGCATGGAGGGCCTTAAATTATACAGCCTATACAAATTGAGCCATGAAATAAAATTTATCTTAACTTTAGCAATAATTTGTAGGATGGATTAGAGATGAGAAAATAGAGTTAGTTGTTCCTATAGCAATTAGTTGAATAATTCTAGTGAAATGCAATAAAAGATATGAACTAGGTTGGTGATAGTAGAAGGCAGTGTAGTTTAATGAAAGGAATAGTAGAATTAAGAGTCAAAGGAACTGGATTGAAACTCATAGTTCTTAAGACCCTGTGAAGTAGAAAGAATGAATAAATAAAAGAGATATTTCAGAAGTGGAATCAGTAAGTTGTAATGACTAAATGGATATAAAGATGAGAAAGACAAAGAGAGGTTTCCAGTCTTGGTGACTAGAGGAACATTATTAGAAATAGGAATATTAGGAGGGCAGGTTTTGGAACAAAGATAATAACGTTTATTTGGTTTGTGTTAAGCTTAAATGCTGATGGCTCATTTAGATATTGTCTAGCAAGCAGCTGGTCATTTAGACCTGTAGCCCAGAGTAGAGCTCAGGACTGAAATATAGGTTTGGGGAGTCTTTAAAAGATTCATAATTGATCTCGGGGAGGCAGGGGAAGGAGGGAAGGAGAGAATCTGAATCCCAAAATGTCAGAAAACAATTGTCAAAAATTGTTTCTACATGTAATTGAAACAAAAAAAATTTTCAATAGTCAGAAAAAAAAAGTCAGTTAAAAGCTCCCTGTGAGTTGATGAAATACCAGAGGAGAGAATATAGGGAAAAGATGTTTGAGAATAGGATGCCAAAGACCAAAAAAGAAGAAAAACTCTTGAATTAAGTCTGCCCCTTCCCTCCTTGTTACATTCCCATTTATACTTGAACTTACTGTGAAGTGTTTTTAAAAAAGAGTACCCTGGGTAAGTCATTTAATTTCAGTTGGCTAGTCCTTAATGCTCCTTGACCTTGGAGCCAATACTTAGTATTGATTCTAAGATAGAAGGTAAGGTTTTTTAAAAAATCAGAATACCTATATTCAGAAGACTGAAGGAGGAGGAGAAAGATTGGAAATGTTGCAGTATAACTGAAACCTAGAAGGAAGAAAGGGTGGGTGAAAATTTTTATATCATCTAGAGCAGTGATTCCCAAAGTGGGCACTACCTCCCCCTAGTGGGTGCTGCAGTGTTCCAGGAGGAGTGGTGATGGCCACAGGTGCATTTATCTTTTCTATTGATTGCTATTAAAATTAAAAAAAAATTAATTTCCAGGGGGCTAAGTAATATTTTTTCTGGAAAGGGGGCGGTAGGCCAAAAAAAGTTTGGGAACCACTGATCTAGAGAGATCAGAAATAACAACACTCAAAAACCCCTCTGTGTTTCCTTTTAGTTCTTATCAATTTGACAAACTATGAAGTCAAAATGATTTTATGAGATTATGTCATCTGACCTCTAGCTAACTTTAGGGGTTAGCTAGAATAGTCCAAATGCTTCCTGAATGGTAATGCTTTTTCAAGATTTAACCCATGCTTGAGTCTATAGAAGCAAGCCTTTAACAGCACATTAAATGTCTTTTTTAAAGGAAAGAAAACCCCACCTCTACCACCTCATAATTCAGTTAATCCATTAAATGTAAAGAAGTTTCCCAGAGCATAAAATCTGTTTAATGCTTATGTGTCTTGCCTTTTTTGTTTTCAAACATATTAGCACTGATAGTTACCATTTTTTTTTTTTAAACCCTTACCTTCCATCTTATATTCAATACTGTGTATTGGATCTAAGGCAGAAGAGCTGTAAAGGCTAGGCAATGGAGTTTGAGTGACTTGCCCAGGGTTACACAGCTAGGAAGTGTCTGTGGCCAAATTTGAACCAAGGACCCTGGCTCCACTGAGCCACCCAGCTGCCCCTGATAGTTGTCATATCCTAATGAAATAAAGATAGTAGATTGTGATTGGCTGACCCTTTCTATACTGATTGATTTGGGAGTATATGGGGTGGGGGGAGTGGGGCTTGGGTAAGAGAAGACAGTGTATAAGCCCACAGGAATGGCAGAAAGCATCAAAACAGAAAGCCTTACTGACACAGGTCATAAGCTCTGATCCTCTCTGGAGAGTGTACTTGTTTTTGGACCAGGTAGTTATAGGGTATAAGAATGGGTAAGAAAACTGTTGATCTTAAATGGAGGAAAAAGTGATTCTGATCCTTTCATACCAACAAAGTTTATCTCAGAGGCAGAGTCTGAGCCAGTGCACCCCTGCCCCCCAAAACTCTTATCTGTTTTCTGGGTCTTATTGGTGTTGCCAGAATGAACTCTGTTCTTTCCATCTTTTGTTTCTCTTCTTCCAGTCTCTTTGTTGAAGTTGTTTCTTTCAAGGTCCAACTGAGATGCTACCTTCTTCAAAATACTTTTCTATAACCTCACTTCCCTAAATGAAAGCTATTTCTCTCTCCTTACTAAAAATTATCCTAGTTTGCCTTGACTTCTCTTGCACTTCTTTTGTATCACAGTTGTTTGTGTGACTACAAAGTTCTTTTTTATTATTCTTTTTAAAATTTCTATTTAGAATATTTTTCCATGGTTACATGATTCATGATTCCCTCTCCTTGCTCTTTCTTTCCCCCTCCCAAAGCAGACAAGAAGTTCCACAGGGTTATACATGTATCATTGTTCAAAGCTTATTTCCATGGTATTCATATTTTCAGCAGAGTGATCTTTAACATAAAAACCCTAATCGTATCCCCATAGCACTACCTGATTGATAATGTATTTTTCTGATCATTTCTGCTTCCACAGTTCTTTCTCTGGATGTGGGTAGCGTTCTTTTCCATAAATCCCTCAGAATTGTCCTAGATCATTGCATTGCTGCTAGTAGAAAAGTCTATTACATTTGATTTTGCCATTATGTATCAGTCTCTGTGTACAACAGTGATGGGCAACCTTTTGAGCTTGGTGTGTCAAAATTTGCCAAAAAACTGAGCATAACTTGGGTGGTGTGTTACTTCAAAAAAAACATAATTTCACGATATTTATAGTTTAAATATCAAAAATGTATAAGTATTTAATAAACCAAAATAGGTAAAATTTTTTTTTAAACCATTATCTTCCATTTTGGAGTCAATACTATGTATTGGCTCCAAGGCAGAAGAGTGGTAAGGGTAGGCAAGGGGGTCAAGTGACTTGCCCAGGGTCACACAGCTGGAAAATGTCTGAGGCCAGATTTGAACCCAGGACCTCCCATCTCTAGGCCTGACTCTTAATCCACTGAGCTATCCAGCTGCCCCCATAGGTAAATTAATATAGGTAAAATTGTCATCTACAGAGCACAGAGTGTCTACACTCTGTTTCATCCTCGGCGTGCGGCCCCATACTTCTCGGCCGCGTGTCATCGAAAATGGCTACGCGTGTGTCATAGGTTTGCCATCACTGGTATACAGTGTTCTCCTGGTTCTGCTCCTTTCACTCTTCATCAATTCCTGGAGGTCTTTCCAGTTCACATGGAATTCCTCCAGTTCACTATTCATTTCGGTACAATAGTATTCTATCACCATCAGATACCACAATTTGTTTGGCCATTACCCAATTGCTGGAATATATCCTCATTTTCCAATTTTTTGCCACCACAAAGAGCGCAGCTATAAATATTTTTTGACTACAAAGTTCTTGAGAGTAAGCCTGTCATATATATTTTTGTATTCTCAGCCTTACACAATATAGATGTTTTGTAAATGTTAAATTGAATATTAATTAATAAGCAACTTATCAAACACACTAAAGAGTTGAGAGTATAAAGGAGCCAAAGATTACTTGGTAATATTGCTATCCTTTCTTCTTCTTTTAGGCTGTGTCTAAAACTTAGACAACATTTTGTAAATAATTTACAATTTACTTAAGTTTCCCTTTTCAGAATTATCTTTAAAAAATTAATTTTAATACCTTTTCAAATACAATTAAAAACAATTTTAACCTTCTTTTAAAAATGTTTGAGTTGCAACTTCTCTCTGTCCCTTCTTCACCCCTCATTGAGAAGGCAAACAATTCAATATTATAAATGCATAGTCATGTAAAACATTCATATCATGGAAGAAAACACAGATCAAAATAAAATTTAAAAAGCATGCTTCAAAAAATAAAAAATAAATAAAAATAAATATATTTGGTAAAAAAAAAATGTAATGGATGTAACTTCAGAACCAGTAATGCTTAGGAAAGTCTTCATAAAACCCCATTCTTGTTCTACCTCCTAGATTTTTTCTGGTATTTAATGAATCAGGAATCTTCTCCCCTACCTCCAATCCTCCATGAAGGAAAATTGTTTCATTTTTTTTTCTTTTTTCATGCTTCACAAACTGAGGTCCAGTGTTCTTTAGTATCTTTGGTCACCAACTATATTCTCATAGTAGCTACAAATCTGATGTCCTCAGCCTTTTTTGTAAGGCCTCCACAGTCTGCCTGTCTATCTGTCTCTTTCTTTGCGTGTGTGTATACTCTGTGTGTATATGTGTATATATATATACATATATATGTATATGTATTTTTTCCTCCTTTCATATACTTTGTACCAGCCAATCAGGGCAGATAGCTTCTTTTCTATAGAATATATCATTTTCTATTTCCGTGCTTCTCTGCAGATTGTCTCACATCTAAAAAGCACTCCTTTCTCACTTTTCCATGTGGAATTCCTAGCTTTACTTCAAGACAGATCAGGTACCACAAAGGATATGTTCATATTCATTCTTAGTTGCTAACACTCCCTTACAATGATTATGTACTATCTTTACTTTCTTTGTATTTGTTTATCTATGCATATGTTATCTGTTCCCCAAGAAGCAAATAAGCTCTGTGAAAACAGTATTTTTTTCTTTGTATTTCCTATGCCTTGTACTTAGTAGGCAATTAATAAATGACTGTGGACTTACCCTGAAAAAAAAAAAAGTATGCTTCAATCTGTATTCAGACTCTATCAGTTCATTCTTTGTAGATGGGTTGAATTTTTCCTCTTAAGTCCTTTGCCATTGTCTTGAATCATTGTATTGCTAAGAATAGCCAAGTCATTCACAGTTGATAATCATATAATATGGCTTGTATACTTCTGGTCCTGTTCATTTCACTTTCATATGATTCTTCTTAGGTTTTTCTGAAATCATCCTGCTTGTTTCTTATAGCATCACAATCATTTGTCACAACTTATTCAACCATTCTTCAATTAATTGGCATCCACTCAATTTTCAATTCTCTGCCTCCTCAAAAAGAACTGCTATAAATATTTTTGAGCACATAGATCCTTTTCCTTTTTCTTTGATTTCTTTGGGGTACTCATCTAGTAGTGGTATTGCTGAGTCAAAGGGTATGCACAGTTTTATAGCCCTTTTGGACATAGTTCCAAATTGTTCTCCAGAATGGTTGGATCAGTTTACAACTCTGCAAATAGTGATATAGTGTCCCAATTTTCCCACATCTCTTTCAACACTTATCACTTTCCTTTTCTATCATATTAGGCAATCTGATAGGTGTGAGGTAGTATCTCAGAATTGTTTTAATTTGCATTTCTCCAGTCAAGAATGATTTAGAGCATTTTTTCAAATGACCATACATAGCTTCGATTTCTTCTGAAAACTACCTGTTCATATCCTTCAACCATTTACCATTGGGTGGAATGACTTATATTCAGAACATTTGTCTATTTCTCTATATATTTGAGAAATGAGTCTCTTTATCAGAGAAATTCACTGTAAAATTTTTTTCACACGATTATTTTGTATTAGCTTCTATCCTATTTCGTACCCCCCTCCTGTTTATCCTTCTCACTTTCTTCTTTCACTCTATCCCTCCTCAAAAGATTTTTGCTTCTGACCACTGCCTCCCCCAGTCCACCCTTCCTTCTATTAGGTTTTTCTCCTCTGCTCTTTCTTATATCCCCCTCCCTTCTACTTCCCTATAGGGCAGGGGTCAGCAACCTTTTTGGCCGTGAGAGCCATAAACGCCACATTTTTTAAAATGTAATTTCATGAGAGCCGTACAGTGCTCACAGTGCCGCTCCTGTAACAGCGCCTGAAAAAAAATGGACTTTATGGCTCCTGCAGAAAGAGCCATACATTGCTGACCCGTGCTATAGGGTAAGGTTGATTTCTATATCTAACTGAGCATGTATATATTTTGATGAGAATTAGTTTTCAGTGTTGTCTGACACCACCCCCACCCATCTTCTCCTCCACTATAAAAGTGCTTTCATGCCTCTTTTTATCAGATGATTTACTTCATTCTACCTCTCCATTCTGTTTTCTCCCAGCACATCTCTCTCATCCCTTAATTTTTTTTAGATATCATCCCATCATATTCAACTCATACTCACTCTGTCTATATAGACTTCTAACTGCTCCAATAATGATAAAGTTCTTAGGAGTTGCAAGTATCTTTTTATCATATAGGAATATAAACAGTTGAAACATATTGAATCCCTTATAATTTCTCCTTCCTGTTTACCTTTTATACTTCTTTTGAGTCTTGTATTTGAAAGTCAGATTTTTCTATTCAGCTCTGGTCTTTTCATCATGAATACTTGACAGTTCTCTGTTTCATTAAATATCTACTTGTTTTCCCTGAAGGATTATACTCTGGTTTACTGGGTAGGCAATCTCGGTTGTAATTCTAGCTCCTTTGCCCTCTAGAATATCATCTCTTAAGTCCCCCAGTCCTTTAATGTAAAGCTGCTATATCTTGTGTGTTCCTGAGTGTGGCTCTATGATATTTGAGTTTTTTCTTTCTGAAGGAGCTTGTAATTTTTCCTCCGTGACCTGGGCATTCAGAAATTCGGCTCTCATATTCTTGGGAGTTTTCATTTGGGGATCTCTTCTAGGAGGTGGTCAGTTGATTCTTTCAATTTCTCTTTTACCCATTGTTCTAGGATGTCAAGGCAGTTTTCCTTGATAATTTCTTGAAAGATGATATGTAGGCTCTTTTTTTTTTTAATCATGGTTTTGTGTTGGTACAATAATTCTTAAATTGTTTTTCCTTGATCTATTTTCCAGGTTTGTTTTTCCAGTGAGATATTTCGCATTTTCTTTTCTTTTTTTTTTTTTTTAACATTTGTTTCATAGTTTCTTGTTATCCTGTGGTGGTATTAGTTTCCACTTGCTCAATTCTATATTTTAAGGAAGAATTTATTTATAGTGACCTTATGTACTGTTTTTTCCACTTGGCCAATTATTTTATAAGATGCTCTTTGTTTTCAGTGAATTTTTGTACATCTTTTTTTCTATTTGGCCAATTCTGCTTTTTACGAAATTTTTCTCTTCATTGGATTTTTGTGCCTCTTTCAATTTGGCCAATACATGTTTTTATGGGGTTTATTTTTCTTTAGTATTTTTTGTGCCTCCTTTACCAAGTTATTGATTCCTTTTTTAAAAAATTATTTTCTTATATCACTCTTACTTCTTTTCCTAATTAAGATCCTTATTTGAGCTCTTCCAGGAATTTTTTTTCCTGAGATCAATTCATATTTTTCTTTTGAGATTTTAGAAAAGCTGTTTTGAATTTGTGGTCTTCAAAGTTTATGTTTTGATCTTCCCTGCCACCATGGTAACTTTATTTGGTCAGGTTCTTTTTTTTGCATTTGCTCATTCCCCCAGCCTATTTATTGACTTTTAATTTCATATAAAAGTTGGGCTCTGCTCCTAGGGTGGAGGGAGAAACTAGCCCAAACTTTATATTTTTTTGTGCTACTGTTTCAGAACTAGTTTTGGAATTATGTAAATTTTCAATCCTTCCAAGGTGGTATGATCCAAATGACATGTGGTCACTGCTCTGCTGGCCTGTACTGTGTTCTTTGAGTGACCACAAGCAGCAGAGCCAAGATGGCGGCTTAGTAGCGGCCAAAAGCCTGGAACCTCTCTGACTATCCTTCCAAACAGTCTTTAAAAGGCACCTCAGCAGGACAAGTGAGGGGGCTTTCCTACTGAGTACAACTTGAAAGATAGGGAGGGAGGGAGGGAGGGAGGGAGAGAGGGAGAGAGAGAGAGAGAGAGAGAGAGAGAGAGAGAGAGAGAGAGAGAGAGAGAGAGAGAGAGAGAGAGAGAGAG
>NC_058134.1:282120814-282176336 GCF_016433145.1 Gracilinanus agilis
AAAAAAAAAAAAAAAAAAAAAAAAAAAAAAAGTATAAAGTCAGTCCCAGGCCCTGGCATCAGGTCCAGGAAGTCCAAAACATTGGACCCTCTCAGTCCTCCTCAGCAAGTAAACACTTAGCCCCAGGGCAAAATCCTTTAAGCCAGAAGTAGAGACAGAATCGGCAACTGATTATATGGTTTGAAGTCTACAAGTACTACTCTTCCTTTATCTCTACCACTTATTTTATTCTATTTGATATTCTAGATCTTTAAGTTTTCCAAATGAATTTTATTATTTTATTGAGTTGTACTGATTTACCTCTCTATTTTTTTAGCCATACTAATAAAAATTCATTTGCAAAACTAAAAGGTCTAGAACATCAACGAGAATAAAATAAGTGGTAGAGATAAAGGAAGAGTAGCACTTGCAGACTTCAAAACATAAACTAGTAATAATCAAAATAATTTGGCATTGTTTTAAAAAATAGAGAGGTAAATCAATGGAACAGATCATATATCGTATACATGAAAATGAGAAATAATGGCACTCAACCCAGTGTTCTATGACCTAGAAAACCTAAATTACCTAAAAAAAGAAAGGTCTATTTCATAAAAATTGCTGGGCAACTGGAAAAAGATCTGGACTAAATTTATACTTAGAACAAGTATACACCATATTCCACAATAAATTCTATTAAGATTTGTGACTAAAATATTGAAGTAGAGAAGAAGACTGTATAGTTTTTACAGATATGGGTAAGAGCTGTATTCTTTTTTTTTTTATTTTAAACCCTTAACTTCTGTGTATTGACTTATAGGTGGAAGAGGCAATGGGGGTCAAGTGACTTGCCCAGGGTCACACAGCTGGGAAGTGTCTGAGGCCGGATTTGAACCTAGGACCTCCCGTCTCTAGGCCTGGCTCTCAATCCACTGAGCTACCCAGCTGCCCTAGCTGTATTCTTAACTAAATAAGAGACAGCGGCAAATTGCTAAAAATAAAAATGACAATTTTGTTTATATTGAAACCTGAAAAACTTCTGCATAAACCAAATTAATACACATAGCACAAAAAGGAAAGGCATCAAATGAAGGGGAAATCTTTGTATCATATTCCAGGTTTAGTATCCAAAGTATTTAAATAACTAAAAATGATCTGTAAGATCAAAAGCAGTACCCCCTTAAACAGTCAAAGGATATGAAGAATGCTCATAACGATTCCAAACTATTAGTAACCATGTGAAAGAATATTCCCATCTCTCTGTAGTGTTTAAGTAGGTTGATTTTTTTTTTTTTTTGTCTATTCCTATTCCATTACAAAAGTATTGATCAGCCCCATGATAATGATAGCCTTTCTCCCTCCATTTTGCTACCAATCCTTACCTCTTGGACCCAGATACACAGACATGGATTAATGATGTTGCTGAGCTGTACTTTGCTTACAAGAACTGGGAGTTTTGTGGAATTATATGAGTAAGATATCAAGTCTCTCCCAGTCATTAAAAGTCACCAAATTCTTAAAACAAAACAAATCTGTACTTATAATTTCACAACTCTGGCCATATTGCTACTTGCTATGTTTTGTTCCAACCTAGTTAATATCCCTAAGAGTTTCAAAATTATTTAAAAAAAAATTTTAATGCTATTCTCTCTTCTCACTTCTCTTTTCACTCATTCTTCAGCTCCTTTTAATCTGACTTCTAACCTCATTGTTAATCTGAGTGCTTTCTCCACAGTTACCAGTGTTTACTTAATTACCATATCTCATGACCTTTTCTCAATTTTCTTCCTTCTATACCATTCTGCAGCATTTGACAGTGATTACCACCCTCTTCCCCTAGATCAGTGATGGGAAAACTTTTTAAAAAGGGGGCCAAAGGAAAGGAAATGCTCATCTGTCAGTCTGTTTCTAAGGCAACTCTTGCGAAGTTTCATTGTATTGTATCCTACTCATTGTATTTGTCAGATTAGGAAGAATGTCACGTGGCAGGATAGAACATTTCAGGGGGCCATAGTTTGCCCATCACTGCCCTAGATAATTTTTCCCTTCTGGGTTTCTTTCTTAGTTCTCTTGCTACCTATCAGACTGTTCCTTCTCAGCATTCTTTCTGAATCATTGTAGATGTTCCTTCCTTTAACTACCAATATGCTAGTATGCCTCTAGGCTATATCCTGGACTTTTTATATATATGTTTGTATATATATATATTTATTTATTATCTATATTTATATTTCATGTATATATTCCATTAGGACCACATCAGCTTCTGTAGGTCCGTCTCTACACAGATAGCCCCCATATCTTAGAGATCCAGTCCTGGTTTCTTTCTCCATCATAGGATCATTGACTGACTATTGGATATTTCAAATTGGAATAGGCATCTCTAACTCCAGAAATCCAAAACAGAATTCATTATCTTCACTCCCTCATCTTCCCCCATCCCCTTTTCTCAAGTTCTTTCTAGTATTTGTATTTCTTTTTAGGATACCACCATTCTTAAATTCACCCAGGGTTTGCAGCCTTGGAGTCAACCTTGACTCTTCACTCTCCTTCACCTCATATAACCAATCACTTGTCATGTCTTGTTCATTCTACCTTTACAACATCTCTCATACCTGGACAGATATCTTGGTTCTGTTGTGAGGATTTGAAGAGGGAAAAGAGGAAGGATAAAAGTAGAAACATGTTGATGGAGAAAGAAGAAATGTGGTGGTGGAATTTCCTTCTCATAATTGAGAGGCTTGGAAGAAGAATACATTAGCATGGTGGGGGAAGTGGGCATCAGACTAGTCTTACTCAAATAAAACAGACAAAGGAGGCCTAAACATACATATAAACAGACAGAATTTGGTTTAGAAATACATCAAACTCAATATTGAAACAAGTAGAGATGAAGAGTAGGTAGGTGGAGATGCATTGAGGAAAGATAATACTGGAGAGCAAATAGCCACAAGCAAAACAAGCTTTCTGATGCTGAAGAGTATATTACAAGAGGAAAAAAAAAAAAAAGAAATTGAGCTGGAATCCAAGTCAGTGCCTTATATCACCTCTGGGGTATGTGAATACAGTGGAATTTTGTTAATGTAAGAAATGATGAAAGACAAATTCTGGGAATCTAGAGTAATATGAATTGATACTAAGTTGAAAAAGACCAACAATTAAGGAAATTATTTATTAAAGATTTTATATATATGTGTGTATTTAAGAATTAAGGAAAGCAATATTATAAAGAAAAACGACTTTGAAAAACTTAAAAGAACTCTGAGCAATAAAATAAGCAACCATATTTCCAGAAGTTCTATGATGAAGCATATTATTCATTTCCTAACAGGTGATGGGAAAGGATACAGAAGGAGATTATATTGTGAAGCTGGCCACTGAGTATTAGGTTGGCTTAGCTATGTTCATTTGTTACAAGAGGTTTTTTCTTCCTTTGTCTTAGTTTTTAATGGGATTTGGGTAGGATGAAGGAGGAGGGTTAGCAATAATGATACCAAGAAAAAAACATTGAAACTTTTTTAAATGGGCAGAGACCCAAAGAAATTTCAGTATAAAAATCAGACCAGCAGGGCAGTTTAAAAAATGATTCATGGAATCACATACTTTCAAAAAGAAAGAGCCAACCAGTGTGAAGTGGAGATTAATGATTTCATATGTAATCATCTTTGTGTTCTGTGTATATGGCAATGCTCTGGGTTGTGTCTTGTGAAGTGGCAGTGATTTTGTTTTTGGTGTTTAAGTTCAGAATGTTACAAATAAAATAAAATAAAAAAATTGACCCCTTCTCTCCAAACACACAGCTATCATCACCCCTCTTCTGTTGTGTTAATTAGTATCCATGCCCTAAGCCTTTCTCATCTCTAATTCATACTCATGGAGCTGGCATAGTTTTATTCCTAAAGCACAATTCTCACTGCTTCACTTGCCTACTTAATTAAGTGCACTGTGGCTTCCTACTAATTCTAGAAGCATATATAAACTCCTCTGTCTGGTAGAGACCTTTACAACTTGCCTCCAACCAGCCTCATTCCATGTTTCTCACTTGCATGTATTCATTCATCCAGCCAAACTGGGCTTCTTGCTATTTCTTAAAGATACTTTCTGTCTCAGTGCCTTTGCCCATGTTTGTTTTCCCATGTCTAGAATGCACTCCCTCCTCTCCTTTGCATCACAGAATCCCTAATTTCCTTCAAAGCTTAGTTCAAGAGCTGCTCTGTTCCCCATTTACTCAAGTTTTCTCCCTGGCATGACCTTTTATTTAGTTTATATATCCTTATGGCGTTTACGTGTTGTTTCCCCCAGTTTGAGGTAAGTTTGTTGAGGACAGGAACTGTGTTTTTGTCTGTGTAGCTCCAGTGCCTTAAATTGGGTCTGACATGCAAGTGGTGCTTCGAAAAAGCTTTTTGATTGATTTGTTGTGCTGGATTATTATAGTAGAACTGGCTCTACTCCAGATATGGTTACCTTGAATGAGAGTTACTATGCTATACCTATGACATTGGTTAATAAGAACAGAGTAGGACGAATTTGGCTTCAACACACCATGTGAAATGGCTACCAAGAGCATCCTGGCCATGCTATGAAAGATAAGGAGGTGATATATTCTTCTCTATTATATAGTTTATGTTAGGGTAGTGTTTGAAAGGATGGGAGAGAAGTAGATGACCTTTAAGATCCCTTCCATGCCTTTGATTCTGTCCTTTTTTTCCCTTTATTCTGGGACTCTTTGAATCAAGCAGTAAGAATAGAAGCAGCAGAGAGAAAACCACCTCTGGTGCTCTGTCTATGAGGGAGGCAAAGGTCTGATCCTTTTGCTAAAGGAAGAGAAAAATGGCCAGTAATGCAGAGAGCCTGTCTGAAAACCGCAGTAAAGCTCGATGGCCGCATCATCCCATTAAGCAAGGCACCTGCAGTTCTCATTTTAGAGCAAGTACCACCATAGCAGATATTGAGCAAATAAAGCAGGAACATTTCCAGAACATTTTAATGGAGTTACTCCCTCTTCATTCCTTCCTGAGAATTGCTGTGGATAGAAATTAGCTCCTGTGGGCTTTCCCCACAAGTTAGTAGCTCCTTTGCAGCCAGAGAGAAAAGATGGTTTTTTTGTTTTGGGGATTTGAAATTGGGGCCACCATCACCATCAATTGAATGAGTGCCACTGAAGTCTATTTTGGTTGATTTTTATAGTCTTCAAGGAGTTGGCACATGTTCTAACTGACCATGTTCCATTAATACTTCATATTCCAACATACCTCTCCCTAGTATTTTATACCCTTTCAGAGCTTCAAAATGAAGAAGGTCCATAAAGGAACTTTTTCTTATAGTCATCTAACCCATGGACTAACAGAAACTACCTCTCTAGATTTGGTTCTTAGTCTTTCTATCTCTAGGTAAAGGGCTATTTAAGAACAAGGTATTAGTGACTTAAGTTTTTCTGGTTTTTCTCCTTTTTAACATGGTGGCTATTTGGGGAATAGTCTCCACTTGATCTGAAAAGATTATAGTGAGGTATAAAGCCCTAACCCATTTAATAGAATAGGACAAAGGGTTTTTTATTTGTCAAGCCGCTATTCTTGTTTTCCTCTTGGGTCTATAGACTTAAGCAAACAATTCCAGACCATCCCTACTGTTCTCTAGTGTAATGTTCTTTTGGCTCAGTGCCTAGAAAGTTGCTTATAGAATTGATGGAAGAATACATAATCTCATTCTGCTCTGGAATGCATTTACCTTGACAGACCAGAAATTTATAGGGAATATGCAGCAGTCTCCCTGACAAAAGATTGCTCTATCTTGGCTTCTGATCACCTATCTCCTTATCATCCCATCTTCTGGCCCCAGCAGTCTGGCAGTCCCTTGTGAGCAACTTTTGAACTACTGAGTGTCCTCAGGAGACATTCAGCTTTAGAAATTATATTGCTTGACTGGCTGAAATGTTAAATGTGCATAAAGTAGGATGCAAGAGATATGTATATAGGCCCTCATGGGGGCTTGATAGGTATGCATTGTTCTCTTGTGGTTGCATTTTATTTTGTCCCTTTCCCCTCTTAGAACTACTCTTCCCTCTTTTGTCCTCTTCCTTCCAAACAGGTCATGAAACTTGAAAATAATTTCTTGATATTTTTACTCATTTCAATTTCCTTTCTTTTTCTAAAACATTACCTTTTGAATAATAACCTCTCTTATGTAGGTGCAGTTAAGAAAACAAAATCAAAGTCTTACCTTCTATCTTAGAATAAATAAGTATCAAGTGACTTGCCCAGGGTCTGAGGTCAGATTTGAGCTCATGTCTTCCTGACTCCCCACCAGGTACTCTTATCCCCTAGACTTTTCTAACTAGGATATCCATTAAGGAGACAATAGGATTTAGTCTGGTTTTTGGTTTTGTTTTGTTTTGTTTTGTTTTGTTTTTACTAGTTTCTATAAAAAACCATCTAGATTCTGGTGTGGTTTTCTTTTTCTTTTTCTTTTTTTCTTTCTTTTGAAGTGGAGCTGGAAGAGAGGACTAAACAAACTATAACCTCCAAAACATCATTCCTTCAGACAGTTTGATATTAATTTTTTTCTTGGCACTTTGGTCTAGAAATTTAGACAGTATCCAACAATGTAATATCATATCAGGTATCTGGATTATTGATCCTCTTCTAGACATAGGGGGAAAGGAAAGCGACTCACAAATTAGGTTTCCATGCTTATTTGATGATTTAGTTGTAGAAAATAGCTGCTTTTTTACACACACACACACACACACACACACACACACACACACACACACACACACACCCTCTCAGGTTTTGAAACAACAATTTGAGGAAAAAAGACTTTTGGAATGAGAAAACATGATTGATTGCTGATTTCAAAGATTTAAGTGACTGCTTTGTAGAAAAGGGCACTACACTTATTCATTGTTGCTCTAGAAAATTAGAACTAAGACCAATGGGCAGAAGTTAAAGGGAGCTGTGTTTTGCTGCTATGAAAAAGGACTTTCTAAAAGTCAGAGCTATCCATCAGTGGAAAGGGCTATCACAAAGTAGTAAACTGTGTGTCTTGGAGTTGTTCAAAAATAGACTGACCATCTTTAGAAATATTATTAAAAGGAATCCTTTCACTGAAAAGGAGATTGACTCAAATGACCCAAGATTTCTTTCAAATCTCAGGTTTTATTAATTCAAGATAACAGTTATTGATCATCTTATATATGGAAGGGTGGGCACCAAAAGGGATACAAAGATGAGTTAAAATGTGATCCTTGGCCATAAAATGCTTTGTGTTTAATAGGAGAAATGTATACAGACAGCTGTAACAAAAGAATTCAAGTGAACATAAATGGATGGTACAAAGTACTATGATTCTTTATTTCTGTTGAAGTAGCTCAGCCAAGAACTGTCATTTATCTTTGATTATATAAAATTAAAAAGCTTTTGTACAAACAAAATGAATGCAACCAAAATTAGAAGGAAAGCAACAAACTGGGAGAACATTTTTATAACAAAACTCCCTGACAAAAGTTTAATTTCAGAAATATATAAGGAACTAAGTCAAATTTACAAAAAATCAAGCCATTCCCCAATCAACAAATGGTCAAGGGACATGAATGGGCAGTTTTCACATGAGGAAGTCAAAACTATTAATAAGCACATGAAAAAGTTTTCTAAATCCTTCCTGATTAGAGAAATGCAAATTAAAACAACTCTGAGGCACCACCTCACAATGTTTGTTTTAAATTCAGGGAAGTGTCTAGCAGACTCCCTATGGACATGTGGGAGACTTTGAGACTACATTACCCATGATTCCAATGGGTCTTAGGCCATAGGGACGTCAAAGGTCCCCACGCAGGGAGCAGTTTAAATTCAGAGGAGGGCCAAAAGAATGCCTCTTGATCTTCCTGAGGGGCTAAAAGCTAGGCAGGCGCCGTCACATATATATTTTACCAACATGGCCATGGCTTTTATTAAACTACTAATTTCTCTTATTATATCAGTCTTTATCATTTTTAATCTTAACAACACATAGCAGATTGGCCTATATGATAGCAAAAGAAAGTGATAAATGTTGGAAGGGATGTGCCAAAACTGGGATACTAATACTCTGCTGGTGGAGTTGTGAATTGGTCCAACCATTCTGGAGGACAATTTGGAACTATGCACAAAGAGCTCTAAAAGAATGCCTGCCCTTTGATCCAACCATACCACTGCTGGGTTTGTACCCCAAAGAGATAATAAGGAAAAAGACTTGTACAAAAATATTTATAGCTGTGCTCTTTGTGGTGGCAAAAAATTGGAAAATGAGGGGTTGTCCATTGATTGGGGAATGGCTGAATAAATTGTGGTATCTGTTGATGGTTGAATACTAGTGTGCTCAAAGGAACGATGAACTGGAGGAATTCCATGTGAACTGGAAAGACCTCCAAGAATTGATGCAGAGTGAAAGAAGCAGAACCAGGAGAACATTGTACACAGAAAGAGACTGATGCACTGTTGTACAATCAAATGTAATGGACTTCTCTACTGGCAGCAATACAATGATCCAGGACAATTCTGAGGGACTTATGAGAAAGAATGCTATTCATATTCAGAGGAAGAAATGTGGGAGTAGAAACACAAAGGAAAAACAACTGCTTGAACACATGTTCGATGGGGATATGATTGGGGATATTGACTCTAAGTGATCCCCTGGTGTAAATACCAATAATATGGAAATAGGTCTTAATCAATGATACATGTAAAACTTAGTGGAATTTCATGTTGGCTACGGTGTGTGTGGGGGGGTGTGAGTTGGAGGGGTGGGAAAGAACATGAATCTTGTAACCATGGAAAACCACTCTAAAATAATTAAAGTTTTTCAATTAAAAAATGTAAAAAAAAAAAACCAAAAAGATTTAATTTCAGAAATATATAAGGAACTAAGTCAAATTTACAAAATATCCTCACTATCAAATTATCAAATATCAAGCCATTCCCCAATCGACAAATGGTCAAGGGACATGAATGGGAAATTTTCACATGGGGAAAACAAAACTATCAATAAGCACTAGAAAAAGTTTTTTAAATCCCTCCTGATTAGAGAAATGCAAATTAATGAGTCACTACTTCATACCTAGCAAATTGGCCTATATGATAGCAAGCAAAGGAAAGTGATAAATGTTGGAAGGGATGTGGCAAAATTGGGATACTAATACACTGCTGGTGGAGTTGTGAATTGATCCTCCATTCTGGAGGGCAATTTGGAACTATGCACAAAGAGCTCTAAAAGAATGCCTGCCCTTTGATCCAGTCATACCACTGCTGGGTTTGTACCCCAAAGAGATAATAAGGAAAAAGACATGTACAAAAATATTTATAGCTGTGCTCTTTGTGGTGGCAAAAAATTGGAAAATGAGGGGTTGTCCATTGATTGGGGAATGACTGAATAAATTGTGGGATCTGTTGGTGATGGAATATTATTGTGCTGAAAGGAATAAAGAAATGGAGAAATTCCATGTGAACTGGAATGACCTCCAACGATTGATGCAGAGTGAAAGAAGCAGAACCAGGAGAACATTGAACACAGAGACGGATGCACTATGGTACAATCGAATGTAATAGACTTTTCTACCAGCAGCAATGCAATGACCCAGGGCAATCCAGAGGAACTTGTGAGAAAGAAAACTACCCACATCCAGAGGAAGAACTATGGAAGTAGAAGTGCATTAGAAAAATATATACTCGATCGTGTAGTGTGTTAGTGATATGATTAGGATTTTGATGTTAAAAGATCACTACTGTAAATATAAACAGGGAAATAGGTTTTGAACCTATTTCCACACATATAACCAGTGGAACTGCTTGTCGGCTTTGGGAAGGGGGTGGAGAGAGCAGGGGAGGGGGGATTATGAATCATGTAACCATGGGAACATATTCTTAAAAAAAAAAAACAACAGTCATTCATGGCATAAATTTCATGTTTTACTAGTCCTTCAAATTTAGAGCACCAATCAGTTTGTGATCACATATTTCTAATTTCTGTGCAGAGCATAAATCTGTTGTGTTGAATATTTTGTAGAAGACAGAAACATTGGCCATTCTTTTGTCAGTAACCTTTTATTTAAAGTTGTTTTTCATTTATTGATTGGGATCCTAGTGTTTGGAAGCTAAGAACTCATGCAGCTATGTTTCCTAGGTCATAGTGAACAAAAGCAGTATACTGTTAGATAAATGTATATATATAACACTGATTCACCCCCCTCCCTCCATTTCTCAAGAACCTTATATATCTTCTCTTCTAAATTGAGCTAAAAAAGAGGGTGTTTATGATAACTATTGTTGAGAAACATTGTCCCCTAGTAGTATGTTCTGTTTTCAAGAGTGTACTGGGGATGGACATGGAATTTGAAAAAGTTTTCAAACTTGTCTTTTCAGAAGAAGAGTAGTTAGGCTTGAAGTCCAGTCATGACTCCATGAGAGGGGAACGGTCTCCAAACCATTATTGGTGCCAAGCATGTTTAACTTCAAGTGTTGCTTTGGGGAGAAGAAATCTGAAGTCTTTGTGGAAATAGCGTTTCTATTTCTAGCTGTGTACTTCTGTAACAATGCTGGCTTCCATGATAATAACTAGTCCCTTTGAGGGATGTGAGGTGAGTCACTGGGGGCACCAAAGCAGATTCCCTTCTCTTTGGAATTGAAATGAGCAGGGGCAAACCTGTCCTGATGCCATGACAGTGCACTGGGGCTTTGGAAACAGTTCACGAGGTCTTGTCCCAGCAGAGCCTTCAATGGGAAGCCAGGTTGGAGTTTGGGAAGGCCTTCATGAGAGGAAGCCCAGAAAGCTATCCTGAGCCAGCATTTTGTGTTCAGAAGAACAGAGATACCAAAATATGAAATGGAGTTCTGTATGTGGGGAATTTGTCTAATACCCTTGCTTTCTTTATACTTTCTCTTGCCATAGGTGTCTACAGACACTACTTTATTTTATTGAAGATGTCTAACAGTAACACTACTCAAGAGACCCTGGAAATAATGAAAGAATCAGAAAAAAAGCTGGTAGAAGAGTCTGTGAGCAAAAATAAGTTTGTATCCAAGGCATCGAGTAAAGAAGACATTGAAAAGGAAGGTGAGGAGGATGCTAGTGTTCGGCAGGAGACACAGGTAAGTGACCAGAAAAGCACACTGTAGCTCTACCTGGAAGGGTCCCTGTTGGATGCCTTTGGCAGAGGTCTCAAACTTCTTTTTTTTTTTTTTTTATATTTCAATTTCACTTTCTTTCAAAGACCTTTGGTTTTAAAATAATAAGGTCCTTCCAGACATAGAGCAAAACATAATTCCTCACCTCAGAATCATAGTACATGTAGATGGCTTAACTCTCTTCTCTAGATCTAGATCTAATAATCCCAACTTAGTATCCTAATATACTTCAGATTTTCAGAAGAGAAGAAAGAAAATAGAATCACAAGCATGTGATGGGGCAAGTCATGAAACGTTGCAGTCATTAAAATCTCACAACCAAAACTGTGCATCTGTCCTAGTGCACAGTGTTAAAATTCATATCCTGGTTGTGTTAAAGCAATCAGCATTTAGTGGGTCAAAAATAGGATCTGAAATTGCCACTTGGTGTAGGTGATTGAGCAGTGTTTCACACCTTAGCTGCCATGTTGTTTTCTGCCCAAGTCTAGACTGTAGAAGAAGGCAGTTCTGTGACCAGACAGTATTTCTTCCTCCAGAATTTGACCTTTCTTTCATGAACTTACCTGGCATCAGAATCAATTCCAGCCAACCCTAGATGTTCTTGTATTCCCCTATGAACAGTAATCCTAAATTTCAGCAAATTCATTGACTAATATTTCTTTAAATAACCTGGCCTCCAAGTGCTTCAGAATTCTGAGAGTGTACTTGTGGACCATAACCATTTATCATCCCATATCATTCTATGCCTGATTATTCCTAGTCCTGTTCTTTATACTAAACATGACCTTTAGTCCCTTGACCTCTCAGTATGCTTTCTGGCTTGCCTTGCCTAGTTTTCCTGTCTTTGTTCAGACCATGTCATACTACATCCCTGTATTAAATCCCACCATCTGTCTCATCTATTTCTAATTATTTGCTATTGAACAACAATGGAAAAGGTTACACAAGTGTGCTGACTGGGTGCATTACAAATTATGTAGTCTGTCTTCTACTGGGCTATCACAACAGCCAGACATTTCTTTTATTCCTCTCCAGTTGATTCTTGGTCACTCCTTATAGCAGCCCTGTTTTGCTCACTAGATATCCCACAGCAGCTTCTTCGCCCTCTCTTGCTTCTCTTCATCCTTTGCTTAACTCTGCTTTATCTGTTACCCCTTCTCTTGCCATCATTTCCCATTTTCTCCTTCTCATACAGGCTAATCCATTTGCTTGTATCCTTATCCAAGCCCCTCCAGCAGCAGTCATCTCTGCATGCACTCTTTGATCTTTAATCTGTTAATCATTTTCTACTCCATGATGCTTTCTTTTCCCTAGGCTTTCAGGCTGCACTCTCAGTCTCCTTTGCCAGATCCTGGTTCAAGTCCTATCCTCTAACCACTGGTTTCTCATAGGGTTCTGCCTTGACCCTTTGCTCTTCTCCCGATATACTATGTGGTGATTTCTTTTTTTTTTTTTTAAACCCTTAACTTCTGTGTATTGGTTCATAGGTGGAAGAGTGGTAAGGGTAGGCAATGGAGGTCAAGTGACTTGCCCAGGGTCACACAGCTAGGAAGTGTCTGAGGCCGCTATGTGGTGATTTCATCAGCTCCCATGGATTTAATGATCATTTCTGTGATTTTGATTCTCAAATATCCCTATCTTTCTTCAACCTCTCAGCTGACCTCCACCTGTCTTTCAGATATCTCAGACTGGATGTCCAGTAGACATCTTAAATTCAGCATGTCCAAAATGAAACTCATTGACTTTTTCCTTAAACCGTTCTGCAGTCCTCACTTCCCTATTTGGGTAGGGGGCAATACCACTCTCAGTCCCCTGTGCTCACAACCTAGATGCCATCCTTCACTTCTTACTCTCTGTTGGCAAAGCCTGTTGATTTCACTTCTGCAACAGCTCTCAAATATGCCTTCTCTCCCCTGAGGTATCACCTCATACCTAGAAGATTGGCCAATATGACAGTAAAGGAAAATAATAAATGTTGGAGGGGATGTGGCAAAATTGGGACACTAGTGCATTGCTGGTGGAGTTGTAAACTGATCCAACCACTCCGGAAGGCAATTTGGAATTATGTGCATTGGGCTTTAAAAGACTGCCTGCTCTTTGATCCAGCCATACCACTTCTGGATTTATACCCCAAACAGATAATAAGGAAAAAATGTTTCTACAAAAATATTTATAGGGCAGCTGGGTAGCTCAGTGGAATGAGAGTCAGGCCTAGAGACGGGAGGTCCTAGGTTCAAATCTGGCCTCAGCCACTTCTCAGCTGTGTGACCCTGGGCAAGTCACTTGACCCCCATTGTCTACCCTTACCACTCTTCTGCCTTGGAGCCAATACACAGTATTGACTCCAAGACGGAAGGTAAGGGTTTAAAAAAAATATATATTTATAACTGCACTTTTTATAGTGGTAAAAAATTGGAAAATGAGGAGGTATCCCTCGATTGAGGAATGACTGAAAAAATTGTGGTATCTGTTGGTGATGGAATACTATTGTGCTGTAAGGAATGATAATCTGGAGGAATTCCATGTGAACTGGAAGAACCTTCATGAACTGATGCAGAGTGAAATGAGCAGAACCAAGAGAACATTTTACACGAAAGTGAAACATTATGGAATGATCAAATGTAATGGACTTTTCTACTAGCAGCAATGCAATGATCCAGGACAATTCTGAGGGACTTATGAGAAAGAGTGCTATCCACATTAAGAGAATGAACTGTGGGAGTAGAAATGCAGAATAAAAAACATATGGCTTACCACTTGTTTATATGGGTATATGATTTGGGGTTTTGGTTTAAAAAAATTTCTCTATTGCAAAAATGAATAATATGGAAATAGGTATCAAGTTTTAAAAAATTGTTAGTAAAATAGTAAGGGTTTTTTAAAAATGTCACTTACAGTTGGGATATGTTAAAGAGAGCTTGCTGTACTGAAAGAAGCACAGAATTTAGATCCTTTCTCTGCCTCTTGCTTTAAGATCATGGGAAATCCATATCTGATTTGCATCATAATTTATACATTTGTAAATAAAAGAGTTGGAAGAAGTGACTTTAAATAAAATTTTAAAAATATGCCTCTTCTCCTCTGATCTGCCACTGTCCTGGTACAGGGCCACATCAACTTATACTTGGACAATTGCTATAACCTGCTGGTAGGTCTGCCTGCCACAAATCCATCCACACTCCAAACCATCCTCCATTCTACCACCAAAGTAGTTTTCCTCAAGTACAGATCCAGCCATGTCTTAACACCACCACACATACTCAGTAAACTCCAGCGGCTCCCATATTGTCTCAGGGTCAAATGCAAAATCCTCTTTTTGTTGTTGAGAGCCTGCCCTCCCTCCTTTCCAGTCACTTTATTCCCTGAAATGTACTCTTTAATCCAGTGATACTGGTATCTTTTTTTTTTTTTTAAGCCCTTACCTTCCGTCTTGGAGTCAATACTGTGTATTGGCTCCAAGGCAGTAGAGTGGTAAGGATAGGCAATGGGGGTCAAGTGACTTGCTCAGGGTCACACAGCTGGGAAGTGTCTGAGGTCAGATTTGAACCTAGGAACTCCCATCTCTAGGCCTGACTCTCAGTCCACTGAGCTACCCAGCTGCCCCCAATACTGGTATCTTTGCTGTTCCTCAAACAAGACATTCCATTTCTAGACTCTGAGATTTTTATCTGTCTCCTTGTTTGGAATTCTCTTACTCCTCATTTCCACCTGTTGACTTCCCCGGCTTCCTTTAAGTCCGAGCCAAAATTCCATTTTCTATCAGAAGTCTTTCTCTCAAGTCCTCTTTATACTTATCCCTTCCCTCTTTTAATTATTTATGCTGCATATACATCTTGTTTGTACATATTTGTTTGCCTATTGTCTCCCCCCATTAGAGCATGAGCTTCTCGAGGACAGGGACTGTCTTTTGCCTCTTTTTGTATTCCTACAGCTTAGTACAGTGCCTGGCACATAGTAGGAACTTAATGCATGTTAACTAACTGACATAAATTTCTTCCTCTATTCTAGCTCTTCCCCTGATAGCTACAAACATGTTAAGATCTCCCATAGCCCTCAAAGTTTCCTATTGTCCTATTAAACTGTCATCCTCTATCTTTCTTCCCTTTCATAGCCATATTTGTAGAAAAAGCTCTCTTCTACATTCTCTCCTCTCATTCACTTCTCAGCATCTTGTGGCTCCTGGCTTCTAACATATCATTCATATGAAACTGCTTTCTCCAAAATTACCAATGTTCACTTAAATTACCAAATCCAATGCCCTTTCTTAGTCTTTATTTTTAACCTTTCTGCAGCACCCATACTGTTGACAATCCTTTTCCTCTAGGTACTTTCTCTTTTCTGGTTATTCTACCTAGCTCATCAATTCTTCTCAGCATTCTTTATGAATCATTGTTGATTTTTCTCCCTTTAACCATGAATATTGTCCCTGGGCTTTGTCCTGGACCTTCTCTTTTCTCTATATACTCTATACTAGCTCTTAGGGCTCATTTCTACACAAATGACTCCTATAGCTGTAAGTTTGGTCCTGATCTAGTTCTTGAACTCCCTTCATAAGATTACTGACTGACTGACTGATATTTTAAATTATGTCCTTTTGTTATCTGTAACTCAAAAAATCTCAAGCAGAAATCACTATCTTCTTTCCTTCCCCCCAATCCTACCTTTCTTCCTAATTTCTATTGTACTATTGATGATACTACTATTCTTAAATTCCCCAGCTTCACAGCCTTGGAGTCATCCTTTACTCCTCATTCTTCCTCATCCTATATATCTTGTCAGTTTGGTCCAATCTTGTTATTTCTGCCTCTTTGACATCTCTCATATCTGTCCACATGGCTATCATCCTTGTTAAGGTTCTTATCACTTATCTCAGTGATTTCCAAAGTGGGCGTCACCATCCCCTGGTTGGCACTGCAGCGATCCAGGGGGGTGGTGATGACCACAGGTGCATTTGGGGGCAGTGATAGTATGTGACAGGGGGTGGTAGGCCAAAAAAGTTTGGGAACCATTGTTCTAGGATATCGAAATAGAAATGGGCCTCCCTGTACTAAGTCTTTCCTCTTCCTAGTCCATATTTCACTGGCCTGCGAGAGTGCTTAACTGAGTTCATTGGCTCTCTTTTATCTCTAGAAGCATATACCAGCCTCATTCCATGTTTCTCACTTGCATGTACTCACTGGTCCAGCCAAACTGGACTTCTCGATATTTCTCAAAGACACTATCTCAGTGCCTTTGCCCATGCTTGTTTCCCTTGTCTAGAATGCACTCCCTCTTCTCTTCTCTTCTGCATCACAGAATCCCTAGTTTTCTACAAAGTTTAGTTCAAGAGCTGCCCATTTATTCATGTTTTCTCCCTGGCATGACTTTTTATTTAGTTTGTATATCCTTATGGGGGTGTTGTTTCCCCCAATTCGAGGTAAATTTGTTGAGGGCAGGAATTGTTTTATTTTTGTCTTGTAGCTCCAGACCCTTAAATCAGTCTTGGCATGTAAGTGGTACTTAATAAATGCTTTTTGATTGTTTGGCCAAGCCCAACTAAAATCAGCCATTTCCTTTATTGCCTGAGAGAAATGGTGCTTTTATAAGGATAGGAAACATTTTTTTACTCACTCTGAATACTGTCTAAAATTAAGAAAAAAGGAGGAATGTAGTCAGCCTTAGAAGAACCAAGACCTCTCTAAGTACTAAGAAACAATTTCTGAACATTTATAAAGGACTAAATGTCCTTGAAGACATTTTGGTTCACTAGCTATTTTCTCTCTTTTACTGATAAAATCAGAGAATTTCAGATTTGCAAGGATCTCAGTAGTCATCTAATCCAACTGATACTTGAAAAAGGATACTTTCCATCTTTAAAGAGCTTAGCCAGAGCTCTTTTATCCAGAGTACCTCAAGTGGTAGGAGCCCACTGCCTTATATAAACACTAGGTAACACAGTGGCTAAGGACCAGATCTGGTCAGAGGTCAAATCTAACCTCATACTTTACCTGTGGGACTCTGGGCAAGGCACTTAACTTTTCTTAGGCTCACTTTCCTCATCAGTAAGATGAAAATAATAATAGCACTGTTTCTGAGGGTAAGAATATTTGTAAAGTGCTTTACAAACTCTAAAAGCGTTCTCTAACTGCTAGCTTGTATTATTATTGCCTTCTTAGGTGTCCCATTTTCCCCTCATTTAGGTCTTACTTTACCCCAGTTTCCTCTTTTTATCTTCCTGCTCATTGTTCTTTTTTCTATCTATCCAAGCTAAGCAGAATAAGTAAAGGCTACTTCCACACAGCAATACTGTAGTTACTCAGAGACTACTCTTATGTCTCCTCTTTGTCTAATCATCTCCAGGCTAAAAATTCCCAATTCTTTTAACTGCTTCACATAGGACATGAACTTGAAGGCCTTCACCACCATTCACACTATAGGAAACTCTCCAAGTTACTATTTTCTTTCCTAAAGTGTGGTTCCCATGGCCAATTGAAGACTTGGTGTGATCTGACCTCCTTATTCATCTTAACTCTCTCTGATTGCAGTCCAAGATTGCACACAAGCTTTCTGGTCTGCTCTTTGTTGCCTCAATATTGAGTTTACAGTGCACTAACACATCCTGATCTTTTTCTAGCTATTCCTCTCTCAGCCTATACTTCTCAAGTTGGAAACTTTACATTTCTCCCTGTGAAATTATCTAGTGTGAGCCAGGCTCCTGCTCTGTTCTCCCTTCATCTTCCTTGCCTCATCTCCCTGTTATGTGGTTCCTTGGCTGCACATGGTCAGCTGGTCCTCTGGTCCCTGACTCCTGACACTAGCCATGAATCACAAATCATGTCCTGTTCATAATGGGGAAAGATGTTGCTACTGAGCTCTAAAGACATAGTGATTCTCTTCTCTGAGGGTCATTGTCAATAAGGCTACAGTTTTTATTCCATGGGCCTACAAAGCAGGTGTCAGGAGTAGCTGGCATAGTCTTTTACTTAGAAAAAGCTCATCTTAGGCCTAAAATCTAATCATGAGCAGGTACCTGCTGCTTTCCTCCCCCTGCTTCTGTGGAAACTCCTCCTCATACTGTGGTGGAGATGCAGACGTTTTTGCAGCAGTGCTATTAGCATTTACTGCTGCTTCTTTTTCTTTAAACTCTCTCCTTCTGGCTTAGAATGGATATGAAGTATTGGTTACAAAATAGAAGAGCAATATGTGCTATTCAGTAGGGTGAAGTGACTTGCCCAAGGTCATATAGCTAGGAAGTGTCAGAAGCCAGATTTTAACCAAGGACCTCCTGTCTCTAAGCCTGGCTCTCCATCCACTGGAATCATCCAGCTGCCCTCTATCAATGCTTCTTGTAGGAACTAATTCCCTTGAAGGCCTTGATACTACCTCTCAGGAGCCTGTATTATGATGGGAATAATTGGGACTTCCCACTAACATTGGGACCTCCATGGAAATAGCCCCTCTCTCTTCTATCTGGTAGCCCTTACCGGAGCCAGTATGGTGCAGAGGGTGAATAATGGGGCAATACCCCTCAGTTTTTGGACTATTGGAAATTTTTTTGACATTTTTGTTTAGCTGTTTGTATTGAACATACTTTCATGGAGAGAATTGTTGCCCTGCCATCAGCTCAGTTCCACTGTCCCAGTAAAGTTCTACATCTCTGTCCTAATCTTTTAAGAATTTTTACATTTAAGAATCTTGTTTTTATACCACTTTCTTTTTCAGATGTACCCCTTCGCAGAAATACAGCCTATGTAAAAAATAATGCGAAATTAGCCAACTTAATTCAACTGTATATGCAAATACATACCCATAGCTCTCAGCATTTCTACTGAAAGAAAGGTCTATCTTCTCAACTACCTCCAGGCCAAGCTTGCTTATTTCAGTTATTCAGTGTCATTTTATTGTTCATTCCATTTATTTTATAGTGATTGTGTCTACTATTTTTCTGAGCCTGATTGCTTCACTTTATCAATTCACATAATCTTACCATGTTTCTGTGACTTCTTTATCACTTTTTTCACCACAAAGTAATGGTCTCTGCACCAGTTTACTTAGCCACTTCACCATGGATGGATGGCTACTTTGTTCCTCTTATCTTCCACTAAAAAGGTCTCCCATAAAAGCATTACCATAATTGTTGGTTGAGTTCAATACTGTTTATACTATACTTCAGATATATTAGGGGCAGCTAGGCAGCACAATAGATAGAGAGCTCTAGGCCTGGGATTAGGAATACCTGAGTTCAAAAATAGCCTCAGATATTTACTAGCTATGTAACCCTGAGTAAATCACTTAACCCTGTTTGCCTCACTTTCCTCATTTGTTAAATGAGCTGGAGAAGGAAATGGCAAACCATTTTTTGGTAATGGAATGGCTGTTTGACTCTATATACATAATTTTACTTGTGTGATATTGGAAATTTGGGAGTCCTTGAACTAATTTTGAGGTCCCTGATCTAAACTTCCTATGGACATTTAGGGCTCTTTCAAACTACATTTCCCATGATTCCTCTTGCATAATCAGATAGACAGGAAGTATAATAACATAGAGAGAAGATATAAAAAGGAAGTACCTGGAAGAGCACGCACTCTTTCTGGGCTGAAGCAGCAACATTGGATTTTGCTCTCTCTCTTTTTATCTCTTCTACTTCCCTCTTATCTTTAACTATTGTAGTTAGATTTTTAGGGGTACAAGATGATAATGTCAAATGATCAATTGGGGAGACCAGTCTCCCAAATGATCACAGACGGGATTGTGATAATGAGATTAAATCTACCCTGCCCATCTTTAGATTTAATCACCAAAGGTGTAAACATCTCCATTTAACTCACAAGTTGGGAAGTCTGTAACCCACCTGTGTTAGAATGAGTAACAAATCAGAATTTGCTGACTGCCTCCTGGTAAAAGCATCTATTGTGATTGGACACGCAAACTAGGAGGAAGGCACAGGAAGTGACGCAAAAGAGGCCCCTTTAAAAAGGGAGAGTTGAGTGAGCCAGGTGTCTTCTGGTTGGTGAATGGGACCTGAAGGAGCTTTTCTGGCTCATGACCAGGACTTGGAGGAGCTCTGCAGCTGGTGAGACTGTTCTTAAATCTTTCCTTGGAAAGACTGAACCTTCCTGAACTTCTCTTAAGGAACTTCCTTTTAATAGAGACTCTGTGGCTGAAGCTTTTGCTTTGTTTGACTTGAGGCCCTTTGGGCTCCCTTGGCTGAGGGTTAATTAGATCTACCTGGATTGAACTAGGGGATCAGAGCAAATTACCTACTGTGTTAGATTACTTATCCTATCTTATCCTCTCTCTTATTTCCTTATTTCTACTTCCTCTTCTCAATTGTAAATAAATTTCCATAAAAGTCATTTTAACTTGACATTTTTCTTAATTGGGTATTGATAATTGTTCAGTCCCCGGGCAACCAACCTTTTAATATATATTCAACCAAAAGCCCCCTTTTTCCCCCTTATACTTGAAACCCACAATAACCATCTAAAAATAGTGCTGTGGTCTGCAAATTAAGTATGACACAGTTAGTTAAATGTATTAACTGATATGATAAATTTTATGACTTTTTACATCTTTAAAAAAAGCTTTTATTATATAATATGACCTCCTTTTGCTGTGCTTGTTTTATTCTTTTAATTTAATTTTTTCCAATTTAATAAAAATCCATTTTCTCTCCTTCCTACCTGTCCCTGGCCTTTTGATTAAAAGAAAAGAAAAGAAATGGAAAGAAAAGAAAAGAAAAAAGAAAACTAAGGCCATTATAACCCATATGCTTGGTCAAACAAAACAATCTCTGTTTTTTGGCCAGGTCCAGAAATATGTGTCTCAAACTGCATCCTGACTCCAATATCTCTGTCTATTGTTGGTTAGCATGGTTTATGATCAATCTTGGAATAGTGGTTGGTTAGTGTGTTAGTAATAGTTCTTAAGTCTTTTAAAGTTGTTTGTTGTTGTTGTGTAAATAATCTCCTGTTTCTGCTTATGTTGCTCTGTATCAGTTTATAAAAATTTTCCCAACCTGTTACTTTCTTTGACTGTCGATTGGAAAAAGGCTTTTTTTCTTAAAAATTTGAATCTGTGTTTTATATGATTTGATATTAAATGGACAAAATTTTGACATTTTTAGTTTATCATAAAACCACACTTCTTGTCACATTGTGTAGTAAATTTCCAATATACCTTTGACAAACTGTCTACTTTTCCAGGTTTAACCTTGATTATAGCTTATAAGTTTTTAGTGGGGTTTAAATTAGACCTATTTCCAGGCCACTGAAACATTTATCTTCTTCATTTGGGTAGGTTTCCTTTTTCATGTTGAATGGCATGATATATTGCCATGATGTATTCCATTTTTATTTGTGAATTCCTGTAATTCTGGAACAAATCTACTTCTCAGTATGTTACTATATTTATCATAGTTCATTCTCTCAATGGGGATAAGATTTCTAAGGCCATTAGATGTAAAAAAGAATCCTGAAAATATTTTAAGGGTTTATGTGTGTGAATATTGTACCCAGATTTTACAGGTTCACCTGGACTACTTTTGATCATTGTGGTATTAGAGTTGAATTAAAACATGAGTGTTGTCAATAAAAATAACATTTTTCCTATCTTCAGTGCTACAATCTTTGTTTTGTTGCACCCTGACAAGCATTTTTTCTTCATAGTAATGTTGAGCAACTTTTTTTTTTTAACTGTTCTTGGTATTCCTCCATCTTCAAGAACCCTACACTTACTGTAGAGGAATCAGGGACAGTCTCTCCAGTTGTCAAAAACTGTGTTTCTTTGTTGAGGATTCTTTTAAACTATTTTACAGCGGTAGTTTTTAAGTCCTTGGCATTGTGTCCACCCCCCTCGCCATCTTCTTACCCTCATTTTTGACCATGCTTTCGTCTCTGATTCAGTCCAGCTATTTCTGGCTCATTGTTGGCTTGAATGATACTTGAGCTTGACTTCCCACCCTAGCAGCTGCAGCAATATCTCTTAGCAGTCATTAAAGTGTGCTATTTTAAAGCAACAACTTTTACACATTTCTTTGGATTAACATGTGTTCTTAAAAACCATAGGAGTTTTTAAAATTACAAAAGAAAGCAATGAAATATATATGTCATGAGAACCAGCTGGGGAAAGCAACTCAGTTCACTTTTGTTTGGTCAAGGTCAGATGTCCTTTATCAGTGATAAGACAAGCACATGGCCATGGTCATCACCACCATGCTAGGCCCAAGTAGTCAGTACACTGCTGGAGTCATCATTTTGATTCCTCAAGTTCAGGCAAGTTTAATGTCTAGACTGGTCACTCGGCACTGTGGAGTAGCCAATCACCTCTGAGTGCCTAGTTATTTCAACAGTGAAACTGCATGTTTGTAGAGCGTGCTATAACTATCATTCTAATATCTCTGACTCTTATGATGGCTTAGTCAGTTGGGGTTAAGTTACTTGTCCAAGGCCGCACAGCCCTAAGTGCTTCTTAAATAGGTTCCACAGCTATAGATTGTGTTGGTTGACCCAAGAAGAGGATGACCCCACATGTTGATTTTTTACCCCCGGGCTTTAATGACTTCTTTCCCCTTTTTTGCAGAGGCGGGCTTCCAACCATGGACATGCCAGAAAAAGAGCCAAGGTGAGAGAGCCACAGTGGCTACCTTTTTTCCAAGGGCATCAATCACCATTACTGTCGTTCACCTCAGCACAACTAGCTTATTTTTCTCAGTTGACCTGGGGAAAGCTTTCTCATGATCTTTTCTGTAAACTTCCCCAACTATGCCCAGGATATTGTAGTTCTTGATGTTCTCTGTTATTTCGGCATAGTTAGAGTATTGTTCCATTGCTGAGAAGGAGCAGCCTACCAACAATCAACCTCCACAGAGCCGGAGTGAGTTGTGCTAGTTCCATTGGAATTCCATCTCACCAGTGTCCTTTATGAACTTGGTAGCTACATACATTTTTCTTTGCAATAAATCACGTCCCCATTTTATAAGAGAAGAGTCAACAATTTTGAATTTCCTAGTGATATAGGAATTATTAGTGTTTTTAGCTAAGGGATTTTGGGTTTTCTTTAATATTTAAAAACAGTACCATACAGATTCTTTTTAGGCAAAGGTGTTAAGGAGGTATATAAGGTATTGGCAAAGTAAGAATTTATTAATGAATTGAGAGAGCAGCCTTCTGCAGTAGAAATGGTTGTTACTGTATTACTTGTCTCTGCCCAAAGAATCCCTGAAAGTTTTAGAAAAGAGATAGAAGAGTGTGTGCACACGTGCACACCCATGCTTCTGTAAGTAGGGATGTACATGTACATGTCCACGAGCCAGGTAATGTGTTGAACCATCTCTGTCACTATACTTGACGGTGATGGTAAAGTTCACACCACATCCTTGGCTAATACAAATCTGGATGTGCTTACAGCTTTTCATAGGTTTGCCTTCTCTCGATAGATAATCAGTGATAAGATTCTTCAAGAGCAGAGTTCAATGTCTTGTGCTTCTTTTCTTATGTACCGTAGCCCTCGGCTCTGTGCACACAGGAGATGAGAGGATCAAATTTTTAAAACTAGAGCTTCAGAAGCCATCTGGTTCAGCCTTCTCATTTTGCAGATAAAGATGTATTCAATAGTTTTCAAAATTGATTTAAATAATTAATATCACAAGAAGCTACATGGTATAGAATACCTGAATTCAAGTGCTACCCCCCACAGATATTGGCTGTGTGACTCTGGGCAAATCACTTAGTCTTCTAATATCCTAGGCACACCTCTGATACTCTTCAGTTTAAGAATAGTTGCTGAACTCCATTGTTACAGGCAATTTCCTCACTCAAAGTTCCATGAAATTATAGGTTCTGGCCAAAAAAACAAAGCAAAACAAAACAAACCTGAACCTTATGGTCCCTAAGTGTATTGCATAGAAAACAAAGATAGGAGAAATAGTTTAATCTCTTCAGAGGAAATCCTGGTAGAAATGATATATTTGTGACTATGTTGAGGAATTGGTTCACAAGATGTTTAAAAGGGGAAGGATACTGAAAAAGGTAATTGAGAAAATATAACTCAACGTATATGCCTACTTTCTTCTTTCTACCAAATCTTTGTGAAAATAGTTGACACACAATACTCTTTGTAGTAAAACAGTAGGTTCCTATTGATTGGGGAATGGTTAGACAAACTGTGACATATGAATGTAATGGAATATTTTAATTTCTTAAGGAATGATGAATGGTTCAAGGAAGCTCAGGAAGACTTTTATGAACTAGTGCAGATCAAGGAAAGGCTAGCCAAGAGAACAGTATACATACTGTTGACAAAGTCATGTAAATGGAAATACCAGGAGGCAGTTTAACTCAAATGCAGTGGCCATTATTGGTTTCAGGAGCATAGATGATAAAATGTCACCTTCTTCTTCTAAATAGAAGTTGAATATTGAATTATGCTATCAAGCTAGTTTGATGTACTAGTTTATTTTATTTAATTATTTGGCTTTCTTATAAGGGAGGATTCCAGGGTGGGCATGGAATTAGATCAGGAATTGGCTGGTATAAAAAGTAAAGACATTATTAAATCTTTATTTAAAAAGCTAGTACATGACTTTCTTGCTGCAGGCCAGAGAATGGAACAGATTGGAATAGAACAGATAAGACTACATAAAAGTGATAAGGGTGGTGGTGATAATATATTTTGCTCCAGCCCTATGTGTTGTGATGAACTCCCAATATCAAAGCTCCCTCTACCAATATAAAACAAAAATTCCTTTGAATCCGTAGTCTTAGAGAATATTTGGAGTACTAAATAATTGTGATTTGCTAGAGGTGTGCTAGAACCAGCTTGTACCTACACATGAGAGCTGATTGTCAAATATTCAATATGAGCATTTGTACCTTAGAAATTGGTAAATACATATTCAAGTCTAGACTTGAGAGCAAATGTTAATAATGTAAACTAAACTTAAATGTGTGTTATACATACATTTAGGGCAGTGATGGCAAATCTTTTAGGATACCGAGTGCCCAAACTGCAGCCTTCATGCCACATGTGAGCTGCCCCCTTACCCTGGACAGGGAAGGGAGGAAGTGCTGCTGTTGGGCAGATGGGTAGGGAACATTCCCCCTCTGGCACACATGCCATAGGTTTGCCAGTACAGATCTAGGGGGAGGGGGCAGAAACAGCTGTGAAACATTTACTAGCATACCCCTGCATATGACTACCTTAAAACCAGTATATGTTAAAAGAGTTGAAGACTTGAACCTAAATCTTCTTAATGTCAATCAAGGTTGGTCCTCAATCCACAACATGACATCTCAGGGTCACGCAGTTGCCTAGAAGGCTCAGTTTTCACTTTGCTTATCAATTATATTAGAAACAAACAAACAAAAAAACCCAAAACATTTGATTCAGTAGTGCAGAATGTTACTTTAACATTTCTATTCCAGTGTGTTTCCCATGCTTAAGTTAAGAGCATACAAGATTGGAGGTCTTGAAAGATGGAGAAACAGAAAATGCTTTGTTCAGCAACTCTGATTATAAGTGTCAAGTGAGACATACCTGTTGGAGGTGTTAGCCATGTTAGAAGGACATCCAGCGTTACAGATAGTCAAGGGGTTTCTTGTAGATAAGGCCCTCCAAATGTTCTTTGTTGGGGCCATCATGACCTCCATTTTATGACTACTCCTGAGTTCGTCACAACTGTCTACACAGGAGAACTTAGGTGGATGAAGAATGCACGCCTGCTATCCAAATAATAATATACTGTTGGATGGACAGCTTGTAACACCATGTATTAAATAGAGAAGAGAAGCTTCCATAAGTTCACATTATGAATTAAAACACATTATGGACATTGAATTAGGCCTAGAATTGAGTTGGAAGAGAAAATGCAAAGGAAAATATGTAGGGCTTTTCTATTCCAGCTTTTTAAAACAGAGCCTGGCTTCTTAAAACAACAGTATTTTTCTATATAATTAAGAAGTGTGGAATGACAAAGTTAATGAAGAATGAGTTCTGAGTCTCCCAAAGGAGAGTGGAAAAACATATGCTAGACATTGAGGAATTGTTCAAAGGAGGCTTAAAAGTTATCACAGAAATGGATGACTGAAAAAGGAGGTGGGTTGTCAATGATCCTCCACCTTGAGCAGATCCCCTGGGTGCTCCAGAGGCAGCTGGGCCGGACCCAGAGGACAAGCCTCACTAGGCTGGGGACATCTGTGGAGGACTGATTTCTCACTTGAGAGGGTGCTTCACAGCCACCATCCTGCTCTTCCTCCTGACCTTCCTGAGGGCTGTGTCCGAAAGGATCCACCAATATCTGGTTTTAAATGTTTCTTACTTTTATCTCTAAAACCCGCTGAGGTCTGTCCCTCTTTTCCTGATACCCTCCACAGGTAAGTGGCCATCTGATCCCAGACAACATCCTAAGGGAATCCTCATATCCTCCTTGTTAATGAACTTTGAATAAGCCCTGAAACCCTCCAGGCCCACAGACCCTCAAAAAATGACTCTTTTTTAAGATTAGTGCTGGAGTCAGAGGTAGTAGGTAACATCTTGGTCCCCATGGATTGACCAAGCTGGAACCTCTGAAAAAGAGGGTGCATCTGTAATACATAGTAAAGAAAAGGGAAAGCGTAGGAAGTCATCTGTGAAGCTGCCTAAGGAAGGAAACAAAACAGGCTGCCAGAACTTTCCTAAATAAGTGCTTAACAAATACTGCATTTGATCCTCTCAACAAGGTTCTGTTGAGGAAACTGAGTCAGGTGGAAGTGAAGTGACTTACCTAAAGTCACACAGCCAGTAAGCTTCTCAGGTAGGAATTGAAGTTGGGTCCTTCTGACTCCAGGTCTATTGCTCTATCCATTGTGCTGCTTGGCAACCTCTGAGAGGGACCTTTTACAGCTCTGTAGGAATCTGGATGTAAATTTAGAGGCCCATAGTATCCTATTCCCAACTCCATTAGGTGTAAAGAATATTCTTTAGTTTCTTTTGGATATGTGTGGGTTTCCATTTCCTGGCCCCAGTGTGCTTGGATTACCACAGACTTACTCATTTGAAGAAGGATTTGCCACCAAATAAAAAGATTGGAATGAGTTGGCAGCACTGGTCTAGTAATCTCATTTTAAAATTTCTTAATCCTCAAGGATTAAGATCCTTATTCCAATTACTACAAAAACTGGTTCTAATTTACTTCTCTCAAATTAATTTATGAACATTTTGTATTGACTTATTTTTTTTGTATTTATTTGTATTGTCCTGGTTGTGTTTTCTCTCTCCATACCTCACAGTGTAAGCTTCTTGAGAACAGGGATTGTCGGGTTTTGATTTTTCTATCCCTCCAACCTAGCAATACATGGATGGGGACTTAATAGAGCTTGTTGAGTTGAGTTAGGTAGACCCTTTTTCAGATTTGCACAAGGAAAATGAAAAAATGACAAGGTGAAATGGATTTAGGAAGGATGAACAGATTGTGGCCCGTATTACTAGAAGAATTCATTGATTAAATCATAGATCCATTGCAATATTTTTTTGAGTAGACCTTACTTCACATGGGCCACTTTCCTATATTCTTGCTGAGAACCCAAAGGAGAACAGTGATTTGGAGAAAAGATTTTCAGAATAAATTGCTTGAATCCGAGAGTTTTATTAATTTATAAACTACCCCAGGCAGCCTAGTTTTTTTTTAGTATGGCAGTGGAGTGGAGGTCATTCATACCTTCCTTTAGCTGTTCTTTTTTGTTCATTTCTCAGACTGTGTGCATTTTGGGACTTCTCTTTCTGGGCCTGGATTTGGGGCACAGATAATTAGATTGGGTTATTACCCAACCATTGTTAATAGTCATTGCTAAAGTGGTCCTTAAAAGCAGTAAACCTGTACAGATTTGTACAAAAAGGAGCTAGTTTGTGAAATGATTTTGTCTAGGAGATGTTTGATAAAACCAGACAGAACCCCTACATTCTTGGCTGGCTGGGTATCAGATCGTGCATTTCTTGATTTTTTTTTCTAGTCTAACTCTAAATTGAAGCTAGTGCGGAGCCTGGCAGTCTGTGAAGAATCCTCTGCCCCTTTTATTGATGGATCACTGGAAACCCAGGTAAGTTCTCTCCAGGAACAATAGCTTCTGAACTTGGTAACTTCTTAGTTAGGCCCAGCAAGCAATGTGATAACTTGAAAGTCAGAGGAAGGAGGATGTGTCCTGCAGCTGCTATAGCCATATTAAGCAGAGCGAATTGACCATCCAGGATATTTAAGTCAAGGAAACCTCAGAGTTAGGAGACAGATTTTCCTGCCAACAGTCTTTTCTCCTTCCTCTGTGCAGTTACGGCCTTCTTCATCCAATTGCAGTTACTAAGAACAGTGTGTATACTCAGAGTTCTTCCATAGCAGAAGACAGAGATAACCAATAGGAAGAACTTGGCTTCAACCCTAAAACCAAGAGGGATTGCTTCTTAGTAGAATGAAAAAAAAAATGATAAACGTATCTTTCCTATAGGAGAGATCACTTTCAGCTTAGCTTTTGTCAGAATCTTCAATTTAGAGTCCTTTCCTCCACTGACTATGCTCTTGTCATCCTTCTTCCCAGGATATAATTCAGTTGCATATCAGTTGCCCCTCTGACAAAGAGGAAGAGAAGTCCATGAAAGATGGCTCTGAAAAGGAAGACAAAGACAAAAATAAAGAAAAGGTTCCGAGGAAAATGCTGTCTAGAGGTAAGGTATTCTCCTTCCCTGGAAACTGCCTGAAAAAGTCTTCCCCTTCACAGCTTGGCTCCTCACTTCCTAAGGCCTTATCTCAACTAGCCTTACGTGCCCAATTTGAAGTATCCTGCGAACCACATGGCTCCATGGGGGAGATTACTTTCTTTTCCTTCTTTTACTCTACAACCCCTAAGTTTTAGGCCTCATGCAAGGAGACTACCTCAGAGGAAGAGGTTTCAGGCAATTCTGATTTATGTTTTAATACTGATAGCAGTAACATGAATGATGCCAGGGATTCCAAAAATTATTTATATCTGATTTTTGAATGCAGAGTGAATGATATGAAACTTTATTTTTTTAGGGGGCAGTTTTTTTAAAAAACATTTATTAATATTCGTTTTTAACATGGTTACATGATTCATGCTCCTACTTTCCCTTTCACCCCCCCCCCCCCCCGTGCTTCCCCACCCATGCCAACACCCATTTCCACTGGTTTTATCATGTGTCATTGATCAAGACCTATTTCCAAATTGTTGTTAGTTGCATTGGTGTGGTAGTTTCGAGTCTACATCCCCAATCATGTCCACCTCAGCCCTTGTGTTCAAGCAGTTGTTTTTCTTCTGTTTCCACTCCTGCAGTCCTTGATATAAAACTTTAAATGCAGTTGCCTTCCTAAATATTCTATTCTTTTAAATTTCTTGTCTGAGGATATAGTATTCCCAAGGCTTACTAGGTGACAAGAGAAAGACATTCCATATTAAATTTTTTCTGTTGATCCACTTTGTGAATGAGCTATGTGCAGTTATTCAGTATTGTTTATTTGCTTAGACTCTGAAGTTGGAACACCAATCTACCCCCCACCCCAAGCTGGAAATAAAGCTTATTCTGGAGTGTTCAGGACATTCGCTAGTGTCACAGGAAATCTAGAGCCGGCTGGCCTTTTGGGAAACCAAAACATTGTATTCTTTGGTTTTGCTGTTCTTAATTCCTTACCGTGTAAGCCTTCTCACCTGGCCTAGTCAGAGCTATTGTACAGAGTCATTGGTCTGTTTCACTTATTTTGTGTGTTTTTATTATTGTGATTCCAGACTCCAGTCAAGAATATACAGACTCTACTGGAATAGACCTACATGAATTTCTAGTAAATACACTGAAAAAAAACCCAAGGTAACCAGAGTGTTTGAGGATGGGGTAGAGCTAGGGTAAGGGGTGGACCATTGTGGCGGAGGAAAGATAGAGAAACTGAGTCCAGAATCTCTTCAGAGTGGAGTTAATAAAGTTTAATTTTGTGAAGAATTTCTAATTACTAACCTGAGATTAGGAAGGAAATCTATAGAGAAAGTGTGGCTTAAGAGGGGAGAGTGAAAACAAGGTCATAGAATTTTTACAGAGAACATAGAAGTTTTTAAAAAAATGATTTTATATGACAAGTTGGACCTCTTTCATAAAAATTCTATAAATATCCATCAAAGCAATGTAGAACAAGGTTATAAAATAATTAAATGTGTGCTAATATTCATCTGGCCACCAGCAGAATTAAATTACATGTCCCAAAAGAACATTAACATTGGCATCAAAAAACAAAGTAAAGGGGGCAGCTAGGTGGCTCTAAATTGAGAGCTAGGCCTGCAGGTAGGAGGTTCCTGGATTCAAGTCTGGCCTCAGAGACCTTGCTATGTGACCCTGGGCAAGTCACTTAACCCCCATAACCTAGCCCTTACCCCTCTTCTGCCTTGGAACCAATACACAATATTGATTCTAAGATGGAAGGTAAGGGTTTAAAAAAAAAAAGTGAACAGATTGGGTGGTTTTACTTTTTTTAAAAAACCTAGTAGCCGGGAATGGTGAAACCTGGGACAACTTTTTTGTCTCATCACCTGCTAAGGAGGATGGAAAAATGTTCATCATCTATGGCTTTTGAGAGATATGTTTTCTTTCTTTTAAACAGTTAGGGGGGGCTTCTTTTTAATCTTTTAAACAGGGACAGAATGATGCTGCTAAAATTAGAACAAGAGATTCTGGAATTTATTAATGACAACAAGTAAGTAACACATGTATGAAGCACATTTGTGGAGGGGAGGAGGTCCTTGGAGGTAAAAAGTTTTAGACCACTTCTTTGGGTACTATATTTTGACCTTAAAATCTGAATTGTAAAGTAGCTGCTCACTAACCACCCAAAGGAAAGAATTAGCCAAAATAATTATCAGCCACCAAAAGTTTTTTGGTCTTTTTTCCAGCTACAATGTAGACCAGAAACAAAAATCAGTTCTTTCTTTTCAGCATTCCCTGCCCTATATTCTACTGAGCATTTATTAGCTGGCTTCTCCCTGTTTCCTGAATCTGCTTTTTCCCTGGGCCTTTGCTGTAATGAGCCCCAATCTTGAATATATTGATACAGAGTAAAGTGTTTTGGATATAAGAGGTGTAGGAAGAGCCTATTGTTTCACAATGAATATATCTCTCCTTATATTATAGTTCCTCTTTTTCTTGGAGAACTAGCTGGTTCTGATACTTAAAACAAAAAGTCACATCTCTCAAATTGATTTTTTTCCCTTTGTGCTTTATTCTCTTCCCCACCTTGGGACTGTCCCCAGTAACCAGTTCAAGAAATTTCCTCAGATGACCTCATATCACCGGATGCTATTACACCGGGTTGCTGCCTATTTTGGAATGGACCATAATGTTGACCAGACTGGAAAAGCTGTCATCATCAACAAAACCAGTAATACAAGGATGTAAGCAAGGGGGCAAACACTAGAAAGGCTCTCCTTGCCTGAGAAGACAGACATAGGGTCAGGCGGTTTGTGTGTTAAGGGAAGGGCACTCTGCCAACCCTGCCTGGACCTGTCACATCTGTTCCCAAGCTCCTTTTCCCTTGTTTCAGTTCTGTATAGTTTTCAGTATAGTCTTGTGTTAGTTTGAACTTTTTCAGCCACATCTCAAACCCATTTAAATAGTAGGCAGAGTACATAACATAATGAACTTTCTTTAGAAGATGGACCCAAGCCTTTTAACCTACATTCTCCTATGATATTACAGGTGTAGCCCCAAGATGAGAAAAGCAATGCAGGGATAAAAGAATGGGTTCTAAATGTTCTAAGGAGATCCCTGTATTTATAGTGAAGGGTTACTTCCCTGGGCTCACCTCTAATAAGCACCAACTCAATTGAGAGTTGTAGACCATGAGAGAATAAACCCAATTGTACTTTCTAACAGAAGGGTCTCTTTCTTTCCCTGACATTCTCCCACAACCCCAGCCCTGAACAGAGGTTCTCAGAGCATATCAAAGATGAGAAGAATGTAGAATTTCAGCAGAGGTTCATCCTGAAGAGAGATGACACCAGCATGGACCGGGATGAAAACCAGGTGAAGACTCAAGAGGGGAGGGGCAGGTCTGCGGAGAAAGTTTTCAGTGAGAGAGAAACTGGGAAGAGAGGGGAATTTTTATAAAATACAGGAAGGATTTAGAATCTGTGTCCAGCCACATGAAACATACCTCTACTCAGCTATCGACTGTATTTGTTGATCTGGAAGCTACCTTTTGAGCCCCATAGAAACAGGACTAAGATTTACCAGATTTTCTCATTTTTTTATGGAACTCCTGTACTCTTTTCAGAGCCATCCATATGCCTCCCCAACCCTCACTTATAGTATTGTGTGACAGAGCACAGCCCCTTCCTGCTTCTTCAGCTTCCTTCCAGATAGATATGTCTATAGTCAATGGGAGATTGTTTAGGGCAGCCCCAAACCAATCCTCTCCCTCTCCTGCTTGTCCCTAGTCAGATATGTTCCTGAACACTAGAGAAACACTGAGGAAGGTAGTGATATAATTTACCCAATTTAAAGGTTATTCTGATCCCTTTTCTCCCAGTCTTTTAATCATTTTCTACCCCTTTCCACTCAAGGTGAGTTAACTAACTCACATTGACTTTTGATGCCAGTGGGTTCCACAAATAATATAACCTCTAGAGCCCACTCATGTGGGGAGGACTGTCCTTGCCCTACTGAGTTCCCAGTTAATTTGCTCCAGGTTTTATTTACTGGCCTGGCTACTGCCTTGACCTCATGGTCTCCTTTAGGCAGTAATTGCTTATGCTGGGTTTATTTTCCCTCTTCTTTCTGAGTTGATCAGCTTAGCTAAGTGAGAACTCTGTTTCTGATGTAATCTCCAATGGGGTTGTAGGGAGAAAGCAAAGAAAAGGAAAGCTATGTGGAATTTAGTGAGCAGTTGATATAATCCTACCAAGTCTGTGGAGTGTCCCCATTTTTATTCCTTACTAGGATGTAGGGTGCAGTGAAAAAAAACAGGAGCCTTTTCTGTAGGCATATGTAAGGGATATTCCTAGGTTAGAGCATCATGATGGTCGTGGACAAACAAACTGGGCCTGGTTGGGAAAAAAATGAAGCACAACAGCCTTTCCATGCCAATACCCTTCTTTCCAAATCTCCAGTGGCCTATTTTATATGAATTAGGAGATTTTCCAGGCCTAGAGACAAACCAAGTTAGAGGAAACCAACGATCTCTAACTTCTACATGTACCTCTCAGAGCAGGCTCTAGGCCTTTCCTCATCAATTGTACTTGGTGAGTAGGGCTATACAGTTGAGGATCTAATGTCTACTTGGAATTGGACTTTAGAAGGACATCTGGTGGAGTGCTGGTTCTTAAGGAACCTGGTTTCAGAGACCCCCAGCAAGCCAAGTGTAACTCTCCTGATGCTTACAACTACCCACTGGGGGTTGGTAGGTCAGAATGAATAGTTCACTGCAGCTGCCTTGTTCTCCAGGGTGCTTTATCTATCTATACCTTTCCAAGTCACTGAATTAGAAGTTAGATTCTCTTAGTGGTTCCCCTCTCATCTCACCCAAAGTCCTTTACCTTCTAAGAGTCTAGGAACAGATGACCTCTAGTCTCCAGAACAAGAAGGTGTTCATTATTCAAACTCATTACTAGATGTGCCAAGGAAGTGGAAAAAAGATAGGAGTTCTGACCTGAGGTGGAGGGGTGATGTTTCTGCCAAGCCTACCCTTTGCTATAAAATGAGGATTCTTTCCACATTTGTGAAATAAATCTTTGCTTGATTCTTAGCCCCTGGGGCAGCATAGTATGCATCTTTGTTTCTTCTCTCTCTCTCCCTCTGCCCATCCAGCCTTCTTGTTGAACCTTCTCTTTCTTCTTTTCCTTTGTCCTTCCTTCTTTATTTTGCTATTTCTTTAACTACACACACATGCATATATATACTAGTTTCCTCTCTCTCTCTTTCTCCCTTCTAATGACCATAGCTAACTACAAGATTTAAGAGTCTGAGATGACGATTCTGCTTTAGAATTCATTTTCAGTGTCTTGTTGCCTAAACCATATGTAGTTTACATCTTCAGGTTGAGGAAATTGTGATTTAAAAAGGAAAGATTGAAACTGGCCCATTATGTAAATTTTCTCCTTAAACTCTACTAAGGTTCTAATTGTTTCTCTTCCTTATCTGATTTCTTTCTACTCCTCGCTCTCCTTCCAAGAAAGTATTTTATTTTCCAGGGTTATTCTAGGCTCTCATTGGCTGGAGAGAGAGGTCCCTGATTATTGTAGAGAAGCAGCCTGACCTATGACAGTGGTTGCTGTTCTTGATTCTTTGGGAGGTAAAGAGAGTGCCTCTTACCATCCCTTTCCCCTCCTTTCCCCCCTGCCCAAATCTCTGTCTCCCAAACTGCATGGTCAGATGTACCCAGTGAAATCTGTCCAAGATAGATTTTTTCCAATTTTTTGATGGCGACTCTAAACTCTCCCGGTTTCTCTTCCTTGCTGGTGTGCAGTGAGCTCGCAGTACGAGGAGAACTTAACTAGCTTAATTCTGCTCATCGATCTAGATCAGAGTTCCATTACAGGATGGAAGGAGGAGCAAGTCAATAGAAGAGAGAGAGGAGGAATATCAAAGGGTTCGAGAGAGAATATTTGCCCGAGAGGTAAGTGTAGCTTCTGAGAGTTGTCAGCCCATAGTTCTTAGTGCTTTATCTTTGATACTGTGAATGGAATGAATCTTCCATAAATAAATGTTGAAAAAACCAATATCATCCAGCTCCAGATTTGACCTCTAAAGTTAAAACTGTCTGTCAAAAGAGCTACAGATTGTACCACCATTAATTATTCTCAGCGTATATTTGTTGTGCAGTGCACAAGAAGAGCTGAAACTTGGAGCTGGCTGAGTTTGGTAGATCTGATAGATTGAAAATAGAATTGGTTTGAGCAGGGCATCTGGGAGGGCCCTAAAGTTTGCCCATCCCAACCTTCCCACCACCCCTCCAACTTCTACTTCCCAGTTTTAGGCGTCATTGCCCCCAGGGGGCAGATTTACTATCCGTGTGACTAATACATCTGTCTTGTTTAGTCACTCTAGTTTTAAGGATGTTGGTGATTTCAGAAACACGGGACTGGTGTCTATTCTCTCTGAGCTCCTTATTTCCAAAAGTATAGAGAATACTGCTGTTTCCCACTCAATACCCCCCACTGCCCTTTGAAACAAGGAGCCTCTTTCTACCTGTGTTTCTTACCTTACACTTCTTGAAACACAGCTGGTTCCATGAGCCTTTTGCACCTAGAACCACGTGGGCAACATCATTCTCTAAGGCAATTGGGCCATGTCCAATGTTCCTTGGTCCCAATGTTCTGTCAGGTTGCCTCTGTGTACTGGGAGAAAAGGAGAGGCAGTAGGAATGCAGGAGAGTTTTTAGTCAAGAAAGGAAAACATTAACAGCTGCCATTCATACTTAGGATGAAGAACCAAACATCCCTTTCTGGTCAATAGAATGGTCACTTAAGACATGCTAAGTTCTGACCCCACTACCCATTCTAACCCTCACTTCCTGACTCCTTTCCCTTCTCCTCCTAATTACCCTTCTCCCTACCCTCAAAATACTGCTTCTTCCTGTCACAGCTCAAAAGAATCAAGTGGGGTAGGAAGGACATTTCGGTAAAATTGAGCTTTCTCCATTGCCTTAGAAGACCCAAGTCCTTCCACAGGACTAATATGGAACAGATGTACAATAAGTTTCCTTTCCCAAAGCCCAAGGAGGAATAATCATCTTACCTTGTGCCTGTGTGTGGGCTCTCTCCTCCTGAGTCAAGATAACCCTTCAGAAATTCAGTGAACATTCTGACAAGAGCTTGCCATCCCAACCAGTGATTGGATAAAATTTAAGGAGAGCTGCTATTTGCACATGGCTGGGATCAGTAGTGTTCCTTAGCATCATGTGGACAAGATGCTTTTCCTCATTGACCTGTAGTCCTTGTTGGCTTCATTAGCCACACAGATAAGATAAGCACCCACCATGTTAGCCTTTGCCAAATCAATAGATTTTATGAAAGAATAAGCAGTTTTTCTTAATTAAATTAAATAGTGGTGTGGGTTTGGTTGTCAGAAATACCTAGAAAATAGAAATACAATGGAAGCTAAGGAAAATAGTTTAGAAACCATCTGTCCCTTTTTTTCCAAAACCCCTTGTCTTTTCCTGCCTCTACTGAGGCCCAGAGTCTTTGTCAAATCTCCGTGGATTTCTGAGTTTCATGTTGGATCCTCCTACTTCTTGCTGTGATGGAGGAGTTAGGAAGCTTTGAACCTCCAGACTGAGAAAGCTGGATTCAGCCCAAAAGCCCCAGGAAAGAAGTTGCTTGATCCCAATTGCAAGGGACCCCTGACCAGCCAGGGGGAGTTGATTAAGTTGACATTGTGGATTCTGGTAAGGGGGAGCCTGAAAATAAGAAAGTAAGGTGGCAAGAAGGCTGTTTGGATGGAAACGCTGCTGCTGCTGCTGCTGCTGCTGCTGCTGCCGCCGCCGCCACTGCTGCCGCTGCTGCTGCTGCCGCCTTCAACAGAGCTTCCATGCTCTAGAAAGGGAATGCTATCCTGCTTGGGTTTCTCTCCAGTGCCTACCCAGCTCAGTGGCTAGACATTGTTAGTACTTTTCTGTACCACTGCGGATCTCATGTCCAGGGGAGTCCACCTTGATGCTATTTGACTTAGGACTTTCTCTAGATGTTAGAAAGTAACTTCTTTCCCTTGTTCCACTAAGCCTCTCTGGGTGTCATCAGGACCACTTCCTTTGGGTCAGTGTAGTAGATGGACATGGAGTGGCCTTTGAGGGTACTTCCAAATCACCTAAGTCTTCCTTCATGACTCACCATAATAGCCAGATCTCTAATTTAGTGAGCACCACTTAGCAAATTCTGGAGGATTGAATGCCAGAAAGAAAATCAGCTAGTTAGTTATGCCTCCCTATTCTCCCTTTTCCCATTCCTATTCCTCACCAACCTCTGTCATCAAACAAATGCTTAGGGAAGCATTCCAGATCTGAAAAAACTCCCATTAGAGATATGAAGTTAGAGTGGGTGTGTGGGTAAGGGTTCTTTTGCTCCCTTTTCTCACCTAATATCCAACTGGTGGGGGTGAACTCCTTTGGTTTGAGAACCTTGGGTATTCAGAGTATCTTGGACACCCTTTTTCCAATGTGCCATGCTGTTTTCTTATAAGTGATTTTCCGTTTTCTCCTCCCCCACCTAGACTGGCCAGAACGGATATCTAAATGACATCAGGTTAGTACCACTGAGCATGTTCCCTGCTTCACAGTGAGCTTTGTTAGCAAGGAGAATGTAATCCCATAATGATGCTTTTCTTTGATGTTAACCAACAGACTCTCCAAAGAAGCCTTTTCTTCTAGCTCTCACAAAAGAAGGCAGATTTTTAGGTACCTCTGTGTGTCCCCTCTTCCCCTCTCCCTTTTTTGCCATAATCTGTTCAGCAGAGTGAGTTTGCACCATGCATGGCTGCTTGTGGAATTGTTCAACCTGTGGTATTTGCAATATTGGATTCCTTCCTTTTCCCTCCCCCCCCCCAAAAAAAAACCACCAAACCACACTGACACAATTCCTGCTAAATTCTATTATTTCTGATTAAATTTTGAGCCCTGCATAGATAGGTAAAAGGTACCAGAAAAGTCTCTGGCCTCTCTTCTGTCCCTAGAAAAGCAAAAGAATTTGGGGAAAGTGGATGCAATGAACGCTTATATTTCCTTGAGGAAAGATGAACTGTGTCTTCTGTAGATACCAGTCTTGAAATTGTGGAGGGATTTGTATAGTGTATTCTTGATTCAGTAGAAGAGTAGGTTGTGTAGTCTTTAAGAAGAAACTCCTGAACCCCCACCTTCTAATCATTCTATTTGGGATTGTTTATGAAAAGTTCCACCAGGAGGCAAGGAGAGATCAAATAACCTCTAGAAAGACCTGCCTGCCTCAGGGTAGGCTAGGAGCCTGTTCTTTATATGGTTCTCTTTCTTAATAGCATTTAGGGCTGGTGAAAGATGCCAGATTAGCAGTCCCAGAGTCTGCTGCCCTCCCTTAGTCCGCAGAACAGGTTCAGCATGAATTTCTCCCCTTCACTATGGCATCTTAGTCCTACCCCAAAAGGGACCATTCATGAGAGAGGTAAATAAGATGAGTCAATATTTCTAGCTTGTTTCACATAGAAGATTGGCTACTGGATTCAGCCAGTTGCTTTTGTTCATTATCTTTTGGGTGGTATGCTCTTCTCATTTTATAAATGAGAACACAACTCTTCATATACAACACTATAAAGTTAGAAATGGAGCAAAGGCAATTTCCAAATGGTACCTACAACCCCTCCATATGCATTGGCACTCCAATCAGGTCCAAGCTGCATAACAAAATGGAACCAAAGCAGATGGAATCCACATAATTGAAGTTGAATGGAAAGGCTGTATAACCTTTCCAGACCATCCCATGCTTGCAGTGCATGGAGGTCTGCTCCAAAACCTCCATGCATAGAAGGCTGTTGAATAATATTGGGGATTGGGAGTGGGGTTCCTTTTATTTAGCTCCTGCTCTGTTCCTCATTAACTCAAATTCATTAGATCCTGCATAAAACAGGTTCCTACTCAAGGTTATCTTTCACCAAAGAAGTGTGAGAGCCTCTAACCCATGATGGTTCTGGGATCTGGAAGCCCCACGTGACTTCCCAGAAGACACTGCAAATCCTTTGGATGAAGTGGGGTTTAATAACATTACCTTACGTTTGTGTAGCAATGCATAATTTTCAAAATACATTAATATTTGATTTCAGCAATGTGGTGAATTAGGCAGGGCAGGTATTGCCTGCATTTTACAGGTGAGGAAGCTAAGACTCAGTGAGTTTTAAGTTACTTTTGCCTAAATTGACAGAACTGCGACTTGAGTCCAAGTCTCCCGACTACGGCAGAGGACTTTTTATACTTCATCCTTTTATTTCCTCCAAGTTGCCAGGTCTCCTCTTTGAATGTTCTCTTCTGACATCTAATTAAGATCAACTGGTTAAAACCAAATTGGTGCCATGTGGCAGGACATTGTACAAAAAAGATGGACCTAATAAGGAGGCATAGACCTTCTAAGTAAACTTCCCTACTAAGTTTTCTAGCTATAACTTTTTTTTTTAACCCTTACCTTCCATCTTAGAATCAATAATATATATTGATTGGTTCCAAGGCAGAAGAATAGTAAGGGCTAGGCAGTGGGGGTTAAGTGTGACTTGCCTCGGGTCACACAGCTAGGAAATTTCTGAAGCCAGATTTGAACCTGCCGTCTCTATGCCTGGCTCTCAGTCTACTGAGCTACCCAGCCGCTCCCTAGTTATAACTTTTTATCTGGAACTTTGATGAAGAATTTACAATCCTAGGCATGTACTACAGTCTTACAGATTCTGAGAAGGGGCTTCTTCCCATTCTAGGTGTCGGCAATGATGTGCAGATTGCCTAGCTTAAAAGCTTCAGTCTGACTTTTAGCCTCCCTTCTCCCTGTTCCCCATGGACTCCCTGCCCTACCCACCTCCAAAAAAAGTAGGAAATAAGTGCAGAGAGCCCAAAGTCTTGGCTCCAGATGAGCAGTAATGGGGGCAACTCCCGAAGCTCCTAGCTGATTTCTCATCCTGACTCTGGCTTGATAGGCCATGACCATTAGTGCTAGGGTCCTCCTAGCTTCTGTTCCAAACGCTTCCTGTTCCCTACCCTGATGTCCTAATTGCTCACACGGACATTAGAGCCATTTCCAGAGACTAAACCCACCTTATATAACACCCCAAAAGGTGTGATCCTCAGGCCCACGCTCAGACTATAGGATCATAGCCTTGTTGTGGCTGTCAGCCTCGTTATCTGCCTGAATGTTTGACGGCTCTGCATCTGGGGTCAGCTGTAGAGAGACACTGAGACCATGGCCTGGCCACGGTCCGGCTTCTTTGGCCCTCAGTGGGCTTGGTTAGAGTTCAGGTTGTCCAGCATTCATGTGCCTAGCATTGTGCTGGGGCTGCTGCCAAGGGATTGTAATGACGCTGCTCAGCTCTGCATCAGGCTCCCCCAACACTAGCCTCATGCAGCACTCAGATATTCCCTGGTTCTGAGAACAGCTTCACACAGAGAAGGTAGGTGGACACAGAACCTCTACAGATGGACACGGATGTGAGGGCCATGTGCCCGACAGACTCGGCCTTTGTCTTAGAATCTACACAACACATTTTCACATGTACATGGCTTTCTACCCTCTGTTCCTCACACTCTCTCTCCCTCCTGCTCTATCTCCCTTTATCTTTTCCTCTGTCCTGTTCCCTCTTTCTCTCCCTTCCCCTTTCCATTTCTCCATTCTCTTTTCCTCTCTTCCTTCCCCTCTTCTTTCCTCTCTTCCTCTCTCCCTTTCCATTCTTCTCCATCTTCCTTTCCTTCTCTCTCCTCCTTTCCCTCCCCCTCTTTCCCTTCTCATCTCCCCCTTTGTTTCTCTTTTTCCCTTTCCTGCTGCCTCTTTCCCTTTCCCTCTTTCTGCTTTCTTCCCTCTGTTCTATCCCTCCTTTTTTCTCTCCCTCAATCAGAACCCTAAGACCTCTTGTTTTCAACTCCTCTCAAATTTGACATTGCTTCTGCCCCTGACATATCACTCCATACTGATTATATTTTTCTCTTTTCAGTTCTTCCTGACTCTCCCTAACATACAGGGAAGCCCTGATAAAACAGACCCAGTTTTACAAGCCTGGCCCTCTCTGGGGTCAGATATTCAAGAGATACGGGGCTCTTTTTGAATTATATAAAAGTCTCTGGGAGAGAAATTTTACCAGCAGCCTCTCAGTCTTTGGTGGCTGGCTGGGACCACTCCCATTTGTGGCATATCTACTTTAACAGATGGCCAAACTAAGGAGAGGACTGTTGACTGCACTAGACATCTGGGGGAGGGGGGAGTTGGGGTCATTTGTATAATGCTTTAGAGTTGGGGTTAGAGGTTTTGTGCCCTAAAGTGAAACAGTTTCTTGGGTACCAGTGGTTTGGGACTCTATATTTTGGTTGAGGACAAATGTCCTCCCATTCACTCTTATTATCTGTTATCTCCAATTCAGATATACTGTTGGAGATGAGAAGAAAATCCCTGGCACTTGGAAGTCTAATGATAGGGGACTTCCGATATCTGGTTAGTGGGGGGTCAGTAAGAACTTGGCTTTTCAGTCTCAACTTTGCAGTTCAGACTGGTAAGAAAGCCCTGCCCTCTCCATCTCTTAGACTTGAATCCCATTATTGCCCTTGTTCTTTTACCTACCTGGGAATCTATATGAAAGAACATGGAGGGTATAGGTGCAGTGTTTCCTCTTTCATTGTTTGAGGTCCCAGACAGGTTCGATTTTGCTTGGCCAGAAGTTTTTAGAACTAGTTATGCCCAAATTTCCATGGATATTGAGTGGCATTAAGCGGACTGGGCTGAGGCTTCTATTGCCAGACTGGTAGGAACCTTCCCATTCCCTCAAAAGTGGTCACGATCCGGACTTCTGTTGGGTTTGGCTCTGAGTAACATGAGGAAGCCGCTAGCACTTTATTCTGTTGCATCATTGGCCTGACCCACCTGTAGAAGGGAGAGCTCTTCCCCTGTCCCACTAGCCCCATTGCATCTTCCATTGTGGGCTCCCAAAAGGAACAGGAGGTTGAAGCCAGTCTCTGGGTCAGATCAGTCACCAGTTCTCTCTCTCCCAGATTTGCCTTTCTGCTCTTTGTTGCCACTCTTGGTCTTCTTCTGTCTGCTCCCATCAAGCCTCAATCAGCTGGCCAGCTAACAAGAAATCAGTGTGCCCCATCTCCATTGTTCTCATAAGAACTGAAATAAGCTCTCCCCTAGCTCTTATGCCGAGGTGGTGGGGTGGGGGGCGTTCTGACCACTGTGGTCTCTGCAGGGGGAACCGTGAGGGCCTGAGCCGGACCTCAAGCAGCCGCCAGAGCAGCACAGACAGCGAGATCAAATCCCTGGAGCCCCGGCCCTGGAGCAGCACAGACTCGGATGGCTCTGTCCGAAGCATGCGGCCACCTGTTACCAAAGCCAGCAGCTTCAGTGGGATCTCCATCCTCACCCGGGGCGACAGCATTGGGAGCAATAAAGGAGGCAGCGCGGGAAGAATCTCCAGGCCAGGTACTACATGCAGTCGGCTCCTCCAAGCCCCTCCCGGGCCTCTGACTCCGGCGCCGGAGCCCTCCCTCCACTGTCAGGCCCAGCACTTCTTATCTTGGGAGCACCGAGCGCTCTTCCCTGGGACTCATCTGAAGAGCCCCAATGTCCTGACCGTGAGAGGACATCTCTGTGGCAGGCCCCCCTCACCGATGGCCCCCTTGGCCGGCCTCCCCTTTCCTGGCCTTCTCCAGGTCTGACGTGGAGCTCACATTCACAGAGAGCTGACACCCCAGCCCTTGTCTTGCCAGCTGGAGCTAATCCGAAACGGGGGAAGAGAGTTCGTGGGAGGGTTTTTGTGGCACACGGATGCAGGGGGGGGGGGGAGTCGGCTCTCCTGGGCAGCTGGGGGCACAGAGGAAGGCGGGGAGAGGCCGGAGCCCTCCAGGCTGCTGCCCGCCCTGGGGAGGGGAGGCTGAGCTGAGAGGTATGGCAGGGATTTCTGTCCGTGGCTGAGTGGGTCTCTCTGCACTCCAGGTCTTGCCCTAGGTGCCCCTGAAGTGTGTGGCCAGGTCACCTCATCCCAGCCCGTGCGGGGCCTCCTCCCTTGCGCTCCCCAGCAACAGCAGCAGCAGCCGCCACCGCAGCATCCGGCACTCCCGCCCGCACCCCAGCAGCAGCCACCCTTGAGCAATCACATGATCTCCCAGGTGAGGCTCCCTTCGGGCTCCTCCCAGCCTCCCCCAAGCCTCCCGGGGACCAGCTTGGCGGCTCTCCGGGCCCCAGGCTGGCCTTTCCTAGGGTGGCGCTCCCCTGTATTCTCCTTCTCCTTCTCCGTCTCCTCCAGCCTCAGCTTCTGTCACAGGAACGGTTGAACTCTGCCTTTTGGGCTTATCTGGGGTTAAATTAGGATGGCATTAGGGTCAGTGAGAGCCCCTGCAGCCGTGACTCTTCCCAGATCTGCCCCTGATATTTGTGCCGAGGCCAGCCAGTGTCCATTCTGCTCTCAGTGTCTGAAGCCGAAGACCCTGCCGTGTTCTGCTGCCATTTTCTCCCTGCCTTGGGATGCTCTTACTATGTCTGCTGGCATTTACACCGGCTTTGAGGCTTGCAGAGTGCCTTACATACATTCTCTCAGTCAGTCCTCAGAAAGAAACAGAGGCTGAGAAATGAGAAGTAACTCACACAGGACCACACAGCTGAGGGCTTTTCTGAGACAGGATTCACACTCGGGCCTTCCAGATGCTGCATGCAGATGCCTAGGTCTCCTTCGGGACACTTTTTCCTTTTCATCTCCCAGACTTCCCATTCCTCCCATCTTCTCCAGGCCAAGAACCTGTTTTCTTGAAAGTGAAGCTTGTCTAGAGGACAGAGATGCCATGTGTATCTGCTCTAGGCATTTCCAGGCAAGCCCCAGGAGCTCTTTTCCTCTCTTTGCTAGAGCTGGAATACTCTGCAGTCCTTTAGGCCCGGTTTGCTTGGCCCCAGCACCACTTGTGCGTAGTGGAAGGAAAAACTAACACTTGGGCAACAGCAAAGTAGCACAGCAGGTAGACACCAGGGCTGGAGTCGCAGATCCTGGCCTCATACACTTCCTAGCTGTGTGACCCTGGGCAAGTCATTTAACCCCCATTGCCTAGCCTTATCACTCTGTTGTCTTAGAATTGATACTAAGACAGAAAGTAAGGTTTTTTTTGTTTTTTTTTTTGTTTGTTTGTTTTTTAAACCACCACACACCTGACAACTAGAAGTAGTTCAGAGTGGGTTTGACTGCCTCAGGAGGCAGGGAGTTCTCAGGTGAAGTCTTTGAGTAGAGACTCAGGTGCCATTGAGGGAGGCCATACAGTCTCTCCTTCGAGGGCCCTGCCAGCTCAGGGATTCTGGGCTTCTTTCCTGTCAGTGAGCCCAAGCCTGGGAAGATGATTATCTAGAAAAACTTCCCTCCTCCTTCATGTGGATGTCTGTTAGCTAGTGATTTCAGTCTTTCCCTAGTTTTCACTTTTCTCTAGTTTTTTTTCTCTAGTCTTCACTCTTTCCAGCACCATCCCTGCCTTGTCTCCTTGGACTTGCCTTATCTCCCTCTCCAAGACTTGGCAGAGATGTCTTGGGTGCATTCAGATGTGTTGTCCTTTATATTTGGGTATGTTCAGGCATCTGTCTGTGTGTGGCACTTTCTGTCTTCTCTTCATTAATGTCTTCTTTTATCAATGACTATTTCTTTTTTATCAGTTCTAGCAGCAATGGCTAGGCACCCAGGGTTACCCAGCTAGGAAATGTCTGAGGCCAGTTTCGAACCCAAGACCTCCTGTCTCCAGACCTGGCACTCTGTCCACTGTGCTACATAACTGCCTTGTTTTACTGATCTTTAGACAGGATTTGCAGGTTCCTAAATATTTCTTATTTGTGTAATTTTGTGCAGAATATATGTGTTTTAATGAAATTTCATCCTCTCTCCTGCCTCTACCCATCCCCTTAAATAGAAGAAGATGGGGAGGGATAAAAAGAGAGAGTATTCGTATTGGGTCTGAGAAAGTGTTAGAATATCGACTCTGTACAAGTTCTGTCCCAGCCCAGACCTTGGAGCCAGAATCGATTTGTTGATGTTTACTGAGCCTTCACTCACTTTCTGATTTCTGTATCTTTTCCACTACACATTTACAACTCTAATTGAGTCTCGTCTACACCACTGCAGTGGCCTTCTGATTAGATTACTTGCATTGAATCTCACCTTTCCAGACACCGTATCATACCACACAGCTGCCAAAATAGTTGGGGGAATGGGGGAGGGGAGGGGTAAGGGGGGAAGAGGGGGGGCGGACAGCTGGATGGCTCAGTGGATTGAGAGCCAGGATTGGAGAGGGAGGTCCTGGGTTCAAATTTGAAGACGATAGATAACAGCACTTATCTACCTACTAGGGGTGTTGTGAAACTAAATGAAAAAATATCTACAAAACACTCTATAAACTTTATACTCTTACTCTCTCTCTCTCTCTCTCTCTCTCTCTCTCTCTCTCTCTCTCTTTCTCTGTTTCTGCTCTCTCTCTGTCTCTCTTCCCATCTCCTCTCCATATATATATGTATACATATATATTTACATACATACACACATACATATATATGTATATTTGTGATCAGTATTATTATCTTTTTCATGCTTTAGCCCTAGATTACTCATACAGCCATCTTCTTTACTCCTGCTGAAAACCTAGAGGAAGTCATATAGCCATGCTGATTGGGTCCACTACAGACTTTCATTATCTATTCCCAACTGGGTCCTTATTCTACACTCCAATACATTGACTTTTCTTTGATTGACTCTACTATATTTCCCACTGGTGAGATTCCATACTTTCTCTTCTCTTCTGAAGCCATGTTCTATAGCACTTTCCCCTCCTTCTGTCTTCCCTATAGGGTACCTCATCTCATACTTCACTAAAAAAATTTAGGCCCTTCATGGCAAGTTTCCTTTTCTCTCCAGTTCCCACTTCCAATCACCTCAACATTATTTTCTGTCCTTTCCATCTTTGCTTCTGTCTCTGATAAAGAGGCCTCCTTTCCTTGTCAGTACCAATCCTTCCTTTTCCATTGGCTCCTTCTCTGGGCTTATAGACACAGCAGGATTCCCCACCAACCTTTTAAAAAAACCTTCCCTTAGACCCCTCAAGCTGTCTTCCTATATTTCTTCTGTCTTTTATATTCAGATTCTTAGAAAAGACTCTACACTCAATTGCTTCCACTTTCACACCTTCTACTCCTCAATTTTCAATTTGGCTTTCTGTTCCCCTCCATTCTGCTGAAGCTGCACTCAGGAAGGCCCATTCTCAAATCAGTTGATACTGTTAATTCCCCTGTCCTCCTACATATTCTCTCCTCCCTGGGTTTTTAGAACACTTCTGTCATGGATCTCTGCCTCCCTGTTAGGTAGGTCCCTCTCAGGCTTTTGGGCAGCTTTGACATGCGTGTCCTATCCTTTTACCTTCTGGTGGTCTCAGCAACTCCTGTGGGTATCATGTCAGTGCAGATGACTCAGATTTGCACATCAAGTTCTCCAAACCTCCAGTTTTCCAAACTTGCCTCTGTTGCACAGGCTGCCTTGGAATGCATTTCTCCTTGCCTTCTCTTAGCCTCTCTCATTCTATGTGCCATTTAACACCAGAAACTTGCCTAAATTGTTAGTGTTCATTCATTCCTCAGATTTTCATATACATATTTATCTAGTTATGTAATGTATTTTCCCAACAGAATGTAAATTCCTTTGGGGCAGGGGCAGTTGTTCATCTTGTTTTGATATCCTTTGGATCTGATACATAGTGGGTATTTCACAAATGCTAGCTGGGATAGATGAGATCTCCTGTAAAATCAGGCCTGTGGAATTTTGCCTCTGAATGGCACCTGTGGTCCTAGTACTTTTCCTTTCTCTCATCTTCCTTCCATTTCACCCACTCTCTTCCTTTTTTCCTCTCTCTCCCGACTGGTGTGCCAAGTCATCATATGGCATTGTTGGTGACACTCAGAGCTAAAGTGGTTGCTGACCCTGGAATAAGTCCTGTTTCTAGCCTCCCACATGCACAACATTGCAGACTCTTGAGGGAAAGGGCACAATTCCTCAGGCTTAATGTAAGGGGACTCTTTTATTTAACATGAAGCTTTATTTTCACTTCCATTGACAAGAATAGATTTCAAAATACATACAGAAGTTCAACCTAGTGCTTCAGTGAATCGGTGATCTTATTAATATCTGTATTCCTTCCAGACCTAGAATATTTTATCTTTCTCAGGCTCCTCTTGTGTGTATCCTCTGTAAGTCCTCTTCTCCACATCTCCTCTCCAAGAGTTCTCCCTTGCTCTCCGTGCATGGCCAGCCTCTGCCTCCTTTTTCCACATGGTAGTGTTGACACAACTTCCCTAGTAAGAGCTAGAATACATCTCTGGAACCTTCAGCTTCAGAGCTGGTTTTATGCTGCATCCCAGTCACATCCACTATGCGCCTCTCCATTGTCTTCTAGCTGACTTCTGACATTCATTTTTTGGAGATTGTTGTTTTCCATGGTTTGCCTCCATACCGCAGCCTCCAAATGATCTCACTATTAAAGGCAGTGACCTTTGTTTTAGAGAGAAGCTTTGTGTTCATTAAAAGCACTGGGCAGTGGGGCAGCTGGGTGGCTCAGTGGATTGAGAGCCAGGCCTAGAGACCGGGGGGAGGGGGGGTGGTCCTGGGTTCAAATCTGGCCTCAGACACTTCCTGGCCTTGTGACCCTGGGCAAGTCACTTAAACCCCCACTATCTAGCCCTTACCACTCTTCTGCCTTGGCACTGATGCTTAGTATGACTTCCAAGGCAGAAGGTAAGGGTTAGGGGGAAAAAAAAATAAGCCCTGGGCAGTGTCTTCAATTCAGTCCCACATTCCTATGCCCAGTTCCAGACTTTGTTCATTTATCCATCTTTCCCAAGATATCTGTATTGATAGGCCAGCTGTCCATCTGACTTTATAGGAAAAGCAGTTTCTCTCTGTTTGTGGGTGACTTGATTAAATGCTAGTAGTACAAATACAATCTAGGTGGCTCAGTGGATAGATCACCTGGAGAATGAAGATCTTGGGTTCAAATTTGACCTCAGTCACTTCTTAGCTATTTGACCCTGGGCAAGTCACTTAACCCCCATTGCCTAGCCCTTGTCCCTCTTCTGCCTTGGAATTGATACTAAGACATAAGGTAAATATTTTCAAAAAAATAAAAACAAATACAAATACAAGCAAGCAAAATAGTCTCTGCTGTCCCAGTACATCTGTCTAATGGGGTAGAACAACTCAAGACAAAGGGGAGCTGGAAGAGCTGGGGAGGAATTCTAGGGAGACCATGATGTAGAGGTAGCTGGGAGATGAGATGAGGATAATGGCCTGCATGCAGGTGACATGCTTATCATAGTTCCCTGTGGGGCACTACCCACCAATCATGAGTGCAGTCAATAAACATTTACTAAGGGTGCTAGAGTTACAGAAAGACAAGAGCGATCCCTGCTCCTCAGCTCAGAGTCTAATGGAGGAGACAGCATGAAAATAATTATAGACATGCAAACTATCTGCAGGTAAGTTGGAGGTCCATCCTGAGGGCAGGCACTAGTATTAAGAGGGATCGGGGTGGGTAAGGAGAAGTAGGTGGCTCAGTGGATAGAGAGCCAGCCCTAGAGATGGGAGGTCCTGGGTTCAAATGTGGCCTCAGATACTTCCTGGCCTTGTGACCCTGGGCAAGTCACTTAAACCCCCACTGTCTAGCCCTTACCACTCTTCTGCCTTGGCGCTGATGCTTAGTATGACTTCCAAGGCAGAAGGTAAGGGATTTATAAAAGAAAAGAATGGGAAAAGCTTCTTGCAGAATCTTGTAGTCTTTTAGCTGAGATTTGAAGAGAGTCAGGCGAGGGGTTGTCTTGTATGTGGAATTGTAGTATGGCAGAAGGGAGGAAAGTGTAAGAAGCCTAGAAAGCTCTGAAGGGCTTTTTAAGTCAAAAGATTTTCTATCTTACCCCAGAGGACTAGGGAGCTTTTTAAGTCAAAAGATTTTCTATCTTACCCCAGAGGACTAGGGAGCCCATTGAATGGGGGCCCAGGGATGGGCTGTGGTGTATGGCCTCACTTCCTAAGTGCTGACTGAACAGAAGATGAACGGAAGTAGGGAGAGACTGGAGAGACTGCCTGGGGGGTGTTGGGAGATGGCCCAAAGGTGAAATTGGCAGGCCTTGGGAGTGGAAAGATAGTGAGGAGCCCAAGATGCTGGGGAAGATGGTGGAGATTGGACCCATCTGCCGTGTGCCACTGCCCATTGGCCAGGGCTGAGGAGGACAGACTGCACCCATGTCGGCCCAGGGTGCTAATGGAGTGCTGGGCTCTTGAAGGGGAGCCTTGTCCCGGCCTTGTTCAGTCACAGGTGGCACCTGGTGGCATTGACCAGGATTCCCCAGGAGGTGGCAGGATTGTCCTCTGACTGCTTTTCAGATTCCCGTGATTCGGGAACTGAATTCTTCTGGGAAGGAGGCAGGGTACTAGAAGTCAAGCTAAAACCCACATTTCTCTTTGTCAGGATGAGAGGATTCCCTCAGCCTGTGTACCTTTGAGGTAGCTCAAAATTCATAATAATAATAAATAAATAAAATTTTCCGCCAGGGCTGGGTTGGAGGAGAATGTTCATTTAAAGGATTTTACACCAAGAGACCCTCATACTTGCCACACTCAGTGCTTCTGAGCCTGAATTCGCAATGTCTGTGTCTGTTAGGAAATGGGTGGGCTTTGCTTTTAAGGCAGGGGCATATGGGCCATATAAAAGATTAATTCCTTCCTAGCCACTTTTGACACAACTCAGATTCTAGTGCCAAGCCTATGGAGTTCTTTCTTTTTTTTTAAATACTCTACCAGCCTCCTGCCCAGCTTCCTGAAATTCTGCAGTGTCCAAATGCTGCCCTCTGCTGAGAGGCTTGGGGGAGGAAGCGTGTGGGACATGGGAATTCTACCTGCTTAGGCCCTTCGGCCTTCCCTGATTTCTCCAAACTCTGCGACAGCATTACCTGAGATTGTGGTTAAAGAAACTGAAGAAATAATTGGAGCTCGCCGATGGAAAGAGGGAAAGAAAAAAGGGCCAACCTTAAAGAAATGGTTTGGAAACATAGCACGTCCCTGACAAACAAATCCCCCTGATTCTAAGCCAGCAAAGGTGTGTCGAGAACAAAAGCTGTTTGATTTCAACAAAGCTGTTTTGTATTTTATTCCTAGATCCCTGCTTGTGTGCTGGGGGTCTTTCATATTAACCTCCCAAGTTGGAGCACAGGGCAGCTATGGAGAAAGAAGCCTGATCCAAGCATTAAATGGGTGTTTTTTTTCCTTCTCTGTCCTCAGAAAGGGATGGGGGTGCTGATCTTTGTGAATGAACAGTTCATGTAGGAGAGATGGAGTGTGAAATTGGGAACACAGCAGGGGGAGGCAAGCCAGACTCCTAAGTAACCCCCTCCCTGTCCCCTTTATCAGGCTTCCTGCAGCCACGTAACAACAGCCCAAATAGGAATCTCTCCTCTTTGGAGGAGACTTGGAAGCCAGAAGTGTGCCAGCAATGCTCCTCGGAAATTGTTTGCTTAGAAAGTGTGTATGGGAAAAAGAAAGCAAGCTATATCCATAGTAAGAAAGCAAATTGGCTTCTGGCCCAGGGGATGCACTCAAAGGTCACTGGGGACAGGCATATGCCCCAGCAGCAGAGTTGGGCGTCCTTTGAGAGGTTCCTCTTCCTTCATAGATAAAATGAGCCTTTGGTCCCAGAGGTGGATGGCTCCTGGGGCCATCCCTGATCCTGTTTGCTGCCTACTCAGTACCCTTGATGGTCATTTGCAATTTCTCTTATGATTAACCTTGTTCTTCCCTCCCTGTGTTCTCCCCACCCCGACCTGTACCCTTCTCTCTCCTTCTCTGCATGCTTCTCTGCTGGTCCACAGCCAGTCTCAGCTCTGCAGCCCTCTGCGCAGCCTGTTCAGTACTCTCCAAGCTCCTGTCCCCAGGTCCTTCTGCCAGTCTCTCCGCCCCAGCAGTACAATATGGTATACCCTGTTTTCCTTTTCTTGTCCCTACCTGTATGTGAACATGTCTGTGTCCGTGTGCTAGCCTCAGGATTCTTGTACAGATTCATGCGTGTGCATCTCCTTGGCTATTAGCACAATGTGTTTTCTGTCCAACAGTGTTGCCCAAAGCTACGTCTCCTTGAGGAATTGATGTGGACCAGGCTGTCCACCAGTGGCCACCAGCCTGACCCTTCTGTTAGAAGACCACTGAATCTAGGACAGTGAGAAACAGAATTTGACCCCCAGAGCTATATGAGAAAGGAAAAGAGGTCTGATTCTGGACCAGCCTCCTCCAGCCATGAGAATTCGGTCTACTGTCTACTTGGCACCTCCTTTTCCCTTTCTAGACATTTCTGGGAGGGCAGAGGCAAGAACTCCTGTGGACACAATATCCCTTTCATTTCTTTAGAGAGAAAAGGCCTAACTGGGTTTTTCTGTTAACTTTTCACTTAAGAGCCCATTGCTTTTAAATCTTACATCACTATAATTTATGGCAAAATACCAGAGAAACATAATTAAGATTGCTCAGTCAATATTAAAGTCCTACCATGTACCAGACAGAGAGAGAATATGCTCTTATAGTCTACCTTAGCTCCATTTCAAAGCACACTCAAGAATAAAGAACATTATTGAATACAATTGACTATAATAAGGGCAACTGGGTGGCTCAGTGGATAGAGAGCTAGGCCTGAAGATCCTGAACAAAGTATTTAACCCCATTTGCTTAGCCCTTACTGTTCTTCTGCCTTAGAACCGATTCTAAGACAGAAAGTAAGAATTAAAAAAAAAAAAAAAAGAATATAGTACAAACTGAGTCCATAAATTCAGAGGAGACAGTAAAGGGGTGATCAGAGTTAAGAAGGAACGGTTAGTGAGATGCAGAATAAAACACATTTTGGACATGACCAAAATGGAAATTTGTTTTTTGGATTATGCTTATTTGTTACAAATATTTTGCTTTTCTTCTTGTCAGTGAAGGAGGTATAAAAAATAAGTGCATGACTACTAAAAAAAAAAAGTATTAGGGAATACTTCTTTGAAATGGTGAATCTGAAGTAGTTGAAGGAGGATTTGGCTTGACAGAAAGCTCACAAAATAACTGATCCCAAACTAGAAGCCTAAAAATAAAATTCATAATTCTCAGCTCTGCCTCACATTGTCTTTTCCTTTTGCCTCATACTCTGTTTCTAATCATTAACTGAAGGTCTTGGCTGGTGGGCCTGCCTAGGGTCCCTGGGTACTCTCAGGTCCCCATTCCTGAGGCTGGGGGGTTTTACCTGAGAATAGCTTGCATCCTTCTTTCATTGCATGGTCAGCATCCCTGACAAAGTGTCCCCACCAGTTGTCCAGTAGCCCTTTGCTGAGCCAGGCTATCTGAGCACTCTACCAGATTTTCCCCATCTTGGTTATGGGGGTAGACTGACCCTGATTTTAATCCCATATTTCTGCTTTTTCACCAGGATCCCCTCTGTTCTTCTACCTACCTCTTCTCCTCTACCTGCCTTCTGAAAAGTCCTGGGACACAGACCTCAAACTATTGCCCAGTCCCATCTTACCCTCTTGCCCATTTCCTCACAATATGGCCCAGGGAGAGGAAGGTGGCAGGGAGAGTGAGACAGCTGAGCTGAGGATCTGAAAAGATGAGATGAGGGGGAGGGCATTGATGTTTGGTGTCCCCTGATTTCTTCTGCAAGAGACCCTCCTGCTTTGTTCATTATCTTGCTTGGTGTGCGCGTGTGTCTGTGTGTGCCTTCGTGTATCGGTGTAGACTTCTTATCTCCAGGGAACAAAAGAGAAGAGAGAGCAGCCCTAGCCCTTTCACATGAGGAGTGAGAGATGTAATGCTCTTGCCCTCATTGCTAAGGAAGGAAGACTTCAGAGATGAAGTCCTTAGATGTTGGCCCCACCCCCACCTCAGCCGCTTGGCCTCGACCTCCTTATGGAGGTGAGAATTGGAAGTGGCTTCTGAAGGGCAAGAAAGCTGTCGGCCAGAACCAGCAAACTGAGGTGGAAATGACCCCTTGGAGGAGGGCAGCTGGAATAAGGCATCTGACGGCCCTTTCAGAACACTGGCAGAGCCGAGGGCAGTGGAAGTGCTTTAAAGCCAGAAGGGAAGGAGTCGATGAGATGGTGTTAAAGATGGCAGCCTTCGGAGGGATGGCCTGGGGGAAGAAAGGCAGGAAATGGAAGGACTATTAGATTCTCTCAGCCATATCAGTCAGTCTGATTCTCCTTACATGTGGAAGTCTCCAGCCACCCTTAGGCCTTAGGCCCCCGTTTCTGTTTGCCCTGCCATGTTTGCAGCCTCTGTGGTCATTGTTGCTGGATATTTAGTGGAAAGAGTAGCTCTAGGGTTGAGGGTTCTTAGTATTATTTGCAATTATTTTTTTTCCTTAAACATCAAGTATTCAATTTAAAAGAGTTCAAAATGTCTCTGGCTCTATGAGAGGTCCAAGAACACAGAACCATGGTCCTTTTTAGAGTCTAAAAGAAAGGGGGTAGGAGAGATTGCCCTGTGTGTGTCTGTCTGTCTCCGTCTTTATCTGAGCCAGGGAAGAAAGACTCTGCTTGGCTTCAAGTCTCCGGGTCACCCACTGTCTCCACAGACGGATGATCTCAGCAACCCCTTTGGGCAGATGAGCCTTAGCCGACAAGGTTCCGCCGAGGCGGCCGATCCATCTTCCGCCCTGTTCCAGTCCCCCCTCCTCTCCCAACACCCTCAACAGCCTGGCTTCATCATGGCCTCCACGGGCCAGCCTCTCCCCACCTCCAACTACTCCACCTCCAGCCACGCTCCCCCAAGCCAACAAGTCCTGCAGCCTCAGGGCTACATGCAGCCCCCACAACAGGTAGGAAACCTCCTGTCCTAGTTTTGATCTTTTAGGCTATTATAGGCTTAAAATCTTTCCTTTTGTCTTTCTCCATTCTAGATAGATAACCAAAAAGCTGTCAGTACCCAATCCTCTTACCTCTTACCAAGATATTGATATCTTTTGTTTTTAGTCTCACTAGAACTTTTCCCACTATCCCCTCCCATCCTTGAGACCATCCTATAAACCTGCTCTCAGGCAGGTGGTTGACCCTCCAATTAGAGACACAAAGAAAGAAGCGAATTCTACTTTCTGACTCCCAGTCCCAACATGTTGTATATTTAATTGGGTTTGGAATTTGGGAGTTTTTTTGATAGGGGAAATTTTAGGAGAAGACTCTGCTCATGTGCCCATTATCTCTTACTCTAGATACAGGTTTCTTACTACCCTCCTGGGCAGTACCCCAACTCCAACCAGCAATACCGACCTCTTTCTCACCCGGTGGCCTACAGCCCCCAGCGTGGTCAACAGCTGCCTCAGCCATCCCAGCAGCCTGGTAAGAGGAGCGAGGTTGGGACTGGGAGAACCCTTTCTCCCTCCATGGTGCTAGAACCAGATGAGTTCGAAGGAAGCCTCAGCCCCTCGGGGAGGTGAAGCTAAGAAAGAGTCGCTCTTCTGGGTCCGCCACACTGACCCTAACCACCTCTTCTCCCTTGTAGGGTTACAGCCCATAATGTCCAACCAGCAGCAGGCAGCTTACCAGGGCTTGATGGGGATCCAGCAGCCACAGAACCAAGGCCTTCTCAGCAACCAGAGGAACAGCATGGGGGGCCAGATGCAAGGCCTTGTGGTCCAGTATACGCCGCTGTCTTCATACCAAGTAGGTATTACTCTGGGGTAATAATAGATAACCAGTCTCCACTCCTCAGAAAGAAGTAAAGGACAGTTTTCCCCAAACTACTACTCTGCCCTTTTTAGGTCTTCCTTTCAAGATAAGACCTAGTCTAGATCATCCAATCATCTGTTAGAGTGGATTTTGATCCTTTTTGTTTTTTCATTCCTGTGCAAATTGTTAGGTGTTCCCCAAAGCCAGGTCTGTGGACCTAAAAGAAGCAGGGAGTTCTGATTGTCTCTCCCTCCTGGGTCCAGCCTTCATGGCCCTGGGGGTCTGTGATAGGGGTAGGGGTGGGGGTGGGGGGTCCCCAGAGAAGGTAGCATTTGGCATTTCTGCAGACAGAAGGGAATATATTTCTGAGTTTGTTGGCACTAGGGAGCCTGGAAGGGAAGATGTAGTAACAAAGGGATTACAGTTAATCCCATCTTTCTCCAGGTTCCAGTGGGAAATGAGTCCCAGAATGTTGTCCAGCAGCCCTTTCAGCAGCCTGTGCTGGTCCCTGCCAGCCAGTCAGTCCAGGGGGGCTTACCGGCAGGGAGTGTGCCAGTGTACTACAGTGTGATCCCACCAGCTCAGCAGAACGGCACAAGGTGGAGCCCCGGGGGGACAAGCGGGGGCTTCAGGAGGGGGTTGGCATCACAGAATTGTCCAGGGAGTGGGGATGAATTCTTGAATACTCAGTGTGTTTGGTCATCCCTTGTTTCTGGGTATTTGTCGGGGGTCAGAAGGAGAGATCACAAATGTGCAAGAGCCATGTTTCTCTGCCTGGGTCCCATTCTCCAAAAGATGACTGGATCAGCACTTGGGTCTCCTGGATGTCCAGCTTTGGGTTCTTTCTGTTTCTATCTGCATAGAGCGCTCTCTGTCTCTGTCTGTCCATCCATCTGTCCCTCCCTCCCCATCTCTCTCTCTCTCTCTCTCTCTCTCTCTCTCTCTCTCTCTCTCTCTCTCTCTCTCTCTCTGTCTCTGTCTCTGTCTCTCTCTCTCTCTCTC
>NC_058134.1:282179161-282189193 GCF_016433145.1 Gracilinanus agilis
GGGGCGAGGCCAGCACTCGGGTTGGGCCGGGGGGGAGTGGGCAAGGGATGCAGGAAAAGCACAGATGGAGATGCCGATCCCGACATGTGGAAACACACGGCGACGGAGCGAGGGAGGCCAAGGCCGCCGAGACGGCGAGACGGGCAGATGCACAAGCGCCAGACCCAGTCTGGCCTTTTCGCTGCCCCCTTTCCCGCTCTTTCTCTGGCTGGCTCCTCTCCTCTCGGCCTCCGGGCCTCTCCCTTCTTTTTTGAACATCCCTTTCCCCCATCCTGGCCTCCCAGTGCATTTCTTTCATTTTTGGGGGGTGGCATGGAGGGGTCCTACACTCCCCCATTCCTCCCCTTTTCCTGCCACCCCTTCGCCTCTCCTCTTTTTGGTCTTTATGAATATATTTATATGGACAGAATTAAGAAAAAATAAATTGATTTTCCCCCTCCTTTCACTTCCTCCCATCTTGTCTCCCCTATCCCATAAGTTCAAATCTGTGCCTACCTACCCTTCCTCTCTCCACCCCGGCCCCCCCGGAACACTTGTATATTGTTTGTTTGAGGTTCGTGCCGCAGTAACAGACACAGTATTTAATTGCACATACAGATGTTTGCTGGGTATGTTCACTGTAAATTTTATTTAATCTGGGTTTTTGTTTGTTTTGGGGGGATGTTTGGGGGGTTTTATTTTATTTTATTTTTGTTTTGTTTTTAAATATAAAAAAAATCGTCTGTCACTGGACGTCGGGCCTGGTTTCTCTGTTCCTGCCCCTTGGGTGGGGGCTGCAGGGAAGGATTTGGGATAGAGAAGAGTGGGGCTGCCTTCCAGATGGATGTGATCCTGCCACCATCTTGAGTCTGCCCTCAATCCTCCACCCGTTCCTGTAGGTGGCTGAACCTTCTGCGTCAGGGTCCTGACGGGGCAGGTATGGAATGAGGACATGAGCACAACTGAGTTACTGGCCCAACCCTGGCTTCCGCTTTTCCCCTGAAGCCTTTTTTCATTCGGGGCTGGCAGGTAACAGGGCAGTAAGTGTCCCCTGACATCAGAGCTGCATTTGCAGAGCCATAATAGTCTGCAGCAACCCCTTTCCCTACACGTCGAAGAGATGTGGAGAAGCCCTGTGCCGGCTCCCCAGGGGCCCCCTTTGGGCCCTCGTGCCTTGGTTTTAAGATGTCCGAGAACCGTGTCTAGCAGTAGCTCCACCTTCCACTCGGGCCCACGCGCCTCGCTGCCCATGCAGGAGAGGACCCAAACAGGTTGGAGGACCTGAGCGTGTACTGAGGCTGGGCAGCTGTCATCACGCTAAGCTTCTCTGCTGGGGTGTTGGCTGAGCCTCCAGTGTGATCCAGCTTCAAGGTGTTGGAGTGGGAGAGGTAAAGCGTGACCCTTAATGACTTGTTCTCCAACACCCAGACTGGTAGAAGTGGCCAGAGCCCCGGGTTGGAATCCCAGCTCTGCTCATTACTTCTCGGGTGTCCTTGGGCAAGTCTCAGCAGCTCTGGGTATCTATCATCTGTAAAATGGGGGGGCAGCTTCCAGTTTGGGGAATCTGTTATTCTCTGATCCTGCATCCCTCACTTCAGCTGGGGGGCAGTCAGGGTGTTGAGAATCAGTCGAGAGAGGTGTGTGGGAGTTCCTGGGATAAAGTGGTTGGGATGAAGTTTTCTCTGGCTAAACCATCTCTCTCTCACACCTTGTTATAAACAGATAGCCTCCCTCTTCCCGGTCCTGGGTTGTTGCTGTTGCCACTCAGCCTTAGTGTCCTTTCCCCATGTGGGGCGCAGCCCCCCTTCAGGGCCAGGCACACTCGGTCACCCTAACAGCGTCAATGGGATGGGAGGCTGAGGGGAAGATCCAGAGATGACTCAAGAAAGAGTAGGTGTGCTATCCCCTTCCCCTCACCAGGGAGGAGGAAGCAGTGTCTGGTTGAGAAGTAACCCTCCAGGCACAGCCAGCTGGCTCAGTGGATAGAGAGCCAGGCCTGGAGTCAAAGGTCCTGGGTTCAAATTTGGCCTCACACCCTTCCTAGCTGAGTGGCTGGGCAAGTCCCTTAACCTCAGTTGCCTAGCCCATGCCTCTGGAAGAGCTGGTATGAGTTTTAATAAGACAGAAGATAAGAGTTCTTTTAAAAAGAGGGAGATGTAACCCTGGAGCACTTGAAATAGCTAACTCTATCCCCCTCCCCAGTTCTTCGCCTACAGTTCCATCCGTCTGAAGTGTTCCTAAAGGCACAAAGTTCCACACTCAGAATACTCGAAGCACTGGGGGAGGTGGAGCTGAAGGCTGCCGTAGCCCCGGGCTTCCAGGGTGGGCCTGGAAGGGATTGAAATCAAGTGTCTCCCTCTCAAAGTGGCCACGGGACATGTCACTCCACTCAGCCTTCCCACATGCCCCAGAAGGGGCCCAGAGTCCGGGCAGAATTGGCCTTCTCTAAGCACATAGTTAGGCCTAACTATAGCACTATGCGGAGCCTGGGCGAAGGGGTGAGGGTAGGCAGCTGTGGCTGCAGAGATTTGGGGGAGGGAGGGCAGGGTCCGCCCTGCCCTGGGCCTTTTAGTTTCCAATTTCTCTGTGTCAGCTGTGTGGCTCAGCTGTCCACTCTCCTCTAGCCCTGTCACTTAAGCTGTGACGCCGCGGGGAGAGGCGAGGTCTGCACACCCGCTGGGGAGACGGGAGCACCAAGGGTATTTGGGGGCATGAGCCCCCTGGGCTGCAGGACAGAGCCTTCCTTTTCCATCCCCATCCATCGCCACCACCAGGCCTCCTACCCTGGCAACCTCTTTCCTCCACTGACCTAGGGAATGCCAAACGTAAGTTGCCTTTTCCTGCTGGTTACCAGTGTGGCTGTGTGGGCTCCCATACCCCTTAGCCAGTCACCTCTCCGGGCGGTTAAGTACTTTGGGGGGTACAGATGCCAGGCACTTCTTTCCCTGAAGGTCCGGGATCAGTAAAGAGGTTGGGGAATTCATGTCCAGGGGATAGAGAAGTAGAGAAGGGAGGTCATATTACATTGAAAACTTAAAAATAGCCAAGACCTAAGGCAGGCTAAGGCAGGGCCTGACATGGAGGTGGTGTTAAAACCCTCTCTTACCCCCAGACTTAGAGAGGAACCAGAGGCCAAGCCTCTCTGCCCCAAAGTAAGAATTGAGGGGAGGGGGAAAGGGTTACATGGGCTCCTATGACTGCCTGCAGCCTCTAGGAGTCTCCAGCCTACCCTCAAATGAGAAGTCTGCCTTGATGGAACAAGGGCATGGAGATAGCCTTTGCATAGGCGGTCTTCTGTAGGCCGACCTCTGTCATCTTCCAGGCTGGGCCCCTTTGGAGCGTTCTCCTTTGTTTAGTCCCTCATTCTGGAAAAGGGGAATGGAGCCCCTCTTTATGTAAAGACTCTCAGCTTAAGAGCCCTGCAATTTTCTCTTCCTCCCAAAACTCTATTTGTTCCACCCTACAAGGTAAGTCTCCAGGAGTAAGATGGGGAGGGGGGGAGGGAAGGCAAGGAAGGATGGAGAATCTACAGTGGGACCTCCGCTCTTACAGGATGACTGAAAAAGAGGTGCTGGATTCCCCCAAATCCTTCCCAGCAGAGACACCAAAGAGTGGGGTGAGTTTGAGCCTCTGATGCAGGACTTTGATAGCTGAGAGGGCGTGCTACAGCCTTCTGGGAAAAGAACCAGCAGCTGTGGGGCTCATCTTGGTTATATGTAATCCATTTAAGGTACAGCCCCCCACTCCCTCACCCCTCTAGGTAACTTCCTGTCCCCCTACCCAGAACACTTCCCAGGTGGCTTTAGCCTGACGAAAGTGGAACGGTTATCTGAATCTTCCCTCTGCTTCTCCTTAGCTACAGAAGCTGAAGCAATTATTCAGAAAGGAGACTGTAGAAAGGAAGGAGATGGAGCTCCCCCTTGAGCCCCAGGCCAATGGGGAGGCAGTGGGGGCTCAAGGGGGACCCATCTACTACATCTATGAGGAGGAAGAGGAGGAAGAGGAGGAGGAGGAGGAGCCCCCCCCTGAGCCCCCTAAACCTGTCAATGACAAGCCCCACAAATTCAAAGATCATTTCTTCAAGAAGCCCAAATTCTGTGATGTCTGTGCCAGAATGATTGTTCGTGAGTCTGAGAAATGGAGGAAGATGGCATGTGTAGAGAGTGTCATGGGACTGTGGGCCGGAGGGGCTAGGGTTTAGCTGAGGGAGGGGACTGCAGATGGGTGGAGTCAGAGAAGCCATCCAGGATCTCACCCCATGTTCTTCCCTCTGCCAAGTCAACAACAAATTTGGGCTACGATGTAAGAACTGCAAAACCAACATCCATGAACACTGCCAGTCCTTTGTGGAGATGCAGAGATGCTTCGGCAAGATTGTGAGTTAGGTCTGGTCGGCCCGCAGGGGTGGAGGGAAGAGTTGAGGACCATTACCCCTGGAAAGCCACTGTGCGAGTGACCCCCTTCATTCCCTGGCATCTGCTTCCCCATCCCACTCTTTCTGAATAAGGACGGGAGGAAGGCTCCTGGTTGCAGACAGAGGAGCCCTTGAGGTCCAGAACCCTGTCTCATTCGCCTCCCTGTCTCCTCCACAGCCCCCCGGCTTCCACCGCGCTTACAGTTCTCCACTCTACAGTGACCAGCAGTATGCTTGTGTCAAGGACCCGCTCTGTAAGTTTCCCTCGTTCCTCTGCCCTAGCTGGGTTGCAGGAGTCGGAATTGAGGCCCATCTGCTGGGGCATTGATGGGCCGTGCAGTCTGGAAGCCTCTTGGTCCCTGTCTCTGCCCCACTCCTCACTTGGGACACAGAAACTTAGGACTTAGAAGCCTCTCGGTGCCCAAGGTCTAGACACCCTGGCTTTATTCTCCTCTGGAAATTGTAGGCTCTTGGAGGGAACCCCCCACCCATCTTGACCACCAGCCCTATGGATCTAGGCTCAAGTACCCCTGGGCTCCAGGTAGAAAGCAGAGCTTCTTATCTCCACCGCTGCCCCCTTCTCAGGCCCTGTTCTTCCCTTCTGGATCCACTCAGTCCTGCCATCTTATACTAAGGTGGTCTCTCTTTTCCCATAAGCCCTTCCTTGACATCAGTAATGCTTCCCTCTTTTTTGCCCCCCTTTATGCTTAGCCAACAGAAATGACCCTGTTTTTGAGACACTTCGAACTGGAGTGATTATGGCCAACAAAGAACGGAAGAAGGGACAAGCTGACAAGAAGAATGTGAGCCCTTCTGCCCCCGTTACATGGCGTTTTTTTTTTTTTAATTTTAAACCCTTAACTTCTGTGTATTGACTTATAGGTGGAAGAGTGGTAAGGGTAGGCAATGGGGGTCAAGTGACTTGCCCAGGGTCACACAGCTGGGAAGTGTCTGAGGTCATATTTGAACCCAGGACCTCCCATCTCTAGGCCTGGCTCTCAATCCACTGAGCTACCCAGCTGCCAACCTGGCGTTGTTTTGATAGTATTATCATCACCCTAGTCTAATAGATGGTGCAGAGGCAGGCAAAGGTTAAGAGACTTGCCCAGGGTCACACAGCTAAGTGTCTGAGGTCACATTTGAACTCAGATCCTTCCAACTCCAAGACTGGCAAGCTGTCTATACCACTGAGTTATTGGAAAGTCTCCAGATGATCCCCTAGAACCATTCTAGGAACCCCAGTTGGGCATCATGATAAAGCTGTCAGAGGTAGGATGCTTTGGGAAGAGGAAAGTCCATTCTCTGCTAAGGCCACTAGACTAAGAAATTGGGGAATGTTGTCTCAGTTTCAGCAGGGCATTGCTCTTGTCAAGTGCCTGGGTGCTCCGTCTTCAGTTTGGCCCTCAACATCAAGTTTGTGGGTGCCAGCTAGTATACTAGTGGACTGAATTATCATTTAGGAGCACCTTTTAGGCAGAGAAGGGAGGCAGGAACTAACAAGATGAGACGAAGAGGAATACATATCCCCAGTTATGTCTCTCTTCCATTCCCTTGACCCCATTCCTTTCCTCTTTTGCCTTATGGGAAGGTTCCCTGTGAAAGGAGAGTCCTTAAGAAGAGACTTAAGATGAGCCAAGTTCCTATTTTGTCTCTGGGTTAGGGAGGCCTGATTCAAATCCTGCCTCTGACAGTGAATAGTTGGGTGACTGGGCAGATCACCCTCCCAGGCTCTTCATCTGTAAAACGGGGATTAATCTTAGTCTCTACCTCAGAGGGTTGTTCTTAGGATTAAATCAGTTAACATATAAACCCTTTGCAAAACTCAAAGTGCTATGTAAATGCCAGTTATTATTACTAAGGGGTCTTGAAACTATATCACATGAGGAGCCATCGCTTAGAACGGCCGAGGCCTAGAAAATGGAACTGCCATAGTTAATTATTGACTGTCATGTGGAAGATGGACGTTCTCTACCCAGTTCCAGAAGACAGAACTAGAATCCTGAATGAATGAAAAGCATTTCAGTGTTTACTGTATGCCAACCATGTCCAAGGATACAAATATAAAAATGGGACAGTCCCTGCCTACCAGTCACTTACATTCGTGGCCGGGGAAGAGAGTTGAGGTCCTGGAAGTCACCGTGATCCTTAGTGGAACAACAGCAGGCCATGAACACCCTCTCCTGAGGGCTATGGAGGTGGGAAGAGAACTCTCTGGCCCAGGTGGCCAGGGCGAAGAATGGAGACACCCAGCCACTCCGGTGGCCCTCTGGGGTCCAGTTTGGGGAGCTGCACCCACAACGATAGCACTTTCAGTTCATTACACGTTTATTGACAGGTGCCAATGTCCACTGGGAAGATGATGGGCCAGGCTCTAGCTCTAGAGAGCAAACACATGCAGGCAGATAAGCCCATCCCTGTCAGAAACATGGCCTCGCCATGAGGAATGGTAATACAGACAGAATATCGGGAGATTTCTATACTAGGGACAGCACAAGCCCTCGGAGGCTGGGCTCGAGGTCCTGGACAAAGGTAAGGGTCGTGGCCTCCCCTCATTCACTCTGGGACTCTTTTCCTTTAGCCCCTAGCAGCCATGATGGAGGAGGAGCCAGAAGCCCCCAAAACGGAGGAAGGAAAACCCCAGGCTGGTGAGTCAGCCCCTGACCCCTCTGTGCTAACAGCTAGGGACCAGGCTGTCGGGCAGAATGGGAAGAGATGTTTGGGTTGGCACCAGAATTGAAAGGGCCAGGCTCTCCTGGATTCAAGATGTCTGTCTCCGGCTTCAGGAAATCCCGGGGGAGACAAGAAGGCTGACAGAAAGGCAGCTGAAGATAAAGTAAGGATCTTTCTCTGCCCCTCCTCAGCCAGGCCTGCTCTCGTCCCAACTTAGCCCCCCTTTTACTGCCATCTCCCCACTTCCATCCTGCCCCTCCCTCCTCCCTGGCACCCACAACCCCAAACTCTGGAGGCTGCTGTGGGGGAGAGCCCTGGTTTGGGGCCATAGGATGAAAATTCATTACAGCCTTTTGTCCTCTACTTCCTAGAACAAGCAGCCAGGCTTCCAGCAGTCTCACTATTTTGTGGCCCTCTATCGCTTCAAGGCTTTGGAAAAGGATGATCTGGACTTCCCGTGAGGGCAAAGGAGGGGAAGAGAGAAAACTAGACATTTCTATGCGGGGGTTGGGGGGGTTCCATCATCAGCCTGGGATGGAGGTTGGAATAGGGTGCCATCGTGGAAGCAGCAGCACCCTTTGTCTCAGTCTTTTCTGGCCTCTTCTAGACCTGGAGAGAAGATCACAGTCATCGATGACTCCAATGAGGAGTGGTGGCGGGTGAGAGGGGAGCCAGGGAGTGGAGGGGGGCCCTGGGCACACTCCCATTTGTCCCCCACTCCAGAGGCCTTGGGCCCCACCGCCATCCCCTCCCAGTGCTGCTTCTCCTTTCCCTCAGGGCAAGATTGGGGAAAAGGTTGGATTTTTCCCCCAAAACTTCATCATCCGAGTCAAGGCTGGTGAGCGGGTGCACCGAGTGACCAGATCCTTTGTGGGAAACCGAGAAATTGGGCAGATAACGCTCAAGAAGGACCAGGTGACCCTCCAGCCACTGCCTCTATCTTGCAGTTCCCCCCACCCCAAGGATCCCGGCCTCCCTAACCCTTTTCTGCCTTCCCCAGATTGTGGTTCAGAAAGGGGACGAAGTTGGCGGCTACGTGAAAGTCTACACCGGGCGGAAGGTGGGGCTCTTTCCCACTGACTTCCTGGAGGAAATCTAGGGGGCGGGGCCTCAGGCAGTCCACCGGCGTCTCCCGGGCCGCTGCCTCTGTTCCCGAGGAAAGCCGAACGGCCCCCGAAGTCCGAGAGAAAGCTCCCAGGCTGCATTGGGGGCACCTCCCTTCCAGCGGGGGGCTCTTCTAGAGGGGCTGGTTCCCTTTCAACTCCCTCCCCAGGAGGCACTCATTCCCCCGGCTTGCCCTGGCCATGATGGGGGGGGGGCAGGAGGGGCCTCCTGTGGGGCTGGGCTCCCAAGTGGAGCCGCACGTAAAGCAGGGGAGATGAGGGGAGCCCCTCTTTTTCAGCCTTGGTGGGGGGCTGGGAAGGAGGAAGGAAGCACTTTTGAAAAGGAATGTAAAACCAAGAATCGATTAAAAACCGTTTTCGCTAGTTGACCTGGCAGCGTAAATGGAAAGCTCTGGGGCTGTGCCCTCGGGGCGGGCCGCACCCGCTGGGGCCGAGAAAAAGCCGAGGGACGCCTGCCGCGGGAGGGCTGCCCTTCTCTGGCCCTTCGAGGGGGGAGGGGGTGTGGGGGCGGAGAGGGCGGCATACTGTACAGAGACACGGAGACCCCGGGTGGGTGTGAAAGTGTGTGCGGAAGGGGGTGGGGGGGTGCGTGCTGTTTCCATAGCAACTGCTCTGATGCGCCCTGAGGGAAGAACGGAGCTTGGCCGGGGGCAGTTGAAGGGCGGACGGCGGGGAGGGCTCTCCTGGTCCTCACCCCAAAACCCTCCCGGATTTTGTGTGTTGTGTGTGCCCACGCGGGCCCTCCTCCCGGCGAGTGCCGTATGCAAATGTTATAATTTGCGTATGCAAATATGCAAATACGCCAGGCCGGGTCACCACGGCAGGTGGCAGAGACTGGAAAGGTAAGGGGAGGCAGGCATTTTAATTTGGGGCTAGGAATGCTGGAGAGAGAATGAGGCAGACTTAAGAGTACTGGGGAGGGGGTCTCAAGCCTAAGAAAAAAGAGGTAGGGGGGTCTGCCTGCCCCTTCTTACCTTTTCTGTCCAGCCTGTTAGGCCTGAGGTTGGCACTGCTTGGCAAGGTTGGCAGCGGGAGTCTGGGCACCATCTGCTGCTTGTGACTGGGAAGACGGGGAAGAAGGAGGCTCAGCTGGGCTGGAGGAGGGGATCCTCGGACAGGTTTGGGGAGCCCCTCCCCAGTCATAAATGAAAGCGAGGAGAGGACCAGGATGTAGCCAGTGGAGTCTGGGGGCCTGGCTCCCAGAGGCCTATGCACCGAACTGGGCACCCACTGGAGAAAGCCCAAAGGGCAGATGTCTTGAGAAAGGCCCCGCCCTATCCTCTTCCCTTCCCCGTAGACTGTCCAGATGAGGCTAGAGGGGCCTTGGAAAAAGCTGGCCTCTCACGACGAAGTGCCCCAGGCCAGCCTCCCACTGCGGCGAGGCCCAGAGGAAGCTACACTTCGGCTATCTGGGCGAAGGCGTGGGAAGTGGAAATGACAGCGGGCTGGTCACTACTACTCCCAACCCTGGCCCACTCCTCCACGCCAGCTCCCGGCCTGCCGCTATCTCTTGTGGTGAAGCCGTTGTGGGAGTCAGAGCCGACCCAAAGAGAGTCCTGGAGAACGGTAGAGGGGGAGAGCCGTCTCCTACCCCCTCCACACCGAAGCGAAACCAATTTGCCGGCTCATTTGCTGCGATGCTGGGGGGGGGGGACGGGAAGCCCGGGAGGGCTGCTGATCTGCACTCCCCCCTTACACACACACGGGGGGAGGGGGCGTTCCCCTCTCGGAGCCGGCAGCTGTCCCTAATTAGAGCGGAGGTTTAATTGGATTTATCAGCAGTTAATAGGAAATTAAGCAAGAGGCCCGAGAGGCGGAGGGGAGGGAAGGGGGGCGGGAAGGAGT
>NC_058134.1:282191738-282199067 GCF_016433145.1 Gracilinanus agilis
TCGGCCCCTGTCTGTATCTCTGCCCCCGGCTGTCTCCCCCTCCCCCGACCCAGGCTTTCTCTTCTCTGCCCGCGGTGTCGCCAGCTGTCAGCTGTTGCTACGCACTGAGGCTGAGGTATGACCGAGCCCTAGACAGCGACAGACAGAGACAAACAGAGAGATACGCAGACAGAGACAGACGTCGGAGCCCGTGAGGATCAGCGAGCCCAAGCACAGACAGCCACCTAGGGTGCCCGCCCGCCTAAGATGGGCAGGCACAGACAGAGACGGAGAAAAACAGGCCGGGGAGGGACACAGCTCTGCCCATGAAGACCCTCGGAGTCCAGACCCAGGAAGCCAGGCCCCCTCCCCCGAGGGTTGGCAGGGCCGCAGTAAGGCTCCAGGTAGCCGCTAGGGGCAGGCTCTGGAGGGTGAAAGTCATCCCGTCCAGTCCCCTGCCTTCGCACCTCCCACCCTCCCGGAAAAGGCTCCACTATCTCTGAAATTGCGTTCTCCGGGGAAGCCCGAGTTCCTGAGGCTTCCTGTAAGGCCAGAGCTCTCCCCAGGGCTGTCGCTCGAGCTCCAGCCTGGGTTGTTGCTCCTTTCTCACCTTCTCTCCCTCCTCCTGCTGCCTCTGCCTCTTTCTCGTCTTTCGCCTTCTCTGGCCTGGGGTAGCGAACAGAAGGGCTCCGTTAGCTCCGTTCAGAAATACTTCCTCGGACCCGGACGGAGTGTGTGTGTGTGTGTGTGTGTGTGTGTGTGTGTGTGTGTGTGTGTGTGTGTGTGTGTGTGTAGGGGGTGGGAGCCCCGGATGTGGAGGGCGAGTCAGGCTTCGCCCAGAGCCCCAGGTCTTTCCCCGCGCCTGCCCCTCCCCCTTCTTCCAAACTGCCTGGTAGCTTCGGGCCGCGCGACAAGCAGAGAATCAGGCGACTCCCCGGGGCCGGGTACCAGGTGTGCTCCTGGCACTGTGAGGGCTGCCAAAGCCTCTGGCAGCTGGAAGAGGCTGCCGGGCCAGCCAGCCCCGCCCCCCCACCCCCACCCCGAGTTGAGGAGCGTCGGTCCGGGCTTTGGGGCACTGGCTGGACGCGGGTGCGGATTTGGCCGGGAGCGGGGGCGGGGAAGGGCTTCTCCCCCGGGGCAGGAAGGGGGCGGAGGCATAGCGGGTACAGTCGGGAGCTACAGAGAGAAGTTGGGCTGGGTCGGGGTGGGGCAGAAGGGACTTGTGGTGGTGCCTGGTGGAGGGGGGCGGAGCGGGGAAGGGTCAGGCAGGAGAAGTGGGAGCATGCTGGGGCGGGGGGCGCTGGGCCCCAGTCTACTAGTTCTTTGTGGAGAGAATCCAGACGCCACCTGGCGGTCGTCTTGCGCCCCGCTTTCCCCACTCCTCGCTATTGAGGCGGGGCCCCCACCTGAACCCCAGTCTCCATCAACCGCGAGGGGGCGCTTGGAGAGCTTGCTCTGTATGGGAGGCTGTTAGGGTTTGAGTGGGGCCGATCTCTCCTCTCTGTACCCTTTGGCAAGAGCTTTGGGAAGAGTTTGGGGCATGGATGCGAACAAGGGAAAGAGACCGGAGGTAGAGATGGGAGAAAGAGGGAAGGTGGCAGGAGCCAGGGCTTCCAGTTCTTTAAGTTCTCTTCCACCAACCCTCTGGCTTTGAGTGGGCCTTGGGGGGGGGGGCGCTGGGGTAGCTCTAGCTGTAGCTGCAAGAAGGATAGAAAAGCTGAGCAGGGTCTCAGGGCAGCCTCTCTGGGCCAGAGCTCCTTCCCTTGGTGACTGAGGAGACGCTCCCAAGCCAGGCTTGCCAAGTATTTGCATGTTCAGCTCAGGCAACAAACCCTGGGTTCCTCCTTCCCAGGGAGACTTCAATTCCAGGCAGTCCCTTTCCTGTTACTAAAGAGCTGTGTGACCTCAGACCAGTCACTTCTCTTCTCTGGCTTTCACATTCTTCACTTGCAAAAGGACCAAGCCTGATTTGAATGGCCAAGGTTCCCTTTATTTCTAAGCTGCCTCTTTCCTTCTAGTCTAACTCAGTCAGCTGCTTGGCCACAAGCCAGAGTGGTCCTTCACTCCCAAGGGTGTATCTTAGTTTCTGTTAAACCAATAATTAGATGATCAACAAGGTGCCCAGTTTATGGCGGGGCATGAAAATGGGGCATGTTTACAGAGTACCTTCTGAAAGTACTGGATCTTCTGGGCCAGAAAATCCCAAGACCTCCCTAGTTGAGTGATGAGAAAATGAAGGCCCAGGACAATGACTTGCCCAGAGTCACACAGTATGATGGGAGTATTTGCTTCAAGAGATCTTTTTTTAGGAATGGGGGGGGGGAGGAGAGGGAAGGCAACTCTTCCCACTCCAAAGGAATTCATTTCACATGTTGGGATTTCCTTCTAGGTAGGGGAGATGGGTGTGAGTGAGCTCCCTACCACCAAAGATTAGCTTCTGTAAGCCAGACCAACAACCTTGTGGTCAGGGAGACTGCAGAGGGCCAATGTCATTCCAGAAGAGGTAAGTAAACAACTCCTGCCCTCGATAAGCTTACAGCCCAGTAGGAGGGAATAGGAAGACACCCAAAGAACTATTATTCTGGGGAGAAGAGTGTGAGAAGTACATTGTGTCCTGGAAAGAGCACCAAAGAAAGAGTGCTGGCTCAGGAACACTGAGGACCTGTAATCCTTTCCAGCTCTAGAACCTTTTCTTTCTAAGTTTTCTTCCCTGTAAAATGGACTCTGACTAGATGATCTTTCTGGTTCCTTTCTAGCTCTAAAACTAAGCTAGACCATTTGGTTCCCAGTCCATCTTTCAGATGAAGAAACTGAGATGGAGGGAGATGAATTGCGCATGGTCACACAGATAGCAAGTGGGACATGTTGCCAACAAGGTTTAGACCAGACATCGGGCAAGATGGGCCCACATCTGGACGGGGTAAAACAGTTCCTTTTGTTTACTAGCATGAGATTGGTATACAATGAGTTGCTTCAGATTAATTTTCAGAAATTAATTTCAGAATTCAGATTCAAACTCCTGGACTCTTGGCTCTGCATCTATTTTCTTCCTCTGAGGGCATTTTGTTTCAAAGGGAATGGCATGGACAAAAGCAGAGAGAGAAGGGTCTTTTCTGTGTCTGGGAAGCACTAACTGGTCCAATTTGGCTGAAGGATAGAGTACAGTGGAAGGGGAGATTTGGGCCATTGATTGGAATGCCTTGCATTCAAGTCTTGTAGGTGATAGGGAGATACTGGAGCTTTCTGAGTCCTGGAATGAGGTAGTCAGTTTAATGCTTTTGAAGATTAACCTGCCATTGGTGTGCAGGATGAATTGGCCCAGGGAAGAGACATGGCAGGAAGATCCAAAAGGACATGATAGCAACTATGCAAGTGAGAGGTAATGAGGACCTGGACTAGAGTGGTGGCTGTGGGAATGGATGGGAGAGATATTGCTGAGATGTAATCTGTACAACTTGGAGTCCAATCAGCTGGGGGAGGGGGGACAGAAAAACAGGGAGGGGTGGAGGAAACCCAAAGAGGTTTTTGGCAACTGGGAGAATGGTGGCACCAATGGCAGATCTTGGGAGAGGTGGGAGAAGGCGTGCTTTTGAGAGGGAATGTTGGTAAATTTGGCTTCTCTAGGTTCTCAAGACTTTTGCTTCGAGCTTAGGCCAGGGCCTGGGGTTGGCGATGCTGATTTGGCCAGGATGGAAGCCTCGAGAAGGCCTGGTAGACACGAACCTACCCAGGAAGGTGGGAGACAAGGCCAGAGTAGGGGGCATGAGGCAGTGCCTCCTTTGCTGGTCCTTCCAAGCAAATGCACCGCCATCAATGTTCTCTTCCTTTCCTCCCCTGAGAGAGAGGCCAATGGCAAGTCCCAGTTTTTTACAATTTTATTTATAACAATATCTGTGTTATTTAGTTGTAAAGGAATTCAGCAAAAATTATTAAAACGTTCGTACCCCCAAAACAGGGGCTGCCCACTCCTTCCCAGGGCGCCCCAGGATGGCCTCAGTCCCCCTGAGGAGTGCGGAGGGGCTGGTTCCCAAAGAAAATCCCCAACTGTGGGAGCCACAGTGATGGGAGGAGGGGGCATCTGGGATGCGGGAGAGCTCTGTGGGGGCTGGGAGGCCAGGGGGAGGCTGGGACAACCCCCAAATAAGACTAGAAGTATGATTAGCTTTGATTTGAGCGGGGCCCCCTTCACCCCGACACTGGAAATGTTTCCTCCTCCCTCAGACTAGCCCTTCGGAACCTGGAGGCTGGGAAGGAAGAATGGACCTCCTCAGCCAAGGGTGTCACACAGGGCAGGATGGGGTGGCTGCTGGGATCTCTCCCCTGCCCTGGGACAGTCTTGTGGGGGGTAGCCCCATGTCTGAGCTGCCCCAACCCCCAGAACCCTCCCTGCCCCTCACCCCGGAAGGCAGCATTGGGGATGGGGCAGGGGAAAGGGAGGGAGGACAACGGAAAGGAAATAACACTGCTCGCTCGCTCGCTCGCTCACTCACATATAAAAAGTAATTCCTTCATTTTTACATTTATACATCGGCCAGGGGGCCGGGTTTGGGGAGGGAGAGTACTCAGGTGAGGGGGGAGAGTTGAAAAGGATTTCTCATGGGAGGGGGGAAGGTATCTCTGGAGTCCAGGCTGGGGTGGGGGCAGGGGCCCCTATGCCAGGGGGTCTCCCAGCTCATCCTCGAGCCCTCGACCTAGCAGTTCCCGCTTCTCATCGGTGCTGGCCAGTGAGTGTCGGCTACCGTGGCCCCCCATGTAGAGAGTGGCATACACGGGGTTTGTGAAATTGGTGGGCTGTGGAGAACAGAAGGGAATCAGGGGGAGACCCTTCCCGCCAGGCCGGGGGCTGCTCCCTACCTCCCACCTCATCCTCCAAATTCAAGCTCTTTCTCCCGTCCCTTCCCTGCTTGCCCTCCCAGGCTAGCTCCCAGCTCCCCATCTCATCCCCAGATCCTGCCATCTTCCACTCCCAGGGGCCTCCGGGGCTTCCCTCCACCTCCCCTGCTCTTCCCCTCATCTTGCCTACCTTATCAGGGTCCAGAGCAAAGTCAGCATCCAGCAGGCCCCCGACATCATCTGGCTCCCCGCCCTCGTACATCTTATACGTGGGGTTCCCAATCTCTACATTCATGGCTCCATTGGTCATTCGCTGGTGCTGGAAGCCCTTGGCCCTGGGGATGTGGGGCAGGGGAATAAGTGCCAGGAAAACAAGGCTCGGGTGTGATGGGGTCATCGGTAAGGATGCCATTGGCCGGGCTCAGGAGGCACAAAAGAGGGGACCAGGGAGGGGAGCTGGCACTGGGACGTGGCAGGACCAATGGCTCTCCCATCCTAACTCACCCCCGGACTCGACGCTTGTACCAAAAGACAGTCCCAGCCACCAGGAGCAGCAGAAGCAACAGGAAGATGGGAATGAGGATGGAGGCGATACCTGGAGGGGGAAGGAGACAGGCAGGGAGAGTCAGAGAGCCCTCGGGCCTGGGAAGGGCCGTGCTGCCTCTGTCCCCCTCCAATGTCCTGGCCTGGGCTCCTGCCGCCGGAAGTCCCCGAGGGGAGGCCAGATGACCACTCATCAGGGAGGACACAGAGAGAGGGGACTCAATGGTGTGGTGTCTCCTCTGCCAACTCTGCTTCTGCTCCATTCAGCATTCGGGTCCTCCCTCCTCATCAAGAACCCCGAAACCTTACCACACCCTCCTCCTTCCCAATCCCTGAAACCTACGTCCAGGCTGGGATTCGCTGACTGACTGCTCACACCGTGGGCCTGTGTTTGGGGAAAGGCACCTGCGAGGGAAGGAAGGATGGATGAGACCAGTTGGCACAGCTCTCCACGGCCCCAGAGACCCCCCCCCTGCCCCGAGGAAGCTGTCTGTGGTATGAGTGCGGAAAGCCACCCAGGAGAAGAGGGCTCCTTTGGGGCTCCTGGGACTCACTGGCACTCGGGCATCTGTTTGCTGTTCATGGTGCAGGAGCCTCCATTGAAGCAGTGGCCATCGCAGGTGAGACAGCTGGGGGCCACCCGGCCATCAGAGCAGCTGTGGAGGGGGAAGAGTTAGCCGGGGTCCTGCAAGGTGAGGCTGCAGGGACAGGGGCAGGGGGCATCATTAGGGAAGGGGGACATGGAGGATGGGACAGCAGGGCTTGGAGGAAGGACAACGGCCAAAAGCTCTCCCTTCACTCACTTGCAGCTGACGTCCCCACTCTGCCGAAGGATAGTGCACGTCCCATCCAGGCAGCGGCTACATTTGTCCACCTGGCACTGCGGGCCCTCAAACTGGCCTGTGCATCGGCACAGCTTGGTGCCATCCGAGGCCATCTGGCAAACACCCTGGTTCTCACAGTAGTCAAAGCATTTCTCTGTGTGGGTCAGAGTCAATCGAGGGGAGTGCGACAGAGAGAGAGACAGAGACAGAGAGAGACAGAGATGTGGGGAGGGACAGAGACAGAGACAGACATGGGGAGGGACAGAGAGAGAGGGAGGGAGGGAGACAGGGACAGACAGACAGAGACACAGAGAGAGAGAGACAGGGAGAGAGAGAGAGAGAGAGAGAGAGAGAGAGAGAGAGAGAGAGAGAGAGAGAGAGAGAGAGATGATCCCATCATGCTCTTTCCTATCTCCTCCCCCAGCATTGTCCTGCCCCCTCCCAGAAGCCCAAGAATCTCCCCATCTTCCATGCACCCCCCTCCCGCCCAATTTAAACCATCATTTCCCCATCAAAGGCCTTTTTCTCTTTGTTCCCTCATGCCACTGGCCTCTTCACTCATGACACTCCCAAACACCAGCCATTTTCACAGGCTGGCCATCTCCCATGCCTGGGATATTCCTCCCTCTTCATCTCTGCCTCCTGGCTTCCTTCAAAGCCCAACTAAAATCTCCCCTTCTCCAGGAAGCTTCACCCCCAGGCCTTCCCTCTCAGAGATTATCTCCAATTTTGCATGCCTAGATCTTGTTTGTAACCCAGTAATTTCATGGCGCCTTCTCCAATGGAATGCAAACTTGTGCTTAGCAAAGTGCCTGGCACATAGTAATAGCTGATAAATGCTCACTAACTTGAACCCTTAGTAACTCCCCTTGTGCCCATGCCCTTCACTCCAATGTCACTGAGCCATAGGACCATAGGAGTTTGAAGGCCCTGAAGTCCATCTAGTCCAGCTTCCTGCTTTGATGCACGAATCCCTTCTACAGTATTTCTAGCCTCTCCTTGAAAGCCTCCAGCAACAGGAGAGAGACCACATGGCCTATTCTTAGACAGCTCTAATTATTCAAAAGTTCTTCCTTCCCTCCTTTCCTCCATCCCTCCCTCATTTTCTTTCTTTCTTTCTTTCTTTCTTTCTTTCTTTCTTTCTTTCTTT
>NC_058134.1:282199158-282226249 GCF_016433145.1 Gracilinanus agilis
CTTCCTTCCTTCCTTCCTTCCTTCCTTCCTTCCTTCCTTCCTTCCTTCCTTCCTTCTTTTTTTTTTCTTAGAATATTATGTATTGGTTCTAAGGCAGAAGAGTGGTAAGGGCTAGGCAGTGGGGGTCAAGTGACTTGCCCAGAGTCACACAGCTAAGAAGTATCTGAGGCCAGATTTGAACCCAAGTCCTTCTATCTCCAGGCCTGGCTTTCTACCCACTGAGCTACCTAGCTTCCTCATCCTTAGTCCTGTTAAGGGATCCTCCATCTCTACTCTTGCTGGGAGCCCCAGGATATGCTCAAGATCCATTCTTATACCTCCCAGGTGTGGATGGCACTTACTGAATTGGCATCGGTCCCCCAGAAAGTCTGGCAAGCACCGGCACTGGGGTTGGTTGCCCTGGTTGACGGAGCAGGTGCCGTTGTGAGAACAATATCCTGCACATACCTGCTGGTTGCATGTGGGGCCTGTGAAGCCTGTTGGGCACCGACATGTGGGCATGCCTGAGGGGGGAGGAAGGGAAAAGATGAGACGAGCATGAAGATGGTGAAGGGGTTATGGGATGAAGGCAGAGAAGGGGGGGTACTGAGCCTGAGAGAAAAGAATAAGGAGAGGGAGGAAAAACTAAGGCTGGGCAAAGGAGAAAAACAGAGAGGGGGTGAGGTGGTGGGAATGCCCCCATACCAGAGGGTGAGGCAGCACAGGTTCCCCCATTCTGACAGTGCTGCCAGCACTGGTCCTGTTCACACTTGTCGCCTGTGTAGCGAGGCTGGCATCGGCACTTGGGCTGGCGCCTGGCATTGAGGAAGCAGCTGCCACCATTGAGGCACAGGAGGCTGCAGGTCCCTGGCCGAGGTGCTGTTGGAGGCAGTGGTCAGAGGTGACACAGGGTCTCCCCAACAGCTAGGGGCACACATATACCCACATTCTCTCTCTGCCTCTTCTCTTAGAAGAATTGGTTGGAACCTGGGACCTTGGACAGGACGGGAGGCACAGGGAGCTGGTGGGGGGTATTCGTGGGGGTCAGTGACTGATCCAGTAGCACGCGAAATTGGTTGGGATTCTAGATCTAGCTGGCAAGAGAGAGGAGTCCCAGGTCTGGGGAAATACTGGAGGTGGGTCAGGGATCGGAGCTGGACATCATGGAGGTCCCAGAGTTGAGGGTAAGGGGGCAGAGATGCCAAGATAGGCATATACCATCTGGTGGCGGAGTTGGTGAAGGCAACAGAACACAAGTGCCATTATCCAGCCGTTTCCCATTGGGGCAGGTGCAGACAGGGCCACTGGGACTCAGGAGGCAAAGCCATTCACATTTCTTTCGGTCACAGGGATTGGTCACTGCAAGGAGGACAGGGTTGAGGGGTGGAGTGTCAGGGTCACTAAGATTCCACCTCCCATTCTTATCTTTCCAGAGCTACATGCCTCAGCACCAGGCCCAGGACCCCTAATTTGCCTCCAGCTCTCCTGATGCCCTTCTTTTTCCAGCAGATCCTAATTCCAGGCCCGAGAGACCGTTAGGACCCAGTATTTTCTCCCACCACACATCCCTCTCCTCTAATCCAGGCCCTTTCACCCACAAGACCCAGGATGTCCTGTCCATCTCTCCATGATTTCTTTCTCTATTATATCCCAGAAATGCCTTCTGTATTCTAGAAAGCTTCAGGAGTGGGCCACCACCTTCAGGACTGAGGTCTGCACCTCTCCTCCATCTTGAAGACCCTCTGTTCTTCTGCCATCCTCTGGCCACTTGCCAAGCCCTCCTGGACCATCGTCCCCTCCTTCCAGGCTTCCTACCTTCTGGTTGTTTGTGTTGATGATACAAGACTACATCCGAAGCGTGGCTCAGGCCCCCAGTCAGGTTGATCAAAGGGCTGTGTCCAAATTTATGGATCTTGAAGACCCGGTTGTTGATGTAGGTGACACCATAGATATAGTCTTCAAAGACATCGATGCTAAAGGGGTGACTCAGACCTGTGGGAAAAAGAAACAACGGAGAATAAGAACAAAGATGAAAATAATTCCAGTCTAGCCTAACTTCTCTCGAAGTTCTCAGCCATCGATATCCATCTGCCTACTGGACGCAGCCCCTCGGACAGCCAGCCCAGCCTCAGCCCCCTCCCCCTCCTCTCGAATGGTTCCACAATTGGTGCTCTCACTTCCTTTCCTTCCCCCAAACACATCCTCCTCCTTCTCCTCCTCCTGCCTTGCCTATTTCTGTCCACGATGCCTAGGCTTTTGCTTCTCCTTCTCCTTTGCCCCATCTCCCCCATATTCTGTCATTCATCCAGGCCTGTCAATTCTACCTCGGAGCGCTTTCTCATGTCTACCTTCCTCCTTCCTGTTCCCGCTGCTACCACTCTGGCTCAGGCCCTCATTATCTCAAATCTAGGCTATAGCAGCAACTTCCAGATTGTGTCCCCAGCAATAAATTTCTCTCCCCTCCGATCCAGTCTGCACAGCAATGCCCGATAAATGCCCTGCTCAGTGATCTTCCATGGCATCCCATGGGCTACAGGGGTCAGACGATCTCAAACCCTTCAGCAGGACATTCAAGGCCCTCTGTGATCTGGTCCTAACTCAGCTTTCTTAGCCTCTTCTGCCATTGCTCCCCTACATATACCATCGGCCGCAGTCACATTTCACCGTTCTATACTCACCTGGGTGCTTTCCCACCTCCATGCCTCTGCCTCTCCCATTCCTACCTATCTAAATCCTATCCATCCTTCAAGGCCTAATGGCATCTCCTTTACGGTGCTTTCTCAAATCAGCTCAGCTAGAAAAGATTCTCCCCTTCCTCTCCCCTCCTCCACCACTTTTCGTCTCTCCTTGGCATCAAGCTCATCTTGCTTTGACTATGGCAATCCTGGCACTGGACCCTGGGCACTGTCTTCTAGATCCTGGCATTGCCCACAGTGCCTTGGGCATGGCATACAATGAAAGTTTCAAAGGCCAGACTCGGGTCTGGGGAGCCCCTTCTTGGGGGGGACAGCTCTCAATAAATGCTGCAAGGATTGCTCTGTTTTGAGGTGGGCTGAGGAGCTGAAGAGACAGGAGGACTCCTGCACAGGATGTTTCCATCCCTTCTGGTCAGGCCCGATGGTGGGGGATGGACAGCGAGTCTCCAAGATGCCCTTGAAAGGTCCTGACCTCTTTTGCTGTCAGCAGCCAGCACAGGGTCGGTGCCATTGAGCCGGATGCTGCCGATGACGGAGAGTTTAGCATCTGCCCAGTACAGCCTCTCGTTGTGGTAATCCACTGCCAAGCCTGTGGGAGTCAGGAAGAAGCGCACCATGAAGCCATGGCGGGAGCATCTTTCCTCTTTGTCCTGTCTGTCAGGCCAGGATTTCTCCCCATCTCTGTCATGTACACAGACACGTACCCAGAAGTTCCTCTCTTTTCTCTTTTCCACTTTCCTTCACACATGAGCTCTAGATTGTCTTCCCCAAAGGGGCTTCCCAACATTAACCCTCTTCTGCTTAATTGCCCAAACCAATGGGGCAAACCTGAGCTCTCTCGCTTGCGCTCTCTTTCAAGGCTTTCGAACAATTGAATTTGAAGCTAGATGTAGGACTTCCACCTATCTACCACCATTGCCCCAAAGCAGAACTCTCTTCCAGAAACCTCCCACCTGCATACCTGTGGGCCACTGGATATTGTCCTGGACCAGTGTCTCCCTGAGAGTCCCATCCATGGCAGCCGTCTCGATCTTTGGGTGGTTGCCCCAGTCTGACCAGTACATGGTGCTAAAGGAGAAAGATAAGAGGGGGGAGCTATGGGTATTGGCTTTTTCACCAGTCACAGGGTACAGTAAGAGATTGTCAAACACACCATCTCAGGGAGGGGGAGGAGGTGGGAGGGAGAGAGGGTGGGAATTTGGAACTCAAAATTTAAAAAAATGAGTGTGAAAAATCATTTTTATAAAATATTACTTTTTAAAAAAGAACAAATAGATGGAAAGTGTAGATAAAGCCACTTCAGGTAAAAAGAATAAAATGATAAAAAACTAAAGAAAAAAAAAAGCTTATCAAACTGACAAGGCGACTCTTCATGCCCCTTTTCCCTTTTTGAAAGTTAGTTTGATGCCATTTCAAAGACACTTAAAGACCTAATCTCATTGGGATGGCCTCCTTGCTTAAGAATTCAAGCTAGGGTCTTAGGAGGATGATGGACCTAAATGAAAATAAACCAGGGGGAATCACCCCTTTCTTTCTAAGTCACCACTATCTTTCCAAGAACAATCAGGAAGAAACTTACTAAAGCTATCTGATACAAAGATTTTTTTTCTCCTTTCTACAGCTTCTCTTCTTATTCTAGCAGCATTGATTTTGTTTATGGAAAACTTGAGCTTTGCATAATTTTACCTTTTATTAATTTCCTCTCTTGTCTGGCTAAGAATTTTCTCCCTTCTTTTTTCTTGCCCCAGCCATAGTTGTGAAAAGGACCACATTTTATTTCTAATTATTTTATTCCCTTTCATTATTTTAATTCTCTAATTATTTTATGATATAGCCTTTTACAGTCATATATAATTATTTGCACTTTACTATATTATATGGTGTAAGAAGCTGGTGTCAATCCAATTTCTGCCAAACTTCTCCAGTTTTCTTGGATGTCCTTGTCGAACCGGGAACTTTTCTCCCCAGTCAGTAGTTTGTGTCCTTGGGTATATCTGCCTCTGGATCTCATGAATGTCTGACTCATGAAAGCAACCTTAATAACCAATAACCAATGAATATGCATTTGAGAAGGGTCAAAGCATGACACAGCAGGGGAAGGAAGCAGAGCTCCAAAAAGAAATCTTCCTTGGATCCAAGAAGTTGGGCTGGCCAAAACATTTAGCATCATCAGATTTCAAAGTGGAGGGCACTTTCCTGCTGAAACATCTAGATTTAGAACTGGAGGGGATCCTGGAGGTCATCTACTCTACTCCATTGTTTTACAAATGAGGGAATGACAGCCCAGAGAGATCTAAGGAGGTCTAAAGAGGTTGATGATTTGAATCCCAATCCTTAGACTACAAATTCAGCACTATTTATGCTACGCCATATGGCTTCCGTGGCCAGGTTTGAGATCGGCATAGATTTTCTACCCCCACTCTAACTGCAGGCTAAGCAACCCCCAAATTTGGATCCTGGCGAATTCTTTCTGTCTTCATTGTCTTTTCACTTCCTCTTATTTTTTCCAATAAAAAAAAAATCTAGCCCTTTATATGAACACAGTAGAGAGATGGAAAGACAGGGGTGTTTGAGGATGCCTGATAGCCTGAATTAGTGGCCTGGGAGTAGTCACTAATTTTTCAACTCCAAAACTATCCAGTAGATGAGTTTGGAGAAATTAAGTAGAAATCTGGGAGAAAGAAGGAAGAAAAAGAGATTCCAGGATCGCTGCAAAGGTTCCCTCCCCTTTCCAGAGACCCAGATTCCACATTCTGTCTCCTTCTGATCATTCTTACCCTCGAAGTGGGTCAACCACAATGGCGTGAGGCTCATCAATCATGCCTGATATGAGTGTCTTGCGGTTCTCGCCTTTCATCTGGGCCACTTCGATCACATCCCGCCCTGAGTCTGTCCAGTATATATTTCCTGCTACCCAGTCAATGGCAATGCCCCGTGGCATCTTCAGCCCTGAAATCTGGAAAGGGGATGGCTATGTCTGTAGGATGTTCCTCATCCCTTCCCTTCTTACTGTGCTTTACCTCCCATTCATCTTTCATCAACTAATAGAATGGAAGCTCCTTGAGGTTAGGAACTGGCTCACTTTTGAATTTATATGCCTAACAACTTGTACACAGTAGACACTTACTAAATGCTTGCTGACTGATGTTTTAGCTCAGTCTTCTGGGAAAATCTTGCTCCCCCTCTTTCTTCCTAATCTATAAAATACCTAACACCTCCTAAATACATCTGGATGGGCTCACCCCGGAGTTTCCATCCCCATTTTCTAGATGGCTGAAGACACCCAGCTTTTCTTCCAGCACCTCAAACCCAATATACTCAAAACTGAACTCATTATTTTCCACTTCCTTTCAATTTGCTAACTTCTGTCAATGGCACAATTGCTGGCTCCCCAACTCCTGTCCCAGCTTATCACTTCCAAGATGTCCAACCTGACACTGATAATCCCTTCCATTCCTAATATTCCTGTCTATGATTTAATGACGCCAGGGGACACAGTGACCAGAGGAATGAGTTAATGTACTTTTACAGATTGCTCGGTGTCCCATTATCATTAGCCTAGACCCTGGGCGCCATGTTTCCTAGGCTTTGGTTCTAAGGCACCCTTCCCAACCTCATCATTGTCCTTTATTTCCCCAGGAGTTTGTCTTTCAACCCCCAATGGTCTCTCCCATTTCTCCCACTCTTTTCAATACTTATTTTAAGGAAAACTTCCATCCACTTGCACTGATTTGAGTGACTACAGTCTCTTTTCCCCCCATTCATTCGGTCCCCATCTCCATTCCCATTCTCTCACATTAAGGTGGGTGACACCCCCTTCCGTCTGGCGCCGATGACGGTTCGATGTGGTAGGGGGAGCTGTGGGTGGCAGGCTGCGGAAAGAGATGGTGCCTGTGTGCCAGTTGGTCCAGTAGACTCGTCCAGCCTTGACATGAACATCCATGGCATCAATGCGGACACTCTCATCCCCTTGGAATGCCTGCTCATAGGCAGAGTTGGGGTGTCCGGGAAACAGGCTTCGAATCTCATTGTCGTCCGCAATGTACAGGACCTGGTATTCTGAGCCTGGGTGGGAGGAGTGTAGAGGGTGTATGTGTTTTAGGGCAGGTGAGGAAGGAAGTATGGAGGGAGGAAGGAAGGGAGGGAGCTGGTTGAGGGGTGGGGACAGGGTGGATTTGGTGTCAGTGATCTCATTTCACAGGATCTGAGCTCTGGAGCTAGAAGGGACCTTAGAGGCTATCGAGCTCAAGCCCTCATTTTACGCAGGTCCTTTGACTCTAAATCCAGAACCTCCACCGTATTCCACTGTTTCCATTTCTCATCTCCTCATTCCAAGACCTTCCATAGTCTGCCCACCCTCCCTGGCCTACAGATACCACATTCATTCCCGCCTGGCTTCTCTTTCTCCCACCTGCCCCGCATCTAAGTCCTGCTAGTACTTGAAGACTTGTGGACAGTCAGCTGGCCAGAGGCCAGAGTCCTCTCCCCGTGGCCCAGAGCACTCCCTCTTGGGACCAGAGGCGAGTCATCCAAGTGAATCAGACCCAGCCTGGCCCTCTCCTCATGGGCAGTCCGCCACTGATCGGGGTTTCATGCATGTGGGTCTCGCCTCCTGCTGGACTCCAAGTGCCTTGAGCCCGGGGGACTGTGCCTCCCCCTTATTTTTGCCGCCCCCAGCACAGAGCAAGGGCCTGAGTGCAGTGAACAGAGCCTCGTGGTGTTTGGGGGATTGGCTCGGACCGGGTCCTCTGAGCTTCCCCTGGGCCTGCGGGTCCCCGTACCTTCGGCTTTGCACGTGTTATGGACCTTCATGAAGTTCCGAGCACAGCTACAGAGGTGGCTGCCCTTGGTGTTGTTGCACAGCTGGGAGCAGGTGCCGAAGCGCAAACACTCGTTGATGTCTGTGGGAGGGTGCAGGGGATCAGCAGGCGTGGGGGCTCCAAATTGTGAAGGGCCCCACCGAGCTCCCAACCTCCGCACAGGTCGTACCTTGGCAGCCACGCTGGCCGGGCACAGTATGGAATCCTGGGCGGCAGGCACAGTACACAGCCTTGGGACTCTGGACGCAGCGAGCCTCATCCCCACACACGCTTCCGTTCCCGGCACAGCTGCTCAGCTTTGGGTCTGGGCAGGAAAAGCAGTCAGGGGCCATCCCATCCCTGAGACACAGTGGCATCCCACTTCCCAGGCCCTTCCCCACTCTCAAACAAAGCACGGTCCTCTCCAGGCCTCTCCTTAGCACTGCTCCTTTTCCCACCCCATAAAGCAAAGCAAGATGGTTCAGTACCAGGGCTACAGCCTTCCTCATCAGAGCCGTCCTCACAGTCATCAAACATGTTGCATCGGAGCGTGGCAGAGAGGCAGCGCCCATTCCGGCAGAGAAACTGGGCTTTCTTGTCCTTACAGTGCGGGGACTGGGCTGTGGGGGGTTCTATGAGGTGGGAGTTGGAGAGGGAAAGGTTCAGGAAATTAGGCACCGGCAGAGCCAGTCCTCAGCCTCCTCTCTGCAGTTTCTCGGTCCAGAGACTCCCTGCTGTCTGCCTTTGGAAGCCCTCTGTTCTCTGTTCTCCTGTGCTAGCCACAGAATCTCAGCTTCATTTCTTATTCCAGAGTCCCACCGGTCCTCCATGGCATCCCAGCCTCTCCTAGAGTTCTTCCTTGTAACCTATCCCCAATCTACCTTCTTTTCCTTCCACCCTCCTTTCTCATCCTTCTGCTCCCGGTGACTTCCCCTGACCTCCCACCTCTTTGCTGGTTCTCCCTTCCCTCCATTCAGCCTTGATGAAATATGTTTCTCTCCTAAGCTTCCCCTTGCACCAAAATCTGCTCCCAGGAGGGGGAATTTGCAAGGTGCCATGGAAGGAATGCTGGGTATGGAGTCAAATCTGAACTCTGTTCTTCAGTATCTGTGTGTTTTTGGCACATGACTTCTCTGGCCTTAGTTGCCTCATCTGTGAAATGGGGATGGGGGTGGGACAGATGTCCTTAAGACTTCTTTCAACTCTAAGCTTGTGAGACTAAGACTTTCTTCTTTTTCCCAATAGTTTTCCCTCCTTGCAACACTTCTTCCCACATTCCCCTTACTTTGCAGGTAACCAATGGTCCCACTCTACCGCTTTCCCCCCGTTCTTTCCTCCTCTGGGATCCTCATTGCCCCCAGCCGCAGGCCCTGCTATGTACCCTTCCCCAGGACAGCCTTTCCTCTCCCCCATCTCTGCACTCTTCTTCCTGACTCACCCAGCTCATCCTATGCTACTGTGGGCCTAATCCATTCAGGAAGAATTTTCCCCAGAAGCCCTCTCACCACAGTCCTCCTCGTCAGTCCCATCTCCACAGTTGTCTGTCCCGTCACACTGCCTTCCAATCCACAGACAGACCCGATCGTTCTTGCATCGGAATGGCCTGTTGGGGGGGCACTGGAAGCGGGCTAGCGGGGTGAGTGGAAACAGAAAATGGGGTGAGCAGGCACTGGAGGTGGGTGGGAATCCGAGGGAACTTGGGGTCCCCAACTAAAGTCATGATGGGGATGGGGGAATGCCACAGACTTTGCCCAGCAGCCCAGCTGTTGGGATAGCAGCATCATGCTTCTCCCCTCTCCCAATCTTTGGAGATTTCCCACACTCAGCCTTACCACACTCCTCAGGGTTCTCATCCGAGTTATCACCACAGTCGTCCTCCCCATCACACTTCCAGGCCAGCGGTTTGCACAGGGTGTTGTTACACTGAAACTCATCAAGGGGGCAGGTCCTCACTTTGGGGTAGGGCAACAGGGTGAAAAGGTAACAGGACACAGTTAGATTGGTGGCTGTTGCTGCTTTTTTAGCCATGGCCAAGACCTCTGAGATCACCTAGTCATGAAAACATGACACCCAAGATAGAGTTGGAAGGGACCTTGGAGGCCATTTGGGCCAACCCAAGAGTCCAACTCAAGAACATTACAGATGTTATGATTAAAAATGATAAAGACTGATATAAATATAGAAATTAGTAGTTTAATTAAAGCCATGGCCATGCTGGTAAAATATATATAAGACCGCGCCTATCTTTTATATTTACCGCTGGAGACCATTCTCTCTCCCGCTAGCCAGTCAGCTCTTCAGGAAGACCAAGAGACCTTACTTTCAGATCTCCTCCCATTTAAACTGTCCTATGCGTGGGGACGCCTGCGTCCCCACGCCCAAAGAACTGGAAACCAGAAACTCGTTGGACCACGGGAAATGTAGTTTGATAGTTCCCACGTGTCCATAAAAATATATATATATATACTTTTAAATGGCATCTCCCAAATTCCAATTTTACACAGAGGAGGAAGAGTTGAGGAAGAGCCTCGCTCACACAACCAGCTAGGCTGGACCTAACAACCTTAGATGCTAAAGTGAGGGCAGATAATTGGATAGCTCATTGGGTAAAGGACAGAGGACAGAAGAGACCATGTGCGATGCATTAAGGATGCTCTTAGGACCTATGCAGTCCAGAGAGATGGGAGGTGGGACTTCCTAGGAGCCAGAGGCTGGAATAGAGCAAGAAGAAAAGCTTTAATATTGGTCCAACTTGTGCAAGAGCTTGCTCGTGGAAGAGGGACTGGATTTGGTCTGCTTGGCCCCAAAGGACAGAGCCAGAAGCAACAATGGGTGTTTCCAAGAGGCCAATTTAGGCTTGACATCAGTCAGGAAGCACTTCCTGATGATCAGAACTCTCCTAGGTTCAAATGGGCTGCTTCCACAGGCCATGGCTTCTCCCTCCTTGGAGATCTTCAAGCTAAGGTTGCATGGCCACTCATCAGGTACATTGTAGAGGGAATGCTTTGGGCAAGTACGGGTTGGACCAAAGGCCCAAGGAGGTGTCTCCTAACTCTAAATTCTGGGAGACCTTGCCTCAGTGATAGACCTAGGGCTCATTAAAATCATTAGACCCCAGAGACCATCTCATTCAATTCTTTCCTTTTGCAGAGGAGAAAACGGAAGCTCAGAGATGGTAAATGATCTGCCCATGGTCATGCAGCCACTAAACAGCAGAGGCATGATTTTAATCCAAGTCCTCTGGCTGCAGAGACGATGATCGAAAGATTTGAGTCACATGAAAATCTGGGAAGTCCACAGGAGGGACTGATCATTCCTTCCCTAGAGACCAGGTAAGTGCTGTGACAGGGATGAACCTGGACTAGATCAAGTGGAGGAAAAGGAGCAGTTTCCCAGCAAAGCTGATCCAGGCTTTTCTGAGATGGTTCATGCTGGGTGGAAAGCAGAGTGGGCTGATGGGAATGAAGCCAATTTGCTAAGCCTGTTAATAAGCCCTACCTGCACCCCCACGAGTGTAACTGGGCATTCCATTGGCTTGATTTGTATTTCTGGAGGAAGAAAAGGGCCGGGGGCAGGTGAGGGCCGAAATCCAAGGTCTGGCCTTCAAGGCCATTCTTTCTGCTCCTGGGAAGCAGTGCAGCTGGGGACAGAGATGGAGCTATTCCCTTGTCCACACTCTGGGGCCAGGAGATAGACCAGTGGGCCCCTGGGAGGGCCAGGCATTCAGAGTGTTCTCTGGCCTGCTCCTTGCTACTCACCGCCAGTGCTGCATGCCTCTTCGTCACTACCATCCATGCAATCGGCATCAGCATCACAGCGCCAGCGCAGGGGGATGCAGTGGCCGCTCTTGCACTGGAACTGATCCATGTCACAGCGAGGGGTGCAGTCTTTCTGTGGGGTGGAGGGGATGGGGATGAGGGACCTGCCATGGTCCCTGCCCAGGCCCCCTTCCTGAGTCCCCAAGGATGCTCAGGGCCACTCTTCCAGCTGGTCCTCACCTCATCAGAGCCATCAGCACAGTCGTGATCCCCATCGCATTTCCACCGTCCTGCGATGCAGCGGCCATTGGCACAGGAAAACTCACTCTCTGAGCAAGGCCGGGGTGCTGAGGAAGGACAGACAGCAAGGGCACAGGCCTGAGAATTCACTAGGAAGCCCGCAGCCTCCCAGCCTCAGTACACTCTATCCATCTGTCCCCCAAACCCAGGCTGTCCTGGAGTCGAAGCATCCAGCTAGCACACAGCTGTGCCTACCTGGATGCCCACTGGAGAGCAGCTCTCGGCACAGAGAGAGGGCCCTCCCCCAAGCTCCCTCTTCCAAGGAGAGGTATGTGGGAGGCGCTGATGCCCACCCCTTCCCTCAAGGGATGGAGTGTGGATTTGGGGAGGGAGTCACAGAGACAAGCCGTGGGAGTGGGAGGGATGGGCAGAGACAGCACAGGGGAGGAAGGCGAGGAGGACTCTTGGGGCATAGGCAGGGAGGCATCTGGGAACACAGGGGTATTAGAGACACCTACCTCTGCAACCCCAAGAGGACAGTGTGAAAATGGAGAGAAACATGAGATGAGGTGAAATGGTACAAACCGAGATACACGACATGGAGCTGGGGGAGGCGAGGGGGGAGCTGGACGCCCCTGGCCCCACCGGTGGGTGACTGCCCTGGTGCACGCTGGCACCAGAATGGGGAAACTCTATGAGGTTTGCGATGAGGGGGCGGGCATGCTCTGCGGTGCCGGGGGTCTGGGGAGGGGAGGAGGGGGGCACATACTGCAGCTTTCCTCGTCCGAGTTGTCGCCGCAGTCATTGTCGTAGTCACACTGCCAGCGGCCCGGGACGCAGCGGTTGTTCTTGCAGCGGAACTGATAAGGCTCACAGGTCCGCTCGTCTGCCAGGCAGGGGAGCACAAGGGTCAGAGACGGCAGCTAATACTGAGTCAGCCCCAGAAGGTTTACTAATGCTGGACAAGGTCACTTCTGGGGTACAGGGCCTCATATTTGGGGGGCTATTTATCTGGGGTCAGGACTGGGTCCTCCGTGGAAGGAGACCTTGGGGAAGGGGAGGGAGGAGGATGGAGCCGGGCTGAGCCACACTGGGCAGCGAGGTATTGCTGGGAGGACACGACACTGAGGCCGGGGGTAGCACTCTGTTCCCAGGAAGAGGGAGATGACACTGGGAGAGACTCCCTGAGCTTCAGGGCTGAGAGCCGGACCCGGGGGGTGCTGTGGAAAGGCTAGTGGCTTCTTCACATTCCCAACAGACCTATCTGGGGCGCCATGTTTCCCTTCTTCTTACCCAGCTCCCCCCCGCCCCCAGCCTTGAAGTCCAACCCTTCCAATTAGCAGTCAGTCCTGCACCCCCAGCTCACCACACTCCTCTTTGGGCTCATCAGAGCCATCTCCACAGTCATCTTCTCCATCACATTTCCATCGAGCGGGGATGCAGCGTCCGGAGTCCTTACAGCGGAATTCATCCACTCCACAGGTCATCTGGGCTGCAGGCGGAGGAAAGGGAGAGCCTCAGACGCCTGGTGCTGAGGCAGGAGCCGGGAGCTTGGGTTCGAGGGAGGAAGGGGGAAGAGGAGCCTCGGAGGGCACTCGAGGGATGGCTGGGAGGAGAGCGGGCGTCACTCACTGCAGTTAGCGGGCTCGTCACTGCCGTCCACACAGTCATTGTCCCTATCGCAGACCCAGACCCGGGGGATGCAGCGCTTAGTGATGGCACACTGGAACTGGTTGGGGGCACAGGTCACTTCCGCTGGGGGTGGCAGACAGATGGGGAAGTGAGATTCAGAGCGGGACCCCTGAGCGCTCCTCATCCTCATAATTCTCCTCTGATGGTCACAGTACCTTTAGCTTCGCTCCCAATAGCTCCTCTATCCCTTGACCCTCCCACTACCCTACTTCCTTCTGTTTGGGGGCTTAAAGGGAAAAGGGGTTTTGCTAAGTGCCTTAAAAATGTCTACAAGGGGCAGTTGGTGGCTCAGTAGATAGGAGGTCCTGGGTTCAAATCTGGCCTCAGACACTTCCTAGTTGTGTGACCCTGGGCAAGTCACTTAGCCCCAATTGCCTAGCTCTTATAGCTCTTCTGCCATGGAACCAATACTTAGTATTGATCCTAAGCCAGAAGGTCATGACAAACTGTTATATGTTATGTCTAAGATCTTTGAAAAAAGTCTTCTTTTCCATAGAAATTTTCTTCCTCGTCGTAAACCTACTTTGCTTCAGACTCATGAATGTAAAGCGTCTGACAGCCCTGCTGCTGATTAATTACATTAATCTGCTTGTTTTACGATTTTCTTTGATACATATCAATTATATATGACTATCGTTCCACCGCTTATCACTGTACATGCTGAACATGGAATGATTCATCGATGCCTGCTGGTTTTATGTTACGACAAGCTGACAAAGTGGGGCCCTGACATGTTCAGTAACGGATGGAGAATTGATGGGTATGAAATATCTGGAGTGGGAGCAGCGGGGTGGCTCAGTGGATTGAGAGCCAGACCTAGAGACGGGAGGCCCTGGGTTCAAATATGGCTCCAGACATTTTTTCCTAGCTGTGTGACCCTGGGCAAGTCACTTAACCTAGCTCCTTCCAATTCTTCTGCCTTGGACCCGATACACAGTATTGATTCGAAGATGGAAGGTGAGAGTAAAAAACCAACAAACAAAACCATCCAAAGGGCTTGACTCGGGGAGGAGATCCTTGAGGTAAGAATCAGGACATTATGAGATTGCTAAAATGAGGTGAAAAAGAACTGGGAAAAATGGAAAGTGATAATGAGCAGGCTAACACTGTGGATGTTTTGTGAATTACTAGATCTCAGTGGCCCACAAACATTCCTGACACAGAGACGTCAGCTTAGTCCCTTGAAATGGACCTCGAAATCGCTCTCTGAGGAAGAAGAGTCCATTAAAACGCTGGAAGATTGTCTGAAGTGAGAATGATGGCCAACAGAAAGCCCTAGAGGTGTGAGGAAGTAGGAGAGAGATGCTACGGCACCTGGCCACATCCAGGACAGCCTTCCCACAACCACAAAAAAGTCTCCGCTAGAAATCTTCTCTGCTCAAATTCCCTGCCCTGAAGAAGAAATGGCTGACGTTTGAGCCGAGTTTAGGAAAGAAAAACTGAAAAGGCGGCAGCTGTTGGAGCTCGACCAAATGCCTGAGTGGGAATTATCAGAGGATCGCTTTTTGAGTCGGGGAGTTTTGTGAGGGTGGAAAGACCTCAAATCACAGGCCAAGAGTCTGGCAAATCCATGAGTGGCACCGTGGGCCTTGCCCAAGGTCAGCGTGGCATTTGCCGGGCAGATTCAGCCTCACGGAGCACCAGGAGTAATCACGACTTCCCAGGCTGTGATTTGAGTAGAAGAAGCGTCCTTCAAATGAGCCCGGTGAGAGGGTCTACGACGACGACGGTCTGGGGCAAAGCCCAGCAGGGAATAAACATCTGTCTTGGGAGCCGTAAATAGAAAAAGTTAAACGATCTCATCGAGGGACCAGGAGAGGGGGCTGAGCAGCTTCACTCAGACGTGAGGTGGGGGGCTGCGTGTCATTCCCTTGGGTGGGGACTGGCTTCGTTGATCCAGTCCCAGGACGTGTTAACGAGGTGTCAGAGCCCAGTTATCCTTGGGCAAGGCTGAGCAGCACTCTCACTGCGACTCAGAAGGGAGCAATGTCATCCAAAGATGAGCCATGCTCCTGGGTCACCCTTAAAAGACACAATCCAGACAGTTCTGGCAGAAGGTAGCAGTGGGAAGAAGCCAGCTCCTCACCTCTTGGGGAGGGAGGAGGGACTGTCTGCCGTCCCCTCTGATTGGCCATGGCGGCCAGCCTCAGCCAAGCAGCAAAGTCAATATTAGAGAATTCAAGGCACAGCCGAGGGAGCAGAGACACACACCCCAGACAGGGAGGCAGTCACTCGAGACCAGAGACAACTAGAAGGAGGCTGACCTTTGACAGCAGAAAAAAGAGAGTTATGAACTCAAGAGAGAACGCGCTGGAGCTGCAGAGGGAAGAGTGCACGGTGGCTCGCCTTGGCACGCCATGCTCCTGTGGCATTGGAAGATGGCTCGATACTCCCTCAGTTTCTGGGGGAAAGGAAGCTCTGCTTTATGGCACGCTTTTAGCCGCAATTCCCACCCTGCCATTTTAGCAGAGGCTCTCACTTGGAGATAATTGTGTCTGCTAGCTGAGCGTTCATGGGAAGCACCCAGGTGTGGGCTTGGGAGATGCGCCTTAGGAGCAGGGAGCTGCGGTCTCTCTGGGCACCCGACCCTCAAGTGAGAATACAAGTGCGGAGATAGCCCAGAGGGGAAGCTGCGCACAAAGATTCAATTTCCAGTAACTCCAAACCATCTTCGTGTGTACGTGCGAACACAGATTGGAAAATAAAAGCAGAGAACCTATTTAAAGATGGGAGCCCAGACAAAATGGCCCTATTTGTCAAGGCAAAAGACCCGGGGAACGGAAGTCAAGAGAGCAAGATAGATGGGAGACGATCGGAAGCACGTACTAAGGGAAAGGCAGAATTATCTGCAGTTACAACGGTGCTCTGGAGAGACACATCGGTGATGAACGTGTCCAAAAGACAGGGAAAGGGGGCACCGGAGAGGCTGAGTTCCCTGAATCAGACCCCAGAAATGAAGCTGTACAGGGCCGGCCACAGAGGTCACCCCAAACTCTGAAATCAGTTAAGTAACCACAGCACAGGCCACGCTTGATGCAAACAGAATGCTATCAAGAAACGACCAGAGGGACAGCCAGGTGGCTCAGTGGATAGAGGGCCAGGCTCGGACCATATTAAACTGTCCAGTCTTTCGTAAGATAGGCTAGTTATCCTCTTCTCCTTGCCAGGGATGAGGAAGTAGCCATGTCTGGCTGAGAATTAACCCTGCAGGGGTAGCTAGGTGGTTCAGTGGATTGAGACCAGGCCTAGAGATGGGAGGTCCTGGGTTCAAATATGACCACAGATACTTCCTAGCTCTGTGTTCTTGGGAAAGTTATTTAACCCCCAATTGCTTAACCCATACCACTCTTCTGCCTTGGAACCAATACTTAGTATCGATTCTAAGACAGAAGGTAAGAGAGAGAGGAAAGAAAGAGAAAGAAAGATAGAAAGAAAGAAAGAAAGAAAGAAAGAAAGAAAGAAAGAAAGAAAGAAAGGAAGGAAGGAAGGAAGGAAGAAAGAAAGGAAGGAAGGAAGAAAGGAAGGGATAAGAGAAAGGATGTAAGGATGAGAGGCAGAAAAAAGGAAAAGAAAGATGGAACAAGGAGAGAAGGAAGGGAGGGAGAAAGGAAAGAGCAAAGGAGGGAAAGAAGGAAAGAAAATAAAAGGAAGAAAGAAAAGAAAGAGGGGGAGGGAGGAAGGGAGAAGGAAAAGACAAAGAAGGGAAGAAAGGAACAGATAAAAGAAAATATAGAAGGGAGAGAGGGAGAAGAAAGGAAAAGAGTGAAGAGAGAAGGAAGGAAGGGAGGAAGAGAAGAGGGAAGGAAGAAAGGGAAGAAGGAAAGAAGGAAGGAAGAAAAAGAGAGTGGGAGAGAAGGAGGGAGGGAGAGAAAGAAAGAAAGAAAAGGAGAGAGAGAAAGAAGGAAAGAAAGAAAAGAGAATGAAAGAGAGAGAAAGAAAAAAGAAAGGAAAGAAAGAGCCAGAGCAACAACTATTTTCTGTTACATATGTAGACCAGATGACCATAAATATTTCCAGGGCACTTGAGGAGTATTCTCCCTGGTTCAGAGAAAGCTGGTGCCCAAGGAACCAGCAGCAAGAACCAAATGATGGTATGAGGCCCAAATCTGTGATTCCGAATTGCTGCTAGAGGTGAACAAGTGTTCAGGGAAAAGCTTGAATGTTCAGAGAATCCTCGAGAGATTTGACATTTGAAATAGAAACTGAACACAGAGTCGATAAACAGACGGAAAAATGAGCTATTTTGGCCAAAAAAGAAATTGGATAGGGAGGTGTAGGGCAGAAACCCAGCCTTGTCCCAGAATCAAGATCTCCATAATGTAAATATAAAGTGACAGCCCGAGCCTGAAACAAACCACCACTTTTCATGGTTACAACAAAAAAGGCTCCAGTGGAAGGTACAGATGTTCAAACAGCAGCTCAGAAGTGCTGAAGCCCAGAGAGCTGCTGTGAGGAGAGCGGACGCTGGACAAAGAAAGAAACCAGGACCGAGGAGGACCCCAATTGGGACAAAAGGAGGAGGGCTGAACTTGGAGACAGAGCCTTTCTGAACCCAAGCCTCATTTGTAGAGATGGCTCAGGAAAAAGAGAAAAGCCAAGAAGTGTAGAAACACGGCTAGTCAGACAGCACCACTGACAAGGTCAGGCGCAGCTCTAGAAAGATCTAGAACTGTCCAACCTAGAATGAGACTAAAAGACGACGTGCGGCCAGATGGAGTTTGTCACTGAGTTACACACAAGGTCACTCTGCCCTTTTGGATGTGTCCAGGCGGTGGTGGACACGTATTATTGTTCTTGAATGTTATTCTTGCTGGGGCTGCACGTGTACCTCCTGCCATGATGTGGGAGTGGATTACGGTCTGCACGTCTGTCCATACATGTTAGACACCTGGCTTGTCAAGTGTTGCTTTGCACTCCGATATTTTTATTGTATATAATAATAATTATGATTATTAATTACCCTGACATTTAAGGTTTCCCACAATCTGGTTCTAACTGACCTTTCCAGACTAATTTTATTCTCCTCCACTCGCTCTGTGTTGCTGCCAGTGCTCAGGGAGGCGAGGCAGCTGCCTGGACTGCGCTCCCTCTTGGCCATCACCCTCTTGGCCATCACCTGCTGAAATCCTTCTCTTCCTTTAAGCCCAGGTTGGTGCTCCCTCTTCTGGGAGACCTCCCCTAACTAGTCTCCTCTCAGGGGTTTATTTCACCTCATCCACAACCCGTACCTTCTGTCTTGGAATTGACACGGGCGGAAGAGAGGTAAGGGCTAGGCTAATGACTCCTCTCCAGGCTGTCTCTATCCACTGAGCCACGTAGCTGCCCTCTTATTGATTTCTCATTCATTTCCTGATCACATCTGCCCTGTGCCACATCTATGTGTGTAGGTTGCACCCCTGACTCTTCATTACACTGTCATCTCCTTGAGGGCACTCATCCTGCCCTAATCAGCCTTCTGTCTTCAGGGTTTTATTTGGGGCTTAATAATGGATTGCTCGGGGCAGCCAGAGATGGGAGGTCCTGGGTTCTAATCTGTTTGTGTGACCCTGGGTAAATCATTTAACTCCAACTGTCTCGCACGTAGTGCTCCTCCTTCTTGGGACAGACACTTAGTTTTGATTCTGAGACCAGAAAGGGAGGGTTTTAAAAATAATAATAATAACCGATTGCTCAATTGAATCTAATGGAATTCTGTTTCCCAGCTAAACGAAGCAACTTAAGACCTCTAAAATGAAGGCCGCACAAATCTCAGGTTCTCCCCAACCATTCCAAGCCATTTCCCCAGGGAATGGGGAATCTCTCACAGTCTCCTCCCTCCCCGATGCCCGGCCACTTACGACAGTCCCGCTCGTCCTCGCCGTCCCCACAGTTGTCCTGCCCGTTACAGCGGAAGATGCCGGGGATGCAGCGATTGGTGTTCGTACACTTGAACTGGCTGGGCAGACACACGTGGATGTCTGCAGGGGGACAGAAGGTCGTGGTCAGAGCGGGGCCAAGAGGGAGAAGATCGGCAAGGAAGGAGGGACCAGCCCTCTAGCAGGAGACTTCCCAGCGGCCAACCGATCACCCGGGGAAAGAGACCCGCGTCTGGCCATTGGCACTAATTGTCGGTGAGACTCTGGCCAATCGCAATCCTTGAACCTGCTCCAGACAATTGTTGTGGGGCCCCGAGAGCACTCGGTATCTCAAACACTATAGAAATGCTGGGCGGGCCGTTGTGCTTAGAAAGAACAAGCCCGAGGGGCGCGGAGTGTGAAACTGGAGGGTCCGGAAGGGAACGTTTAAAGAGGGGCTCAGAGCTCCCCATGGCCTGGATGGCGACATGGCCAAGGCTGGTACAACGAGTGGGCTGGGTTCGGGGGAGCCCACCATCTCCTTCCCTCGGACGGCCCGAGCATCCGGCCTTCTGTGCGGGCCAGGACAGAGGACGCGGTGAAGCCCCTTACCACAATTGGCCTCGTCGCTGTTGTCCTGACAGTCGTTGTCACCATCGCAGATGAAGGCTGGGTTCGTGCAGATGCCCGTCGAGCACTGGAATTGTCCCGGACGGCACTTGAACTCGGCTGCGGGGGGAGGTGGTTTATCAAGCGTGTTCTCCCTCCCATCAGGGCGCCTCAGACCCGCCTGCTCGCCTTCCTCGCTGAGGCTCCTCCAGAACCCCAGAAGTCCCCAGTTCTACCTCTTTGTCCCCTCACCCTTCCCCGGTCACTCACGGCAATCGGGCGGCTCGTCCGAGTGGTCCCCACAGTCATCCTCGGTGTCACACTTCCACCAGAAGGGGATGCACTTATCGTTCTTACACACAAACTAGGGTTTGGGGAATAAGAGGTTTGGCGGGAGTGGGGGTGGCAGTCAGGAAAAGCTTGAAGTTCCTTGGGGGGGCAGAGTGGTGTGTGGGAGGTGGGCATATGAATATGGGGAGGTCGGGTCAAAGCACGGGGATGGATATTCCCGAGAAGAGTGGCAGGATAATCCGTGGGGAGGTCGGGGGCAGACGGGACCACAGAGATGTCAGCAGGGGTGCAGGCGGTCAGAGTACATGAGGGGGTCTCTGTGTGAGGAGGCGGCTGCGGGGGCCATCTCTCACCTGACTGGCTGTGCAGTTGGACACACAGGTGCGCTCGTCACCTCCCAGGTAGAAGTTTGTGGGACACGCGCATTTGTGGCCCCCGCCAGGAGAGAGGAGACACAGGTTGCTGCAGCCACCGTTGTTCACCTTGCATGGGTGATTAGGGACTGTAAGGGAGCAGAGAGGATAGCAAAGATGGCAGGCTGGGCAGATCCATCTTTTTTCCCAGATTCCCAAGCAAACTCTGGAATTCTCCATCTGCCTGTTGCCTTTAATCTTGCCTCTGGGGCAACCCTAAAACCATTCTATGGCCCAGCAGGTCACTCAGTACCCTTCAAGGACCTCTGGAGGACCCCATGGCCTTTTTAGGGGATTCATGAAGCCAAAACTCCTTTTCTAAGAAACTAAGACATCATTAACTGTTCAAATGCAGCCTCCCCCTTCCCCCTCCATAGCTGTGTGAGGCCAGATTGTCTTTATATACTTCAACCAAAACCACATCTCCCAACAGACTGAACACAGGCGCCGAAATGAGAATCCAGCTGGCTTTTAGGAAGTCAGACATTAAAGAGAGCTGCAAAAATGTGGAAAACCAGGGCACTCGGCGCGTTCCTCGCCTTTGAGAGAAGAGTTCTTTTTCTTAAGTTTTCTCTGAATGGGTTTATTATTACTATTTCAAATGAAGAAATAAAATTCTAAATCAGTTTTAATTTGTAATATGATAAATATAGATAGAAAAGAGAAGCTCTTTGAGATCCTCAATAATTTTTAAGAGAGAAAAGGGGCCCCGAGACCAAAAAGTCTGAGAACAGCTGTCCTAAAGCTATCTCAGATTTCACCTGAATTCTCTATTCCTCCTATTCCCTCACTCCACTTCACCCACCCTTACCCCTAATTCCAATTCTGCTCTTCTCTTAAAACCGTAACCCTTCCCTTAGCACCGTTTTGAAAGCTCAGAAACCAAATATTCTCATTTCTCTAGGATGAATTCGGGGATTCCAACCTCAGGGAAAAAGCTTTGCCAAATGGCAAAGGAATAACAACAGTTGACATTTAGACAAGTGTTTTAAGGTTTATCAAGTACTGTACATAGATTTCCTTCCTTCCTTCCCTCTCTCCCCCTCCCTCTCTCCTTCCTTTCTTTCTCCCTCCCTCCTTTCTCTTCCTTTCTCTCCTTCCCCTTCTTTTTCTTTCCTTACTGTCTTTCTTTTGTTCTTTCTCCCTCCCTTTATTCTTTTCTTTTCCTTTCTGTCTTCCTTTCTCTTTTTTCCCTCTCTCTTTCTTTTTCTTCCTTTCTCTTTCCTTCTTTCTTTCTCTTTCTTTCTTCTTTCCTTCCTCTTTCTTCTTTCCTTCCTCTTTCTTCTTTCTTTCTTTCTCTTCCTTCCTTCTTTCTTTCCCTTCCTTCCTTCCTTCCTTCCTTCCTTCCTTCCTTCCTTCCTTCCTTCCTTTCTTTCTTTCTTTCTTTCTTTCTTTCTTTCTTTCTTTCTTTTTCTTTCTCTTCCTTCTTTCTTTCTTTCTTTCTTTCTTTCTTTTTCTTTCTCTTCCTTCTTTTCTTCATTTCTTCCTTCCCTCCCTCCCTCCAGGCCCTGGGCCAGATCTGATCTCAGCCATTCTGAGTGACTGTGGTTTGGTGTTTTTCCCTAAGAATAATGCTGGCCCATATCGATAAAATGAGGACAGGAATGCCTGTTTCCATCTTAGGGGTGAGGAAGCAGAGGAATGAAGTGATGTGTCTGGAGGTGTTCCCAGGAGGTGCCCCCAGTCAAGATCACAGGCTTTAGCAGCAGGATGGGCTTCTAGCCCTCATCCAGCCCCAAATTCCTATTTGACAGTTGAGAACATGGAAACACAGAGAGGGCAAGTCTTGCCCAAGGTCACACAAATAGTAAAATTGTTGCGAAGGAGATAAATCAAGTATCATCACTCACTCCATTCTGCTGATGGGGAAACTGAGGCTCAAAGAGACTCATAAAATTGAAGGACATAGGGTTATAAAGGACATTAAAAATCTAGATCAACTCCCATATTTTACAGCTAGAGAAACTGAGACCCAGAGTGTTGAAGTGATTTGTTTAAGGTCATTTAGAGAGAAAGTGGCAGAATTTGGAATCAAACTCAGATCTCCTGATTCTCAAGGCTAGGTGGCACAGGATTCTGGGCTTGGGTCCAGGAAGTTCTGAGTTCAAATTCCAATTCAGACACTTATTAGCAGCTGGTTGACCTTAGGCAAATCATGTCATTTCTGTTTGCCTCAGTTTCCTCAACTGTGAAATGGGGATAACAATATCACCTACTGTTGGGTGTTCTTGAGGGGATCAAATGAGATGTTTGTAAAGCCATTAGCACAGTGTCTGGCACATAGTAGCTACATTAGACATGCTTATCCCCTCCCTTCCCCTTTCCACCACATCGTGTGGCGCCCTAGGCTTCCGGATAGTGCTGAGGGTAGTGCTGGGCCTCGGGGCTTGGGGGACAAGGGCTGGCCTCAGGCAAGTCTCCTAACTGCGTTATGAACATGGTGACATGTTTGTGTGAATCTTGGGGCCCCTGCTCATGCCGCTTCCCCAGGCTAGAACTCCTTCCTTCCTTCCTCTAGACGTAGCCATATATCATGTTGTTGAGTTGTTTCAGTCAGGTCCAACTCTCTGTAAACCCACGAGGGGTTTTCTTGGCAAAGATGCTGGAGTGGCTTGCCATTTCTTTCTCCAGCTCATTTTAAAGATGAGGAAACTGAGGCAAATGGGATTAAGTGACTTGCCCAGGGTCACACAGCTAGAAAAGGCTGGGTTTGAACTCGGGTCTTCCTGATTCCAAGCCTGGTGTTCTATCTACTATGTCACCTACCTGCTCCTACTCATATACCATACTCATCCTTTAAGGGCCAGTTCCCTCCTACCTTGTGCATGAAATCTTCCCTGACTGTCCTGGCCCACACTCACTGCTCCTTCCTCAGAACTCTCTCTTTTTTTTAAACCCTTAACTTCTGTGTATTGGCTCTTAGGTGGAACAATGGTAAGGGTGGGCAATGGGGGTCAAGTGACTTGCCCAGGGTCACACAGCTGGGAAGTATCCAAGGCCAGACTTGAACCTAGGACCTCCCGTTTCTAGGCCTGACTCTCAATCCACTGAGCTACCCAGCTGCATCCCTCCCCCCCAGAACTCTCTTAAGACATCTATTGTTTTTTGGGCCATGTGGTACATCGTTCTGTATACTCCCTGATATCTGCTGCTGTGGGGGCCTCTTCTCTTTTCATCTAGACTATAAACATCTCATGGGCAGGGGCCTCTTGGCATCCCTTTAAGCATCCGACACAATGCTGAACACATAGTAGGTGCTTCATCAACAACTATAGAATGAATGGATAGATAGGTAGATGGGTGGGTGGATGAATGATTGGGTGGATGGATAGATAAGTAGATAGAGAGGTGGGTATACAGAGTAGATGGATGGATGGGTGGATGGATGGATGGATGGATGGATAGATGGATGGATGGATGGATGGGTATATGGGTGGATAGATGGATGAATGGTTGGGTAGATGGATAGATAGATAGATAGAGTGGTGGATGTACAGAGTAGATGGATGGATGGATGGATGGATAGATAGGTAGATAGAGGGGTGGATGTACAGAGATGATAAGGACTCAGAGGTATCTAGACCACAAGATGCTATTTCATAAAATTCATCCTGGCATTCCTCCTAACTAACATTCTAGTGTATCCTGGTCCTAAACTGTATATCTTTTCCCATGGAGGCACCCCCTCCTCACCATCAGGCTGACGAAGGGCATGGAAGACGTGGAGGTCCATGGGCCGATGTAAGGTGCTAATGAGCAATGTCTTGTTGGCTCCCGTAGTCTTGTGTGCCCGGTTTATAGACTTGGTCTCCCAATCAGTCCAGTACACAAAGTCCTCAAACAGGGTGAGTGCAAAGATATGGGGGATGTCCTGGCTCAGCACTGGGAGGAGAAGAATAACATGGGTGAGGAGTCTTAAATAAAAGATTTCCCCTTCCCCTTTACTGGCTTCCTATCTCATGACTAGGCTCTCCCTCCTTGAAGTCTGACTGCTTTCCTTCCTGTTGTTATCTCATTTCTTCCCTAAAGAGGGAAGTCCTAGAGGGGTCCATCCTAAAAATACTTCCTCCAATGCTAACAGTGCCCCCTTTCCTCACTGCTGTCCTCTTTTCCCCCACCTTCCACATGAAACTCAAGAGAAATTACTGGTGGGGCATGGAGGATCAAGTTCTGTTCTTGAAGGCAGGTCAAAAGGGAAGAGCTGCCTGCTCCCTCTATGGCAACCCCACAACGCCCTAGCTTAAATTTACCCTGCAGCTCCTTAGTGCTTTGCCGCTCAGAACCCTTTCAGATACCCATACCACATGCCCTTTGGACCCCCAATAATACCCACAGATGACACTGACCGATGTGGCGATTGGAACCATCCAAGCTGGCAAACTCAATGTAGTCCTCTCGGGCATCTGCCCAATAGATCCGTTCGGTGACATAGTCCAGGGTTAGCCCATTGGGCCACGTGATCTTGGTGTCCACAACAACACTGCGCCCTGAGCCATCCATGCCGATCCTTCCAATCAGGGAGTGGTCACCCCAGTCTGTCCAGTAGAGGTACCTGTGCCCACAGCAGGATCCAGGTGAGGACTCTGAAGGGTCCAGACTTATAGGCTTCACCCATGAGTTGGGACAAGGGGTAGGGGGAGAACCTGGGAATTCTGGACTCCTTAGTCTAAGGTTGGGCAAACTCAGATGCCTGGACTGGCCCTCCTGCTCTGGGCACTTTTATCTGAGCATGAGCTCAGGGAAGATCGTTCCTCTCTACTTACCCATTTTGGACATCCACCACCAGTGCTCTAGGCTCCCGAAGCCCTGAGCTGACCAGCACCGTCCGGTAGGCCCCATTGAGCTTGGACACCTCAATGGTATCTCTGCCCTTGTCACACCAGTACAGGTTTCCACCCACCCAGTCCACAGCCAGCCCATCTGGGTTACTGAGACCTGTTCGGTGCAGCACCTGGGGGCAGGAACAGGGGCAGCGTGAGTGAGATCCCCTATGAAGGGCCATGGAAGTGGGGGGAGACCAGGGGAATGCTAGCAATTGCTTAAGAATGAGCTCTGCTGTGGCAGCTAAGTGGCTCAGGGGCTCGAGAACCAGGCCCGAAGCCTAGGGGTCCTGGGTTCAAATCTGGCCTCACACGCTTCCTAACTCTGTGACTCTGGGTAAGTCTCTTAACCTCCTGTCTTGGAACTGATACTTAGGTTTGCTTCTAAGACAGAAAGTGAGGGTTTAACAATAACCACAAACTAGTTCTTCCCCCTCAAAATATGTATGACACATTTTAAATTGTAATTTACATCATTCACATTTTCTCCATCAGCTTCCTTCCTTCTTTCTTCTTTTCTCTCCTTCTTTCCCCTTCCTTCTTTCTTCCTTCTTTTTTCTCTCCTTTCCTTCCTTTCTCTCACCTTTTTTCCTTCTTTCCTCCCTCTCTCCCTACTCTCTCTCTCTCTCTCTCTCTCTCTCTCTCTCTCTCTCTCTCTCTCTCTCCCCACCTCTCTCTCTCTTTCCTTCTGTCTTAGACTATATACTAAGTATTGGTTCCAAGGCACAAAGGCTGGACAAGTGAGATTAAATAACTTGCCCAGGGTCACACGGCTAGGAGATGTCTGAAGTCCAATTTGAACCCAGGACTTCTCATCCCCAGGCCTGGCTCTCTATCCCCTGAGCCACCAAGCTGCCCCTTTCCATCAGGCTCTTCTTCAGATTCCCAGAAAACCCAAGGCCCGCTGGAAGGCAGAGGAAGGTGGGGAGGGGGAAGAAATGAGATAACAACAGGAAGGAAAGCAGTCAGACTTCAAGGAGGGAGAGCCTGATCGTGAGATAGGAAGCCAGTAAAGGGGAAGGGGAAATCTCCTTTTATTGACTTATTTATTAAAAACCCTTATCCTCCATCTTAGAATCAATGCAGGCGAAAGAGTGGAAAGGGCTAGGCAGTTGGGATGAGGTGACTTGCCCAGGGTCATACAGCTGGGAAGTATCTGCGGTCACATTTGAACCCAAGACCTCCCGTCTCTAGGCTCCCAGCTGCCTCATCTGAGTGGGCTTGGGGTCCCAGAGCAGAAGGATGGATGGGACGGTTAAGGGAAGAGGGAAGGGGGACGTGGTTTTCATAGGGGGCCCAGCAGCAGGGAATGGCCCTCTCTGGCCGGCTGAGGTTCTTGATCTCGTCCGTGTCGTGCTTTTCTCGGACAAGATGGCGGCCTGTGGCTCCCTTCTCAGAAAGATGGGTTTGTCCTTCGTCACTGGAGGAGATGCTAACTTTCGGGAGGAGGCCAGGAAGAAGAGAGGAGAGCAGAGACCCCTGAGTGTCGCCCTCACCTGGACGTTACTCCCGTTGATGTTCATCCTTCGGATCATGCTGCCCTGAGTGGTCACGTCTGTCCAGTAGATCATCTGTTCTCGGTAGTCGAAGTCCAGAGCGACGGCGTTGTTCAGGCCCTGGTGTGGGGCGGGACGTGAGGCCGGAGCCTGGCTGGGGCAGAGGGGCGGGAGACAGTGGGGAGGGCGAAGCTGGGTCTGGGCCAGGGAGCCGGGAGAGCAGCCAGGGCGGCCCGGGGGCCGGGGGACGCCGGTACCTGCTTGAGCAGGGTGTAGTTGGTGCCATCCAGGTTGAGCTTGCGAAGGTAGTAGCGGTTGGCGAAGATCAAGAACGGCTCCTCATCTGGGGGCAGCGGCGGGGAGGGACACGGGGTGGTGCGGCGTGTCTGGCCTCTTCTTCCCAAGCCCCCCCCAGGGACCCCCCTCAGGGGCCGCCCCCCCCCCCCCCCCGGCCCCCCCCCCCG
>NC_058134.1:282226546-282276086 GCF_016433145.1 Gracilinanus agilis
CAAGAACGGCTCCTCATCTGGGGGCAGCGGCGGGGAGGGACACGGGGTGGTGCGGCGTGTCTGGCCTCTTCTTCCCAAGCCCCCCCCAGGGACCCCCCTCAGGGGCCGCCCCCCCTCCCCGGGGAGCCCCCTCCCGCGTCCCGTCAGAGCTGGACTAAGATAACGAGGAATGGCCAGCCGCCCGGGCCGTTTGGGGCTCAGTCCCGGGGCCCCCCTCTCACCGGTCACGGCCTTGCAGCTGTGGGTGTCGCCCCCGCGGGGGGCGTAGCCCTCCACACACAGACACTTGTAGCTGCCGTGGGTGTTGATGCAGCGCTGGCTGCAGGGGAAGCTGGTGCTGCACTCGTCCACGTCTGCGCACGTCCGCCCGTCGTCCTTCAGCCGGAATCCCGGGCGGCAGCGGCACTGGGGGGCACAGCGGGCATGGGGCGCGGGGCGCGGGGACAAGGGGCGCAGGGGTGGGCAACGGGGGACGGGCGCAGCCCCGGGGAAGAGTCGCTCTCTGGCCCTTCTGTGGGCCCCCTCCCGGGAGGGCAGGTCCGAGGAGCCCCTCGCTGCGCGGCCGGCCGCTCTGGCCGCTCACCTTGTAGCCGATCTTGAGGTCCTCACAGTCCTGGCTGCAGCCGCTGAGCTTCCGGCTCAGACACTCGTTGATGTGGCAGCTCCGCTCGTCCGAGCCGTCCCCGCAGTCATCCTGCCCGTCGCACACCAGGGATTCGCTCACGCAGCGGCCGCTCTCACACAGGAACTGGGACGAGGCGTTGCACTTGTGCTCTGGGGAAGGAACGGACAGCCAGAGGGACTTTTAAGGGCTGCCTGCAAGTTTGTTTCCTGAAGAATTGACACTAAGGTGAGGCAATTAGGGTTGGTGACTTGCCCAAGGTCACTCTGCGAGGAAATCTCTGAGGCCAGATTGGAACCCAGGACCTCCCATCTCCAGGCTTGATTCTAGCCGCCCCTCTGGACATCATTGTTCCCAACAGTTCTCATTTCCATAGTATGTTTAGGGTTTATAAAGTGCTTTCCTTAAGAAAACTTTATAAGCCACATAGTGCAAATATGATTTCTATCTTACACATGAAGAAATTGGTCTGAGAGTCATCAAGTGAACACATGTAGGAGTCAGGATTTGGAACTGGGTCTCACAGGGCAGCTATGTGGCACGGCGGATAGAGAGCCAGGCCTGGAGTTGGGAGCACCTGGGATCAAATCTGACCTCAAACACTTCCTAGCTATGCGACCCTGGATAAGTCACTTAATCCTGTTTGCCCTAACTCTTACCCTTCTGTCTTAGAATTGTTATTAAAATACAAGCTAAGGGGAAGGAAAGAAAGAAAGAGAGAGAGAAGAAAGGAAGGAAGGAAGGGAGAGAGGGAGAAAAGAAAGGGAAAGAAAGAAAGAAAAAGGAAGGAAGGAAGGGATGGAAAGAAAGAATGAGGAGGAAAGAAAGGAGAGAAGAAAGGGAGGGAGGGAGAGAAAGAATGAAAGAGAGAGGAAGGAAAGGAGGAAAGGAAGGAAGGAAGGAGGAAGACTCCCTTCCTGACTCACAGGTTCACAACTTCTTTGTTCGGGGTTTGCTTGGTGCCCACTGTCAGGTGAAGCAGCGTCAAGGATGGGCTTACCTGGGCTGGTACAGTGAGGATTCTTCGGGGCCTCATCACTCTGGTCGTGACAGTCATTCTCCCCATCACATTCCCACTGGCGGGAGCTCAGGCAGCGCCCATTGGCACAACGGAACTCGGTAGGGCCGCACGTGGGGTACTCTGAAAGGTGGGCGAGGAAAAGGAGGCCACGTGGGCACTGGGCTTCCCCAGACATGGTCCCCTGTTCCCCCCTTGGGGACACCTGCTCCTTACCACATTCCGGAGACTCATCAGAGCCATCTGCACAGTCTCGGTCGTGATCACAGACAAAATGTTTGGGGATGCACTGACGGTTCTGACACATGAACTCACGCTCGTCACACGTGCTGTTGTACACTGGGGGAGAGGAGCAGGAGCCCACTCAGGACCGGAGGAGCCCAGCCATCTCTCCTAGTCCTGCCCCTCTGTCCTCACTTCCAGGCTCCGTTCCTCTCAGAAGCCCTCCAACGAGCCGTTCGGCCTCACGTCCATCTCAAGTGCCTGCCGAGCCCCCCCCGGATGCCTCCTCCTTATCTGCTCTTAGTCCTCCTTGCCTGGGCCCTCCCTGCAGGTACTCTCAGCCCAATTGGAGCGGTAGGAAACAGTGACTTCCAAGGGGGACTCCTGAGGTCTTAGCCCCAGTGCTGCAGCTAACACACTGAATCTGAGGGTTCTCCTTCGAAAAACAGACAGGACGGTTCCCGAGCTCCCTTCAGACCCTCATGCTTCTGGATGCCGCGGTCACCTCTCCCAGCCCACAGCCCTTTCCTGGTCACTCACAACAGCCCGCTGCAACGCTCTCATCAGCGCCGTCCGCGCAGTCTTTGTCCCCATCACAGAGCCAGCGGTCAGGGACGCAGATGTGGGTGCCCGGGCAAGAGAAGGATGATGGGCCACATGTCTTTCCCTCTATAGGAGAAGTACTAGTCAGTGGGAGACTCAGGACCAGGGGTACACACCCCCGACACACAGAGCCACCCCTTCCCCACTCATGCTGGCAGAGGCATCCCCATACTCTTCCACGGCCAGCCGCTCCCCACTCTCTCCCCACTGGAGGATGCACGGCCATGCACAGTGACAACTCTGGCCATTCGCGGCCCTCCAGCCCTGCCCCCTCCCAACAGGCCACTCACGACAGTGCGTAGCTTCATCGGAGCCATCCCCGCAGTCGTCGCTCCCATCACACAGCCATTGCTTGGAGATGCAGCGATGATTTTGGCACTCAAACTGGGCCTCTGAGCAGAACTTGTCTGGAGGAGGGATACATGGGGAGAGCAGGCAGATTAGGGAGCAGGGAGGCGGGCAGCATGGGGGGTCCTGGGGACAAGGGCTCTGGGGTCACACACAAGAAAAAAAGAAGGGCTACCGCTCTGGAGCTGCTGGGAGGGGGCGTTCCAAGGCGGGGGAGCGCCAGGGCTCGGGAGGCAGCTATAGGAAGGTACCTCCATTGTTAGGATAGAGGAAGCATCAGTTTGGAGAGCCAGATGGGGGGAAATGGAGTCTAGGCTTTACTTACTACAATGGACCTCATCCTCTCCATGCTCGCAGTCATCCTCTTTGTCACACGTCCAGCTCATGGGGATGCACCGGCCACTGGGGCAGGGGAAGTAATTCAGAGGGCACCTGGGGCGCTTCACACCTACGGTGGGCAAGGCGCAGGAAGGAAGCCCGTGACCAGGTTCGCTCCCCACCAGGTCCAAGTGGTCCCTTTATCCCCGGCCCCTTGCCTGCTCCCGCTCACTCCCAGCTGGCACCACTGACCTGGACAGTCACGCTCATCACTGTAGTCCCCACAGTCATTGGCACCATCACAAACCCAGCTGGAGGCATAGCACAGGGATGTCCGCTCGCAAGGATGGAACGTCACCTCCTTCACCCCCAGGCGGAAGTAGCTGCTACAGTCAGTGGTGCCTGGGGGTGGGCGTGGGGGAGGGAAAGGGGTGACATCCTGGTCCCTCCCCCACCCCTGGAACGATCCCCTTTCCCTCCCCCACTTGCCACCTCCCTTTGCGAGACCCGGGGAAGATCGATGGAGCAGAGGTCCAGGGAGAAGTGGGGCGCCAAGACAAAAGCCCGAGGCAAGATTCATGAGGGGAAGAACTGAGAGCCTCCACTTACTACAATTCATCTCATCTGATGCATCTTCACAGTCTAAAAATTGGTTGCAGCGGCTGGAGTTACTGATGCAGCCCCCATCCTGGCACTGGAACTCGTTGGCTGCGCAGGCGGTCTCTGTAAAGCAGGCCAGCCAGACCCTCATCAGTCTGGAAGCTAGCAGGGGCCCCGGGGAAGAAGCCTGGACCTGAGGGCTACCCTACAGGGGCCACGGCATAAGATCACACGCAACTGGTCGCTCAAAACCCATGGGAGCCGGATGGCCAGCGACTGACCTCTAACAATAATCAGAATAACTAAAAATAAGTGACTGGCCTTAAAGCCACAAAGAAGGGATCAAGCCATGCCCCACAACACGTGGCCAAGTCACTCAACTCTTGGTACCCCAAGCTATGCTCTGAGACTGCATCTTAGACAAACTGTGAATGTGCACCCACAGGATGTCTGGATGCTTGTTCCCCTCCTCTTCCAATATAACAACTCCTATTTCTGTACTGTTTGAAGGTCTACAAAGCACTTCCTTTTTTTTTCTTAATCAATTAACCAATGGTTTATCTATTTTATTGATTTTTTTCATAAAACTGACTCCTTGTCATATTTATTAGTTCAATAGGTTTCTTTACTCTCAATTTTATTCATCTCTCCTTTGATTCTCAGGATTTCAATGTGCTATTTCTACAGACATTTCCCCCTAAGTCCTACACAAAGCACTTTCTTCAGAACAACTTTGCGATCGGGAAAATATTATTATTCCCATTTTACAGACAAGAAAAAACGCAGATCAGGGCAGTGGGAAAAAGTCCAGGGCTCAAGTTAAGAGACCTGAAGTCTTCTGCTTTGGCCATTTTACTGTGAACAAATGCAGACATGAAACCTTTCTGAGTGCCCATTTCTATTCCATAAAGTGGAGCTAATAATATTTGTCATTAGTCTCAGAATATTTATATCAAATCTGACCTCATACACTTCCCAGCTGTGTGACCCTGGGCAAGTCACTTGACCCCCATTGCCTACCCTTACCACTCTTCTGCCTTGGAGCTAATACACAGTATTGACTCCAAGACAGAAGGTGAAGGTTTAAAAAAAAAGAATATCTATAATATTTCTCTTAGTTTCCCCCATTTCTTTCCTATTTCACCACCTATAAGAAAGTCTTTCTTGATGCTCTTAATGCTAGTGTCCTCCTTGGGATTTTATTTCCAGTTTATCCTGTAAATCTCTGGTTTATACACAGCTTTTTGCACGTCTTCTCCTCCCATGAGAGTGGCAGCAGCTTGAGGGCAGCGCTGGTTTTTGCTTTTCTCAGTATTCCGAGCACTTAGCTCAATGTCAGGCACACAGCAGGCCTTTACTTAAATGCCTGTCTACTTGGCTTGTTGGAAATTGGAAAAAAATAACATTTAAAGAAGGCTTACTGTGAGCAAAGTGCTTTAGAAACATTGCTAAAAAAAAGACCTTATTCATGTGAGCTGCTGCTATTTATTACAACAGTGATAACCTGACTGAAGGGGATCAGAAAGTCAGCCAGGATGGGGGCCTTCTGTTTTTGTGGATCCCTATGGCAGTCAAGGGAAGTCAAGGGGGACCCTTTGGCAGGATGGTTTTAAATACATAAGAAAAAACACAAAAGGTTATAAAGGAAAATGATTCTCCTGAAAGCTGGGCCAGCAGGCTGGAGGATCCGAGCTGTCCCTAGAGGCAGGGGAAGCTTTTGGGGGGCCGGGGAGGGAAGGCTTTTGGGGGGCCGGGGAGGGAAGGCTTTAGGACTCACTGTTACATGGGATCTCGTCTGAGCCGTCGCCGCAGTCGTCTGCCCCGTTGCACCACAGGTTGTTGGGCACGCAGCGCCCATTGTTACACAGACGGAAAGTCTTCTTACAGCGGCGGGTGTCTGAGGAGGAGGAGGAGGCCGGGGTGAGCAGGAGGCGCTGGCGTGAGTTCCCACATCCTCAGCCCCTGAGTGCGGGGTCCCCGGTGTGCCCCAGGCGGGTGGGGACACCACAGAGGCAGATCACGGGCCCTGATTGCACGGACCTCGCTTCTGCATCCTTCTGCCTGGCTGGGTGGCTTAGGACAGCCCCCCTGGCCAGGGCTGGACCGTGAGGGTACAGAGGGTGGGGGTCGCGGGGGGTCCTTACTGCAGTAGGACGGCTTCTCATCTGACTTGTCCTTGCAGTGGGAGATGCCGTCGCAGGTCAGGCTGAAGCTGATGCATTTTCCGTTGGCGCACTCAAACTCATCTTGTGCCCGGCAGGTGGAGTTCACAGCTGGAGATTGGGGTCACCGACAGGGAGAAGGGAAAAAGAGGGTTCAGGTACTGGTATGAACCCAGCATGACTCCCTGGTCCGTGTCCCTCCGCACTGAGCCCCATTTGCTCTGCTTGCTAGGGATTTGAGGTCACCCTTCCTGATGGTGTGGCCTTGGATAAGTCACATGACACCAGAGCCTTAACTTTCTCCTCTATACAGTGTTGGGGTGCGGGGTACCATTCGGCTAGATGATCTCCGACATCCCTTCCAGTTCCAACATTCTATGAATCTTATCCGTATTCCCTGCCACTCTTCCTCTCTCTACTCTCTTCTAGGTCCAGGTTGCCCCCCATCACCACATTTCACCCCTTTCTCCATCCTCTTCGGGGTCCATGCCCCCTTCCTTACCACGGCAGGTGAAGTCATCTTGGAGGATGCGAGCCCCCCGACAAGAGCAGTTGACGTGTCCCTGGGGAGTGAGCATGCACAGGTCCTGACAGCCGCCATTGTTGATACGGCAAGGGGAGAGCTCACCTGGAAAAGGCGAAGAAGACGGCGTGAAGGGCCCCCCGCACCCCACACGTACCCAGGGAAGGGCCCCTCTCAGGACTGGGGACCCAGAATTCGGCACTTGTCTTGAGGGCTACCGATAGAGCCCTGGATGGAGGAGGCGAGTCTGGGATGTGTAGCAGGGGATATTCAGGACACGCACCCAGGGGGTTCTGGGGGGCCTCAGTTAGCAGGAGGGAGCTATGGAGGGTCCTGAATCCGAGGGACCACTCAAGGATGTGCTTCTGAATGTGAGTTCTGCGTGCATGTGTCCAGGGAGATCCCTGTGCCGGTGAAATCACAATTTCTCTCACTCCCCCTCTCTAAAAGATCCTGGGTTTGGAGGATCTCAAGGCACGTACTTAGAAATCTTGGGTGATTAGGAGACGGTTCTTGGGGAGTTATGGGACCTACCAGAATGACGGAAGCCCTGAGGCATGGGTTGAATATTCACTGACTTAAGGATGCATTTAAAACCTTTACCTTCTGGACAAGGCAAGAGCAAGGGGAACTCTGCCTGGAGACTCTGTGCTCCAGGTGGTCAGGGATTTAAGTGGTATGGTTTAAGCGACTTGCCTAGGCTCACCTAGCTAGAGAGTGTTCGAGGTCAGATTTGAACCCAGGCCCTCCCAACTCCAGGCCTGGAGCTCTGTCCACTGTGCTCCCTGGCTGCCCCATGACACTTATTTATGACTGACTTTGGGGGCACTCTGTGGAATGCTTTAAAGGTTTAGGAAAACATTTTACATATATTATCTCATTTGATCCTTAAAATAATACTGTGTGAGAAAGGCTACAACTGTCATTATGTCCATTTTACAGATAGGGAAATCTAGTCTGAAAGAATTGAAGCGACTCTTGGGGACTTACACATCTTTTTTTTTTTTTTTTAACCCTCACCTTCCGTCTTGGAATCAATACTGTGTATTGGCTCCAAGGCAGAAGAGTGGTAAGGACTAGGCAATGGGGGTCAAGTGACTTGCTCAGGGTCACACAGCTGGGAAGTGTCTGAGGCCAGATTTGAACCTGGAACCTGGCCCTCAATCCACTGAGCCACCCAGCTGCCCCCTGGGACTTACACATCTTGAAAGCATCTGAGACAGGATTTTAACTTCTTCCTGAATCCAAATCTAATGGTCTCTCTGCTATGAGAAGATTAGAGAGGAGGGGAGAAGAAGGCTCCAGAAGGAAGCCCCTGGGGTTTGCTGAGCAGGGAGCTCAAGAAGGGGTGCAAGGAGGTGCGAAATCCTGAGCTTAGGGGAGTCTAGAGAGAACACTCACAGCTGTTGGTGTCGTTGGCCACGGCGACGATGCCCATGGGCTGCTGGGGGATGTCCACTCGGAGCAGTTTCATGTCACTCCCCACGTACTTGTTGGCTCGCTGCACGGCCCGTCGCACCCAGTCTGTCCAGAAAATGTGCTCCCCATACACAGCCAGCCCAAAGGGGTGGACAGGCTCTGACTTCAGGATAACCTAGGGGTAGGAGGCCAAGTCACTAGCCATAAATGTCTGACCCCTCATCTCAGAGGATGAGAGCACCGAGGAGCAGACATTCAGAGAAGGGGGGAGAGAAAGCCCAAGAGAATGGACTCCAAAGAGTTTAGCTTGGAGGAGACAGGCATCACCCATGGTCATCCTTCTCTTCCTCCCACCTCTGTTTTTGGCCTAGGGATGCTTATACAGTTCTTGGGTTTGATGGACTGCTCACCAACTCCATCTCCATCAGGAAGAGTCATGCCCATCCCCCAACCCTTTCTGCAGTGATAAGAGGTACAGAGAGGCCCCCTCGCCCCCAACCCTCAGACTCACATATCGGTGGGAGCCATCATATTCGCAGCGCTCGATCTTGTCCAGCGTGGCATCAGAGAAGTAGAGCTTCTCTGCACGGTGGTCAATGGCCAGACCATTGGGGGTTCGGATGTCCCGTTCGATCAGCGTCAGGACGTTGGCCCCTGACAGTGCCGCCCGCATGATGCTTGGATGCTGCTCATTCCAGTTGGTCCAGAACATCAGGCTGGAGAAGACAAAAACAGGGGGAGGACATGGAGAGTGGTGGAGCCGTGTGAGACACCTGGAAAGTGGGAGAGTCTGGCATGCAGTAAGTGAGCCCAGAAACTGAAAGGCCAACGAGACATCCAAACGACAGGGAAGCTTAGATCATCGGGCTAAATGTGGTACCAAGAATAGGGGCACTGAAAAACAAGAGAGCAAGCCCAGAAGCTCACTGGACTACATGAACTTTCCACAGTCCATGCATCAGCGGTTGGATAAGGTGACTTTGATGACGCCTTTCAATTCTAAGCTTTTGTGATTTGGGATGTTGGAGCATGTCTGGCATCCCATCTCTCAATTTCCTTCTCTGTAAAATGAGCTCCAAGGTCCCTTCTAGACCTAAAATCTTTTGGAAGCCCATGCTTTTATTTATTTGAGGCAGGTGTGGGAATGGCTTTGCACTCTGAGCCCTTGTCAAAGGGCTTTTGGGACCAGAAGCTCCTAGCTGGTGTCCTATACTCTACAATGGGGGAAGGAGTGTCAAAGAGAACTGCAGTCTGAGCTAGGAAGAGCTTGTCCTCTCAGGAGATCAAATAAAGGATCAAGGAGAAAAGCTCTTCCTTCTTTCAAAGCCAACCATCCCAGCTCTGGGAAGTGGGAGAGAAGAAAGGAAGGGAGACAATTTGGATCCTATAACTTCGGGAAACTTATGTGGAAAATATTACATTTAATTGGTAAAATATCTTTATAAAAAAAACCCAATAAAGCCAACCATCAACTTTCTCTGGGACTTGCAGTCAGGAAAACTAGTTCAAATCCTGCTTCAGGATTTGACCCTGTCCAAGAGCGGATCTACATATGTCATTGTATGAGATGCTCTTTGGACATGCTCCACTACAAGCAAAAACTTGTAAGGCTGTTTATGTATCACTCTTAGGAGGTGATTGCCAAACTGCTTCATACTTAAGTGCTTTACAGCAGAGGCTAAGAGAATTACAAGATATGGGAGTATTAATTCAATTTGGTCCATTGGATTATTCTCTTCATAATTTTCAACCAGGTGATATGGTCTATGTGAAAAATTTTGCCAAAACATTGGCAACAGAACAAAATTGGATAGGTCCTTATACAATTGTATTGGTTTCACCATCTTCTGTAAAAGTTTTAGGTAGAGATTCATAGTATCACTGTTCTCATTTTAAATTGGGACATGGAATAGATAATGAAACTGTAGAGAGAAGAAGGAGAAGGAGAAGGAGAAGGAGAAGGAGAAGGAGAAGGAGAAGAAGAAGAAGAAAACTTCATTTTCAAGGATTTTCTTAAAGAAGAGGATTAATCACGGACAATTTGGATTGAATGGTTTGGAAATATTTTGGGTAATGTAAATAGAATCACTACATATTCATATACATCCAACATTGCACATAAAACTGTCAAGAACTTCGATGGAGGAGAGAAGAGGAGAAAAGGAGAGAGGAGAAGATTTCCTTAAGGAATGGAACATCATAAGGAGAAAGGAGATCTACAGGAGATCTGGAGTTTTGTAGGTATCATGCATCCATCAGTAACATGTTGCAACACAATATAGCAAAGAAACAACATAACAAATCAGATACATACAACACAAACATGTTAGGATACATTGTGTTCCTTTTGGAATGGAAAACTGTATAAATACTAACAAAATTAGAATTAGCTATAGGATAAGTAAGTACTAACAAGAGATAGTTAGTTACTAACAAAGATTAGCTAGTTGTTTAGGTAGATGTAGCTAGACTAATATACTAATACCTTAGGGATAGTTTAGAATAGTTTAGTGAAATAGATATGGTATTAGATTAGGTTAGAGGATAAGATAAAGTACTAATGTACATTACAGTGCAGATACAACAAACATAACAAAATTGCATTACATGAAGAACATATAACATACTACAGATCACATATCACAAATAATGTAAATAGCTGTGTAAATAGTATGTGTATATTGTAATTGTATTATAGTGTAAGTATTATATATATGTAAAGGGTATACATATGTATATTTGATATGTATATATTATATGTATGTATAATATGTATATATGTGTATAAATGTAAATTCTGTGAATACTTTGATATAATTGAGTTGTAAACATTCAAATGTAATTTGCATAAAGGAGTTTGATGTTTGGTTTTAATTTCGATGTAAAGACTTATGCATTGTTGTGTTTAAATGTATTTTCCAAAATGGTTTGCATTTCTTAGTTGGTAGGATATTTCTGTATTAGAATAGGAATTATGTTTGATGTTCATTTTGACTTTTGTGTTGATATTTCATATTTGCTGTTGATTTTGTCGATTTTGTTGGAAATTTTGCAGTTACCTGTTGTTTTATGCTTTGAACTATGTAACTGTTCAATGTATCTATCCTTTTACCTTTCCTTGTTGAAATCCCTAGTGTAGGGTAGAGTAGGATAGTATTAGATAGAATAGAGTTAGTGTAGATTGTTTGTTATTTTGGGTTAGAATTTTAGTTTAGTTTGTAGTGCACAAATACCAAAATTTTGTTAATTTTGGCTTTGTGCAAAGGGGGGAACTGTTGTGAGGAAGATTAGTTAGTATTAGTTACATATAGTGTTGGACCTAGCAGGAAGGGCTGGAGGATTCCAAGATGGAATGAAGGAGCAGGAAGCAGGGCTTGTGTTCTGAGAGAGACTCCATTAGTGGTTGGCACAAACTGTTGCTAGCCCTGGGAGATCTCAGAGTTAAGGACACCCTGCATCCTGATTCCCTGGGATCCTGAGTGGCGGTGGCTTTCAGCAAGTGGACAAGACCTGCAAAGCTGCACCAAGTGGAGGAGGGGTTTGGGATCTGGTGGATAGCATCTCAAGCACACTCTCTCTACTTGGGTACCTTGGACCACCTTGGCTTTTGGCATCCTGTGATCATCTTTGGATTACCGTGAGAACCCTCAAAGCCACCCTCAGCCCCTTTAGCTGTGCTGGTCAAACCTGGCTGGAACCAGGTTTGAAGCAGGCTTCCCAGTGACTCCAGTACTGCTCCTTTGGGCCCTTCCTGGCTTTGGTCAATTAGAATTAGAGTAGACAAGTCCTCCCCTTGTCCCTGTGATTTGCCCTTTAGGTTTTTAAGTGCAGAATCCCCTATCCCACCTTTATTTAGTTAATCATAATTAAACTGTTAAAAACCTTTACCTTGCCTGCTGGTTCCATAGACCTGGCCTAGGGTGAGCTGGGCCAACTACCATTCTTGACAGTTACCAGCTTAGCAGTGAACTCTGGTCTCCCTATCCTGGTTGGTCCTATCTCTCCTTCAACCCAGTGTGTGTACCCACAACCATTTAGGTTATATTTTAACATCCCTGGTGCCCCATCTTTTACACCTGGGCAAGTCATTTAAACAGGGTTTACCTCTATTTCCTCAACTGTAAAATAAGGATACACAATGGCACCAGGGACATTGTCAAGATCAAATGAGAGCCTATCTGTAAAGCACTTAGCACAGTGCCTGGCACACAGGAGGTACTCTATTCCCTTCTCCCTTTCCTGGAGAGGCACACAGCAGCAGCCATACTCTGTGCTTGTCCAGGCGAGTCTAAGACTGGACCTCAAGTCCGTACGTGCCTCTTTTGCTTTGTGTTTACTGAGTACAGCGATCTCGAGATGAAATCTTCCTAGCCTGGGCAGCTGCAGTGTGAGCTTGACGGATCTGGATTCATCGAGGGGAAGTGCCTCCTGTAAGTGTACCCTTCTTGGAGGTGATTCTCAACAGGAGGATGAGCCTGGCTCATCAGAAGAGAAAGCAGAATCATACAGCCTTCCTTTTTGAAGAGGACCCACAATATCATGGGCCGATGTCCTGACTGGTTGGCAAATGGGATTTACGTGCGGCAGAGATGAACGAGGCCATCAGCCTCACTCTTTCTTCCAAGTCTGGTGGCAAGATGAAAGTCAGGGGGACTGGCAGTGGCCCTGGATGCCATGGAGGAACTTGGTCTCTTTGGTGTCTGACCAAGCCCTGAGCACTCCCCAAAGCCTGCTTCAGTAGTCTTCGTGGATGCTGGAACAAACTGTCCTCTGTCCATTCCACCAGGAGAAGTCATCCCATGCTGCACCGATGGATGTGAGGCTTGCCGGTTATCCCCCTGCCAAGAAGGATTCTAGCAGGGAGTAGCCATTGTGTGCTGCAGTTTCTTGGATCCCCAGGTGAGATGCCAGCGGACAACGAAGGAAGATGAGCAGCCCTCCAACCAGAAATGCTAGTCCCCCCCTGGACAGCCAGATGATGGAGCCTGAGCTGGAAGTGAAATTTGTTCAGAAGTCCCACAGACCTCTGGGGAGCTTTTTCTACTTTCAGAGAGAGTATGATAGGAATGATGGCTTACTGTTTCATATTTTAAATATTTGGCACTGCATGTTTATGAGACTTTTATGTTTTAAGCATTTCTTTTACGGTGGAGGAAATAAAGAGCTATCTTATACCTGTCAGCCTCACATGTATTCAGCACTTAACAAATGGTTGGTCCCTTCTTTCTTTCCCTATTTTTTTGGCTAATGAATTTCTTCTTTTTGAGGGGGGAGGTGAGTCGTAGGGGCAGAGGATATGTGCGCAGCAAGGAAATTCTTAAGAAGATGACCAGAGACTAAAGTGAAAGATGATTGGAGCTGACCGAGATAGAGTGGGCCATAGGAGGCATATGTGAGTATGTCTTCCATGTCTCAAGTCCAGACAATATTATTGGAAGAATATTGTTTAAAAGATGAGTCTTTGCTTCGGGGAGAAGCCTGAATTCATTAAAAGGACTGCACAATATCCCAAAGGTAATCTGGCATCCTCTCTTACAATTCCGGGCCCGGCTCACTCTTCATCTTTATTGTCTCTCTAAGATATATGATGAGCCAGGTTTATGGGCTTCTCATACAACTGCATATTAGATTCTGGACAATTGGCAGTCGTTATCGCCTGGTTTTTTTCCTATGTAGTTAGGCTGAACTCTTTTGAATGTTTATAGATTTTGTTTAGATTCTACAACGTTCTGGCAAATGCCACCTCTGAACAGGAGCATCTGGATGACCTCACCATTAATACGGAATGCTTTTAAGGCTCTCTTCTGAACATTCTCCACACTGGTGGCAAATCTTTTGGACAAGCAGGTTGCCATGCTTTATTCCTCCCTGGATATTGTTACAGGAAAAGTTAAGTTAAGGTGTGTAAGTTTGTAGAGGGCAGAAGCACGGGCAGCAGAGTGCAGGACATTAAAATCATAAAAAGTCTATTCTTATATAAACTAATACAGAAAAGAATCCTATCCAAACTATTGTAATGCATAAAATAGGAAACTTGGAAAATTTTGAAAAAATATCAACCAAAGGGCTATTGATCCAAATTCTTTGTGTTGCTCATCTTTCAAGGGATCTCGTATGATTTTTTTTAAAAACCTTAACTTCTGTGTATTGGCTCTTAGGTGGAAGAGTGGTAAGGGCGGGCAATGGGGGTCAAGTGACTTGCCCAGGGTCACACAGCTGGGAAGTGTCTGAGGCTGGATTTGAACCTAGGACCCTCCTGTCTCTAGGCCTGACTCTCAATCTACTGAGCTACCCAGCTGCCCTGATCTTGTATGATTTTGACATCCACTGGAAAGAAAACTTATTGGAGGGCGAGCTTATAAGGCGGTATTTTGCTCTCCCAAATTCCATGCTTTTAAAATAATCACCAACAAACAAAATGAACACAGTATGATCTCACATTCACTATAAATTTCAGCCAATTGTGTAATTGTAAAGATGCAGTTTCTATAGAATATTGTTTGGGAAAGACCGTTCCCTTCTCATACCTTTATCAACTCTGCCCTCCATGCACATGTAGATTATTCTCATAAAAATGTTTAGATATGAGAAGGTGGGCATATGGGTGATGTTTACTAATGTTTTCTCAGTTAACTTCTTTTGTCACAATAATATCTGAAATTTTTTTCCAAGCCTTTGGTGTCATTTCTTCATTCAGATATCTTAAGATTTAGACCTTCTCAATTATATCACATTCAGCGCAGACCTGTGTCTCTTTTGGTCTAATTCAGCTTGGTTTTGTATGTGTGTGAGACATATATATATATATATTGAATGTCATTTTTACATCTTCAAGCAAATTTTTAGAGTCTACGAGTTCACTCTCACTAAAAGAGAAGGGAATCTGTTATAGACATCTTTACCATTTTTATCTGCTTGTTGGCTTTCCAGTTTCATCCTTAAACGCCCTCAGGATGCCATGGATTTGTTGAGTCTCCTGCCAATCTTTTGGTCAACTTCTTTTTCCTCCTACTGCTCGGTTTCATGAGACAATATTGCCCATGATCATCTTCCATCTTCCTCTGTATGAGTTTACATTATAAGCCCAAGTTGCTTTTGGCTGACGTCTCTCTTCATTTGGCAAGAAGATGAAATATTTGTTTACTGAAGTGGTTTCTAAACTCTTTTGCTCACCTTGTTAGGGTGAAGATAGATTACATATCTGTGTTTACCCTATTATGGTGAATATAGATTATATCTGTTAAATTCCCTTAGAAAACTGCGATAGTTTATGCCAATGTCTGTTACTTTATCCACATCACATTTTTGCTTTTGCATTAACTTGTTGAAATACATTAGGGTGGAGTTGTCTTAATAGTTTACCATGACTTCTCTATTAGATTTGTTATTCTTTCTTCTAATTTGACTTGGAACAATCAACAAATTGGTGGTATGATTGTATTCAGAAATGATTCCCAAATCAGTAATCATTCATTTCCTGAATGTTAACATAGAATCAGTTTTCATTTGTGTGTGTGTATGTGAAATTATTTTGAGCTCACCATGTCAAGCACATCATGATACATAGATTTGAGTTTTTAGCATTGTCTACAAGCCTTTGGCTTCTCATCTTTCTCAGAAAGAACCACATTTTCTAAGATTTTTTACTGTCTTCCCCAACGTCAACCTTTGCATTGAAGTCACTAATTAAAGCATCTGTCGACTTCATTTGAAGGGTATTATCAAATTCTGTGCAGAATTTTTCTACCTCCATTTCCTCTGTAACAGCTGGCTAGTAATTATTTTCATGGTGGCCTTTTTGCAAACACATCACATATCTTGCATTATGAGATGACCAAATGCCCTGTCACCAAATGATGTTCCCTGTTGCCTTTGGACACACAAAATCCTGCCATTTCCCTTATTTGCCTCTTCAAGGAGAACTTGTGGGCTCTCATTCCACTGAAATGCAATTTCCTTTTGTCCTCTGGTTTTATTTATAGCAAGAATGTCACAATTGATATGATTCATTTCCTCCAATAGTACGTCCATTTGTTAGTCACCGGAGAAGGATCTCACATTTGCAGCAACAACAGCTACGTTAATGTTCATAAGTAGCTTAAAAAAAAAGATGTGAATCTCAGTACTCAATTCTCTTTTCTTCCATTGTGCCAATGTCATTGCATAAAGTAGAAGGGGGCATAACAGCACTGGGAGCCATTTTGTACTTTTCTTTGATTTACCCATTTCCATGACTAAAGAATTCATCACCAGGTGACGATCAAATGTCTTGTTACCAAGTGATGTTCCTTGGTGCTGAGACCATTCATGTTTAGGTTGGTCAGACTAGTGTCTGAGGCCAGATTTGAACCCAGGTCCTTCTAACTCCAAGGCTGGTACTCTATCCACCGTGCCACCTAATTACACCTTATTAAAAGTCTTTCAAACATGTCACGACCTATTAGAGCTAACATTGTTAATATATTCTTAAAGAACCCATGCCATGATGTGATACTAGAAGAGAAATTTGTGGAGGCCAGTTCATCAATTCTTTCCTAAAATGTATACCAGATGGGATCAAAGACAGAAGGGCCCTGTGCATGCCAAGAGATTGGGGTGGGGAGACCAGTGATGAGACCACCGTAATAGGCTAGTCATAAGGTGACACAGATCTGAGTTCGAGCAGTGGCTGCTGGAATGGAAAAGAAGGCATGAATCGGAAAGGCATTGAATTGACAGGAGGATGCTTTGACGTAGTAACAAGCTGGAAACAGAACAGTTATCCGTTGAATTGGGGAGAGCTGAACAAACTTTGGCCTCCGAATGTAATGGAATATCATTGTGTCATAAAAAGTGAGAAATATAAAGAATTTTTAAAAAACCCTCATCTTCTGCCTTAGAAATGACACTAAGCATCAGTTCCAAGGCAGAAGAGTGATAAGGGCTAGGTAAAGGGGGTGAAGTGACTTGCCCAGGGTCACCTGGCTAGGAAGTGTCTGAGGTCATGTCTGAACCCAGGACATTCTATCTCTAGGCCTGACTTCCAATCCACTGAGCCACCTAGCTATTCCAGAAAAATATTTATAGAAAACTGGGGCAACTTATGTGAACTGATGCAGAGTAGATTCAAGAGGTAGAATCAATACGTAGTGATCACATCAACATAACCAAAAGCACCATGAAGAGGCAACTGAGCTGAGATTAATTGCAAATAAACAGTTGTGGACCTGGAGATTGTGAGTTCCAGAGGTGCCACATGCTGTCAGATATAAGCATTGCTTGTCTGTTTGTCTGGAGGAGCCAATCATGGGCAACAGTGGTGGGGTAAGGGACGGTCACTTAGCATTTATTATATACCTACAATGTGCTGTTGTAAGCTCTAGAGATACCAAAAAAAGGAAAAAAAAAAACGCAGAACAAGACTGTAGTATAAAAAAATCAATCAAACTTAAAATCAATCGAAATAAAATTCGGTGCTCAGAACTTGCCCTGGTACTTCAGACCAAGCCTGGCCAGGGCAGAGGACAGTGGGATGCTAGAAAGCACGTCTTTGTGAACAGAGCCACATGCTTCATTTTTACATTTCTCTCTCTGTGCTTGACCAATTGGCTCAACCCTCCGTCTTGCATTTCCAATTGCCTGCCACCTATTTCCATCATTACCTCTAACTCAGCACATCTAAAATGGATCGTCTCCCCCAGACTTGCTCTCCCTCCCGATTTTCTTATTTCTGTCAATCTTTCTGTCATCAGTTCCCCACTATTGCCAAGGCTTGAAAGTCTAGGTCCATCTTTGATTCTGCCATTATCTAATCAGTCACCAAGTCCTGTCAATTCTGCCTTTGCAATGCCTTTCAAATTTATGCCTTCTTTTCCATTCTAGCTGCCACTTCTCAAAGTCAGATCTTTATCACCTCAAGACTAGCCCATCAGAGTGGCCTCATCCCTGGTCTCTCCACCCACCATATCATTCCCTTCCAATCTGTCTTGGGCATTTCTATGGGATTTAATTTTCTAGACCACCACTTTGACCAAGTCACTTCTCTGCTAAAAACCTGTCGATGGTTCTTCATTATCTACAGAAGGAATCAAGGCTAAGAGCCTCAGACTGGCATTTGAGGAGCGCCTGAATCTGGCTCCAATCTGCATCTTAGCTCCCAACGTTCTTCTGAATGAACCCTTCCCTCTGTTCCCCTTCTCACCTCCACCCCTCAAATGGCCTGCTGCATTCTCTGTTTCTCATGGCATTCCTCTGCCTAAAAAGCCTTCCTCATTCCTTTTAGTCTTTCTATATCTATAGCCCTCTTGTTTTTTTCCCCCATATTCCCATTCTTCAAGTTCTGTCTCAAACTTCACGGTATCCCATCCCTGAGCCTGCAGTGATCACTCAGGTGCCGCTTTTTATCTGCGTGGCAGCTAGGTGGTGCAGGGAATAGAATACTGGACTTGAGAGTCAGGAAGTCTTGAGTTTGAATCTTGCCTCAGATACTAATTGTGGGACCCCAGGGCAAGTCATTTACTCACCCAGCCTCAGTTTCTTTATCTATGAAATGAGGATAAGAATAACCCTACCCAGGATCAATGAAACAACGTGTGTAAAGTACTTCTCAAGCCTTAAACCTTCTATGAACACTAGCTAGAGTTGTTAACCATCACCTTTTGACCAAATTAATTTGTATTAATTAATCACGAATTAATTATTTTGTATCAATTAATAACCAAACAAATTAATCAAATAGTAACCTTCAAAACCAAATTCGATTGTATAGCCTGGGCATTCCCTTTCCAGATGCACCTCACTCTTCCAGAACTTACCTTCTTGGGTTGCCAAAGGGCATGCCCTGAGGGGTTAGTTCCCATTGACAAGCCCATGAGAGATGGGGCTTGAGCCTGGGGCTTTCTGAGTCCAAGGCTGGTTCCCCAGGTTAATAAGTTCCTTTCTGATCTACTTCCCTGCACCTTTCGGTGTAAGCTAGGTCTTATCCCTGTGTCATTTAAAATCACTTGGGATACTTGGAACTACATTTCCCGTGATCCCCAATGGGTTTCCTGTTTTGGATTACGTATTGAAGGTGAGGGACTGTTTTAAAATAGGGGGAAGTGACTTTGAACTTCCTCTTTAGCTACCTGAGCATGCGGAGAGAGGAAAGGTAAATGGCTGAGGGTGAGGTTGGAATAGGTTTCTTACAGGCACATAGTCAGTTTATCTCTATCAGCATGGCTTTAATTAAAATACTAATTTCTATAATTATAGCAGCCTTTATTGTTTTTAATCATAACATCCCAACACCTACTCGATGGGTACTTGATGCTCCATTTCGGTGTACCCCCACCCACCTAGCACTGAATCGTGCTGACACACCAGAAGGGATAAAGAGAAATAATATTTAATATGGCCCTACTCTGCCACAGGCCCTGGGCAAAGCTGTTATCATTCAATTGTTTTTCTGACTCTCTGCGACCCCCTTTGGGTTTTTTTTTGGCAAAGATACTAGAGTGGTTTGCCATTTCCTTCTTCACCCAATTTTATAGATGGGGAAACTGAGGCCAACAAGGTTAAATGACCTGTCCAGGGTCAGATAGCTAAGAAGTGTGAACTCAGGTCCTCCTTTCTTTAGGCCTGGTACTCTATCCACTGTGCCACCTAGCTGCCTGTCTGGGTTACGGACCTTACAAATATTACCTCAGTTGATCTTTATAACAGCCCTGGATTATTAGGTAGGTACTATTTGACCCCCATTTTATAGTTGGGGAAACTGAGGCAGACCAAAGTTTAAATGACTTGCCCGGGGTCACCCAGGTGATGAATGTCTGAGACTGGATTTGTACTCGGGTCTTCCTGGTCCTCTATTCACTGGCCCACTGGCCTGACTCATTTGGGGGAATCTTCAGCCTAAGGTAAGAGTTTTTCAGTAACTGTCCTTGTCTTCAGGACTCACCCAGTTCTTAGCCCAGGGAGGTTGTGACTTACTAGTAAATGGCAGTGCCCAGATCTCTGGCAATGGCCCTTTGGGGCTCCTTCTAGAAGCCCGACTCTCTCCCTAAAGCAGCCCCATCCCTTCACCCTCCAGGCCCCCGTCTGGTCCCCCAACTCACTTCTGGCACTCATCTAGCACGAAGGCTCTTGGGTGATCGTCGCCAGACATGGTGATGACTGTTTCGCGTTCGAAGGCCCCCGGCCGGCTCTGATCCACCGTATGGCGAGTGATGGTCGATGTGGTATAGCTTGTCCAGTATAAGGTGTCCCAGCCTCGATGGTAGGCCAGACCCTCCACTGACCCCACATCTGGAGAAAGTGGGAGGGAAGAAGACGCCGAAGTCAGTGGGGCCCGGGGAGGGACGCGGAGGCTCAGGGGGACATCACTGGGGATCTCAGGGAGAAGAAGCTGGCTCGTTCAGGGGTGCCAGGAGGCCTGCTGGAGCCTAGCCCGGGGTGGGGAGCCAGGGAGGCAGTGCAGGCGGAGCTGGGGATCTCTCCAGGGCGTGATGTCTTTGGATGTGGTCCTGCAACCCACCTGATCCCTATTTCTGCCTCACCTCCATTTTGTGGGAGAGAAACACCCCCATTCTGATCCCAGGGGACCTTGTTCTATGTAATAGTTAGGGGTGGAGGGAGAACATTCTGCTTATGGAATTTCTGAGCTGCATTTCTGGAAAGGTGGGGTATAAAACAGATTTTCGTCAGCCGAGTCTCCCCCAAGCTGCCTTGGAGAAGCCTGCTGTTTAAAAGGACTTTGGGTTAAGTCCCCCCTAAAGCAATTCTCCCACAAAGAGGCATCTCTTGGCTTGCTCTTGAGTTATCTGCTCTCTGACAGTGGGCCAGGGGTGCCCCAGGATCTGACAGCAAGGGGGACCCTGCCCTGCCCCAGGCTCGGCTGGCCCTTACTCACTCTCCACGATGGTGACCCTTCCAGAGCCGTCATCATTGATCTGCTGGATGTTCCCGAAGTGGATGTCACTGAAGAAGATGCGGTTGGCAGTGCCCGGGGAGCCGGCGGCCCGGTAGTCAAAGGCGAGGGCAATCACGTTCTTCATGTGCTCAGGGTCCTCGAAGGGCTGCACGGGCGCATTGAGGTTGCGCTCGTCCGACAGATGGACGCTCTTGAGGATGGTGCGCTCCGAGTAGAGCAGGTAGCCGGCGTACTCGCGGCAGGATGCTCCGTCCTCGGCCAGCATCCCATGGGCACAGGCGCAGGTCCAGCGCCCGCCCCCTCTGTACAAGCACAGCTGTTGGCACCCACCGTTGGCCACCGCACACACATTTGTGCCTGGAGGGAGGTGAAGGGAGATCATCACAGGCAGTCCCCACGTCAGAGCCCTCCACCCTGAGGGGGAGTCTCCTGCCTGGCTATTTTATTGCTGAGGTTCCTCCGTGGTGTTCCTTCCCCTGCCTCCACCCATCCCTCCAGCCCAAAGGATCAATACCGTACCGGTAGCCTAGCAACCCTTAGTCCCAGCCAACATGATTCACCAGCTAAGTTCATCCTGACCTGGCAAACCCAGGTCAGAAATCCCCTGACTTCAGGACTCCATGTTTTTAAGAGAAATATTGGCTCCTTCTCTAAATTCTCCCCTCCTTAAATTGTCCTCTCCTGACAACTGGGAAGTACCTCCTACAGTCTGATCTTCCCTCTCTCCCCCCAGTCTCATCTCTTCTCTTCTTGCGTTGGTCTACAAGAGGTGGAACTGGTGGGTGGCCCTCCCATGGCGAGAATCCGCCTCCTCTTCTCAGGGCCTCAGCCTTCCAGTCCCTCTCCCCTGCCCACCTTTCTGCCGGTCTCTGTTGAAGACTTTGATGTCCTTGAGCTGGACTCCAATCCCTGTCCGGAGTGGGACTGAGTCGGTGGCATTGTCCTTGCTCCCTCGCTTGATGGAGCCATTGGCATGGGTCCTGAGAAGAGGAAGGGGGGCATTCAATCCAGGAAGAAGCATGAAGGAGACAGACCAAATGCCAGGAGTCTCGTGTTGGGGCTGTCCCAGGTTCTCCTCTTACCTGTCACTCCAGTAGATGAAGTCCTCAAATACAGACACAGAGAACATGTCCATGTTGTTACTGGAGAGCACCACCTCTCGGTTTTCGCCTGTCTCCAGATCGATTCGCTCAATCTTGTCCGTCCGAGCATCACACCAGTATAACTTCCCTTCCTGGGGGGTAAGGGAAGTATCCCAAGTTTGAGGATTGTACCACCAGTTCCCTTCAAGATTTTTCATACAGAGTGGTGTGTGTGTGTGTGTGTGTGTGTGTGTGTGTGTGTGTGTGAGAGAGAGAGAGAGAGAGAGAGAGAGAGAGAGAGAGAGAGAGAGAGAGATATCCCTCCCAGAAGGACGTTGGTCTGCGTCTGTTCCTCATTTCTTAATTATTCTGTCACCTCTACATGTTCTGCTTGTCTCCCTCTTCCTCAGTTAACCAATAATTAATTGATCAATAAGTATCAAAATTTTTTATGTTTCAGGATGCTAAGCACTGAGGATGAGAATGTAAAAAGTGAAATGGTCCCTTACGTTCTGCTCCATCATTTCCCCATGCCTTTTGATTGTCTAGACCATTCCTGTATCCTCCCAGCAACCCAATTCATCCTTTCCTCTAAATGCAGAGTAGATGCCTGCCCTGGGTGTAAATTCTCACAAAATAGTCATAGTTGATGTGTATATCATCCTTTAAGGTTTATATAACACAGCCTATATTATCTTAGAGTAATCTGGTATGGTCTTACTTTCCCCATTTTACAGATGAGGAACTGGAGGCTCACACTTGGGAACATGGGAGACTTGCCCATGTTCACAGAGCTGGCGAGTGTCCGAGGCAGCACCCAAACAGAAGTGGTTCTCGACTCCAAATCTATTGCTCTTTTCACTCCCCCACAGTCCTGTGACTGTTTCTTTGCTCTCCCATTCTCCAGAAGCTCTCCCTGACTGCTGTATAAGGACACATAACTGGGCGAGGAGAATGGGGTGTATTTGTTCTCCCTCAGACGGACGACAAGCATTTATGAACCAGTCACCCTTTGCCAGGCACCGTGTTTGGGGCTGGGGACACAAAGCCAGAAATAAAGTCGGCCCGCAGGGACACCTTTCCCTTGCTTCCCAAGTGCGTCCGAGGGACCCTCACCTCGTAGTCAACAGAGATGCCATTGGGCCAGCTGATGCTCACGTTGACCAAGACTACTCTTTCTGTGCCGTCCAGCCGTGACCTCTCAATTCTTGGGTACTGGCCCCACTCTGTCCAGAACAGATACCTATGGGGTGGGTATGAATGTATCAAAGCCCTAAGACATGCAGGAATTCATCCAAGAGTGGGACCCATAATTCCTTATCCCTAGAGAAGGCAGCACTGGATTTGTTTTTTCAGGGATACAGGTGGTCTGTTGGTAGGCATAGGAGGATGCGAATTAGACCAAGAGAGAACTTCCCCACACTCCCGAGGACAGGGACAGGGATGGAGGCCATCAAGGCCAAGGCATATAGCATTTCCTGGGGAAATCTGAGATGGAGAATCTTATTAGTGTGGGACATGGATTTGGAGTATTCAGGCGCAGGTACGGGCGGTCACTCTTCTTACCCCTTCTCTGGGTAGACGGTGATGGCCCGTGGCTTGTCCAAGCCTTGGGAAATGACGACATAGCGAAACGAGCCATTGAGCCTGGCCACCTCGATCACATCAAACCCTTGGTCAGTCCAATAGATGTTGCCTGGGAAAGAACCAGCCAAATCTTGATGAATTCCTAAAGTCTCATCCCTTTGTTTTCTTTGTTTTTTAGTAAATTCCTTTTTCATTGATACCTTTTGTTTTTATATTATCCACTTTTCTCCTGGATCCCAGTCCCTCTTACTCCCCCCAGAGAGCCATCCTTTATACCAGGTCAACAAACCATGGCCCAAGGGCTAAATCGTGCCATCACCTGTTTCTGTCTAGCCCAGGAAGGAAAGAACCATTCTTAAAGGCTCCTGGGCTACATAAAAATAGGCCATCCTGAGGGCTGGCTGTTGACCCTTGGGCTCTTATTGGCCTACCCCACTCCAAAAGACCTGAGGATGGGGAACACAGAAGTTTTTAAAGGACAAAAAAAGAAATCAGCAGACCCAATCAAGGCACCCCCAAAGTGCTATATTTTATGCACGGGTGGACCTTAGCCTTTTGTTCCCTTTCTTGTCACCTCTCTTCCCCAGAGTCCCCCCTGTCAAATCTCGTCCTAAGTCCCTCCTCAATGAGCAATCCCAGGATGGTGACTTCTTCCCCCATTCACCTGCTATCCAGTCCACAGCAATGCCTTCCACACGGCCAATGCCATTGGTGACTACATCCTCACGCCACGTCTGGTCCCTCTTGGCTCGGCTGATGGTGCTGAGACCCATGTCTACCCAGTAGATTGTGTCGTTGTCTGGGAAAGGAGTAAATGTGGACACGTGGGGGTAGAATGGAGACAGAGGAAGAGTTAGGGTGGGAGATACTTGCAGCAGGTCTTTGGAGAAGTGGGGGGACTGGCAGGGCTGTGGTGAGGGCTCCTTCTCTCCTTGTGCCCTCCAGGCACACCCCCTTCCCATCTCGGGGCCCGTCACACATCTTCCTGATTCCTCCTCCACAAATTACTCACCAGCATGGAAGTCGATGCCCACAGCAAGTGATGTTCCAGACACAGGGACCAGGGCATCCGACTTGTCGCTGGGGTCCAGCGGTATCCCCCGGATCCCCTCGTGCACGGAATACAGGAGGAAGGAGCCCACACCTACGGCACATGCTCCGGTCAGACACGACCCCTGCGGTCTTCTCCCCCTGCCATTCCCAGCAAAGGGTCTGAGGCCTTGCTCTGCCCCAGATTCAGAGGCCACCTCGTCTAATCACTTCAGTTTACAGCTGAGAGGGCGGAGGCCGGGGAGGCTCCGTGGTCACACACAGAGCCCACACATCAGAGGCAGGGGCAGGATCTGAACGCCGGTCTGCTGACTCCAAAGCCTGCCAAGCCTTGTTCAGAGGAAGAAAAGGCCAGAGAATAGCTCCTCATGGCTAGGGAGGGAGCCGCCAGAAGAGGGCAGCAAAAACAAATCGATTTTTCACCAACACTCTGCTCCTCCCTCCTCGCTTCACCCACTGGTCCATACGGTCCATATAGAAAGATGGCGGACCATGCCTCCATATGGCCAAAGCTGGTCGGAGGGGAAGTCCGGGGAGAGGGCAAAGGGGGCACTTTGGGATTCCCATCTCTGTTCTCCATCTCTCACCACTCACCACGGGCTGGCCCCACCCTTCCAAATGCCAACCGGACTTCCCCTTCCCCTCCTGAGGCAGGCTGCCTCCCGCCTCCTCCCGCCTGTCACCGGCATCGCGTTCTCCCCATCTTTCACACAAGAGACCTCGCAGCCATCCGAATTCTTCTTTCTCTTACCCAACGGGTCACTATTATTTCCTCGAAAAGGTTGGCCAGATTCACCTTTTCCTTGAAGGAAAAGGGCTCTGCCAGGCTCCCGAGGCCCCTGGACCAGCCCCCCAAGAACAGCAAGAGCCCCCCCAGCTGCCTCTGGCTCGCCGCCTGGAGCCGATCTCCTCTCTCACAGCTCTTGGGGGCTCTTCCCTTCCCCCTCTGAGCCTTGCATCTGGTACACAGCAGGCACTTAATAAAGACTCCCCGCTGTCGATGACATCCAGCCTGCCCCTTCCCTGGCCCCCCCATCCCTCCCCACCACCCAAAGGGAGCTCTCTCGGCTCCCTTCCCCTCGGACCCTGGCCCATCCTTTCTTGAGCACGCTCCCGGCACCCGGACTACAAGCTCCGGGGCCCAGAGGGGCCTTTCGGGGTCCTGGCCGGCACGCTTTCTGGACTGCGTCTCAGGCGGATGACCCTGAGAGGGGGAGGGGGGCGTGGAGGCGCTACTGACCCTCACAGGCCTGCTGACCGCTGCGGAGGCTATAGCCAGCTGTGCACATGCAAGTGCGCGTCGTCTCCGAGGTGGGGAGGCAGAGCTGGGAGCACTCGCCGTTGTTCACGCTGCAGGGGTTGGTTCCCTGGAGACCTGCAGGGACGGAGAGGGGAGGCGGCTCTCGTCCAGGGTCCCTCTGAGGGTGCCGAATCCGGCGGGGGCCGGCCGGCTGCCTTGATTTGGGGCTTCCCCCCAGGTGCCCAGCCCGCGCGGCTCCCGGCGCCCCTCCCGCTTCGGCCGGCCCCTCACCGAGCTGGATGCTCTCGTCGTACACCTTCATGTGCATGACCAGGGTGGTGCTGTTCCTCAGGACGGCGGCCCCCGAGCCGTCTGCCTTGTTGCAGGTGCCCATCTTCTCCGAGACCTGGTCTGCCCACCACAGCTTGTCTCCTGGTTGAGGGAAGGAGCGTGGCGGGGAGATAAGCAAGACACGATCACCTTAGTGACGCCTCGCCCCATGGGGCTCCCACCGCGGGGATCGCCAGGCCCAGACCCTGGGTCAAGCTCCTCCCCGTCCTCACCCATGATGGCCAGGGCCGTGGCCTTGCCCAGTTGGCTCCTCATCGTGTCGATGATCTCTAGGCCGCTCCCATCTAGGTTGCAGCGGTTAATGGTGTGGTTTCCGGAGCTGATCCAATACAGTTTGTTCTCGGGAAAATCAATAGCCAGGCCTGGCATGGGGAATCAGAGGGACACAGGGAGGAGGGACTTAGCACTTCCAGCCTGTACCAGGGGTGAACTGGGCCTCTCCCCACCTCATCTCCTGATCTGAGACGTGCCTTTCCCACCATGGAGGGTGAGAAGGGTCCCCTGTCGGTGGTTGGGGGTGGGAGAGAAAGTTTGGGGAGAATGGGGGCCTGGAGGGATCACAGGTTCACAGATCTAGATCTAGAAGGAACCTCAGAGGTCATCTAGTCCAACCCTCTCATTTTACAAATTTGGAAACTGAGGCAAGGGAGATGAAGTCATCCATATAAATAGTAACAAGAGGTGGGATTTGAACCCAAGTCCTCTAGCTTCAGAGCCAGGGCTCCTTCCACAGTACCAAGCTGCCTCCTTCAGGTTTTGGGGAAGGGAGAAAGAGGAGCTTTGAGGCTTGCAGATCCCTTTCACACATACTTGGAGCTGGAAAGAACCTTTGAAATCATCTGGTCCGACACCCTCATCATACAGATGAGGGAACTGAGGCCGAAGAGGCTTAGACTTGTCTAAGGTCAAAATTTAAGTAAATGGCAGAACCTAAATTAAGGGTATTGGATGACCCTAAGTCTTGAGCTCTTTGCCCTGTTGGTAACTAGTGGACGGAAGGCTCCTCTGGGTCTCAAGATCTGGGGCCCAAGGGCTAGGCTCGTACCCACAGGGCCTTTCTGGCCCGTGAAGAGGAGGCTGCGGTTGCTACCATCCAGACTGGCCATGCTGATGTTATCACCATCTGTCCAGTATAGCTTCCTGGAGTAGGAAAAGGGGTGGGATGAGAGGTGAGGGCTCACACTTCAAGGACGCCCGCCCCCACTCCCCCGGCATTCTCTGTGAATCCTCCACTTCCCAGCACCCCTGGATGGATGCCGCCTCTCTAATAAAAAGGGGTTCCCCAGGTTATCCGGGTCCCACAGTGATCTCCCTAGACTTACCCACGCAGGGGGTGGACAACGAGTCCGTGTGGCTGCTCTAGTCCCTGGACCACTGCATTCTTGAAGGAGCCATCCAAACGGGCCACGTTAATTTGCTTCTTGTTGGTGTCGTAGCTCGTCCAGAACAGATTTCGGGACACCCAGTCCACAGCCAGCCCATGAGCATTTGGAAGATCTGGGGAACGTGGGACAGGATGTTACATGGGAGCAGGGAAGGGCTCAGGCTGGATCTCCAGATCTAGCTAGGGGTCCAGAGGGCCAGGGTCTATGGAGGTCAGGGCTGGGGCCCAGCATTGCCGCCAGGAGTGTGGAGAGGCCTGGAAAGAGTCACATTAGCGGACTCCACGGAGAGAGGGGCCCGGCGGTAGACTGAAGCCGAGCTGAGACCTCGGGCAAAGCGACACTGCTGGGGTACCTGCAGAGACGACCGTCTCGACGCCGGTGCCGTTGATGAAGGCACGCTTGATGGCCTGAGTTCGGACGTCAGACCAGTAGACGCGCTGCTCCCGGGCATCATAATCGAGGACTGTGACGTTGTCGATGTCGGGCACGGTGAAGGAGATGATGTAGTTGTAGTAGGGGGCGTCTAGGTCCACACCCCGGATCTCCATCTGACGAGCGTACAGCAAGAACTTCTTAAACTCTGTTGGGAATGATGGTGTCAGAGAGGGTCGTCCCAGGCGGCCCTGTGTCTCCATGGTCTCATCCTAGGTACAAGGAGCTCTCCTTGCTCTCTGGGGAAGGCAGGCCTCTGATTCTTCTTTCTCGTTCACTCTTGGCCCAAACCTCTTCCTCTTCCCCAGATTTCTGGTCTAGGAATTCCCTTCCATCATCGATACCGGCTTGGATGGGTCATTATCCCCAACCTTGATTTCACTTACAAATTTCATCCCGTTGAGATTCTATCCTCCCAGGCTGGAGGGATGCATCCTTCAAGACCCAGCTAGGTGTCCCCTCCAATGAGAGGACTAACTCTTCCATTTTTTTTAAACCCTTACCTTCCATCCTAGAATCAATACTATGTATTGGTTCCAAGACAGAAGAATGGTTAACTGGGATTAAGTGACTTGCCCGGGGTCGCACAACTAGGAAATATCTGAGACCAGATTTGAACCCAGACTTCCCATCTCTAGGCCTGGCTCTCTGTCCACTGAGCCTCCTCCTTAAAGTCCATCCCTTCCCCTCAGCTTTTATCATTGCTCTGACCTAGGCAAAATGAGGTAACTCCTCAAATTTCTCATAATACTTTGCTTGGATCACTTGCTGGCACTTGCCCCACTCTCCCTCATACATTAACTATTTGGGCATTTCCCCCCATTGATCAGTCAAGGAACATTTATTAAGCACCTACTGTGTGCCCGGCATTGTGTGCTAGGTGCTGGGGATACAAGGATGACTTACAGAGAGTAGAGGCTTAAGAAATGTTTGTCGAATGAACAAATCTCCTTTCTCTTCTCAGCCTTCCCACAGCTGTGGTCCAGAGTGCCTGAGCCCTACCTACCCCTGCCTCAATTCACCATTGGCTCCTTGGAGCCCCCAGCCTTCCACATCCATACCATAGCAGGTGGTTTTGTCCTTGTCCAGTTTCATGAGGTGAGGACAGGCGCAGGAGACAGTTCGGTTGTAGTTGATGAGACACAGATGAGAACAAGGGCCCCGGCCACCATTGGCCTCACAGGGATTAGGAGCTGGAGGTCAGAGAGAGGAGGGCAAAAGAGTCTTCACTCTTAGATTCCCTTCCTGGAAAGCTGCTCTTCCTGCCTGGCACATCACCTTCCTTCCTTCTTTACTGCCCTTGTTCCACATCTCTTCCTCTTCCCCAGATTTCTGGTCCAGGGATTCCCCTTCCATACTCAATACTGGGTTGGGTGGTTCATTACACTCATCCTTGATTTCACTTCCAAAATCGATCGTGTTGGGATTCTATCCTCCCAGGCTGGAGGGGTGCTGAGCAAAAAAAGGGGGGCCTTCCCTGTTCACCTGAAGGTCCTAAAAACTATGACCTCGATCTCTGCTCCCCACCCAGGCTTCTCTCTTATCCAAGAACAGAATAATGGTTCCTCATTTATCAGACTTTCCTTCCCCAGGTTCCCCTTACCCATTGGCTGTCTGGAAGGGTGATACACTTGCAGATCAAAGGGCTGTGTGTTGGTCCGCTGGACAACAGTGACATTGTGGCCCGTCCACTTGTTGGCTTTGGCCAACGTGTTTGTTCTCCAGTCTGTCCAGTACACTTCTCCTCCATATAGCGTCACTGCAAATGGGTGTGACAGGAACTCGTGTCCCCGAAGCACCTCCATGTGGCCAGAGCCATCGTAGCGGGCAGAATAGATGGCATCAGACCTACGGATACGGCAGAGTGAGGGGGCTGCCAGGACCCATTCACTCTTAGGCTCCCCTTTCCTTCAGCCTCCCCCATCTCTCCTGAAGGACCTTGAATTAACCACGGACACCCCCTGCCAATACTTGGTGGGGTAAAACTAGAGAGAGAACCCACTCAACCCAGGCCACTCTTCCTCTTGTCCATCCTCTTCTTGGTCCTTTGTTTTTCTGCCCCTTGAGCTCCTGGACGCCCTGAGCCACCCTCGCCTGCCCACCAGACTTTATTCTACCTTCTGCCCTTCTCCAACTCCCTGACTGTGCTTGCCTTCTGGTCCATAGCTCCTTACCCCTGCTTCCCTCTTTTCCCACCCTAGCATTCATCTCTCCTAGTATATTCCTTCAGGGGTCCTGAGAACCCCTTGCTGACCTCGGGGGCACACCCAGGGGAAGGTGGAGGCCAGACAGTGGAGAGGAGTCCGACGAAAGGCCTCTGATTTAGAGTTCAGAGGGTGCCTTTCGGTGGCTGAAGGAGGATGGGGTCTAAGGACAGAGGAGGAGGCTAACCGAGCATCGATCCAGAGGATACGCTTCTCCAAGTAGTCCACCGTGAGTCCATTGGGCCAACCTCCAGAACCAGTCTCCCGATGGATGGTGCGTCGGCCAGCTCCACTCATGGAGGCTGCCTCAATTCGGGGAAGGCTGGCGTCCCAGTCTGTCCAGAACAGGATCCTGGGGGGAGAGGGGAAAGGAGAGATCATAACAGCAGGGGGAGGAAGTCCATGAGGAGGAATGTCCCAGCCTGCCTGAGGGGAGCAATAATAGCCTTTGTGTCATGCTTTAAGGTTCAGAGTTCCATATTTGCTCTTTTCATCTTCACCACCGCTGGGGGAGTCCAGGTCTAGTATTATTCCCATTTTACAGACGGGGAAATAGAAGCAGGCAGTGGGTAAGTGACTCTACCAGGGTCACACAGCTTATAACTATCTGAGGCAGGATTTGAGCTCAAATCTTGCCGACTCCACATCCGGCACTCGATCCAATACTCTGCCTAACTTCCTCATCCTGAATGTGATAAAGAGCAGGAGGAGAAATCCTGGGCTCTGAGGAGGAGGAGGAGGAGGAGGAGCAGGGGAGCCTCACCCATCACGGGGGTCCAGGGCGATAGCTCGAGGGTGTTCTATGTCGCCGGCCAGGAGGGTGGTTCTCATGGTTCCATCCAGCTTGGCCACCTCGATCTGGTCCAGGTTGCTCTCGACCCAGTATATGTTGCCAGCGATCCAGTCTACAGCGAGGCCCTCGGGCGTTGCCAGTCCGTACTGAATCACCACCTCAAAGCTGGTCAGAGCTAAAGGGGGGGAGGTGGTTTGCACTGAGGTTAGAGCCTCCTAGGATGGGGGGCCCCAGAGGATTCGGGAGTCCCTGCCACTCGCCCTGACCCCAGGTTTCCATGACTCCCTCGATGGTCCCTCTCGCTTGCCCAGAAGAGCGATAGGTTCAGAGCCTCCCAGGCTCCCCTTCACCCCTATTTACCCCTCTTCCTTCTGTGGAGGGGTGTCTTGCCCCCCCATCTTTCCAATGAGCCCAGCTCCCGTGCCAGCTCGGAGACGGCTCGTTATGCTAATTATCGGGCTGGCAGCTCTTCTGACAGTAATTACGGGGCGTCAGCCGACGGGACTTAGAGCAGAGCCTAACTCGATTAGAGGGGAGGGTGGAGGACAGGCGGGGAGGGGGTGCTGGCGGCCCCCGTCTGTCTGTCTGACTGTCTGTCTGTCCCCACACCTCTCCTCCATCCCCCGTGATTCTGCCTCGTTCTCCGTCCCCGTCCGGTCACCTCCATTGTCCAGCAGCTTCCCCCGGTAGATCTTGTCCTCCACCACATCAGTCCAGTAGAGCGCGCTGTGGCTGAGGTGGAAATCCAGGGCGATGGTGTTGCGGAGGCCGGGCACCAGGACGCTGTAGTCGCCCTTGTGTAGGTCGATCCGGCGGATCTCATGCCGATTGGAGAAGATGATGAATGGCTTGAAAGGGTCTGAGGAGAGGGGAGGAAGGTCACGAGGGCCCCGGATGCCTGCTGGGGGGGGGGGACCTGCGATCTGTCAGCCCCGCAGGGGAACCCAGAGGGGCCCCCTCCACGCCCCCATCCCGGCCATACCCAGGCTCTGGCAGCTCTCGCCGTCGGGCTCCAGCATCCAGCCTTCGTAGCAAGAACACTTGACGCTGAACTTGTTCTGCTCACACTTCTGGCTACACTTGAGGTGCTTGGCACAGTAGCTCTGGATCTGACAGGTGCGGTTGTCGGGTGCCAGCTCCATGCCCAGAGGGCACGAGCACAGGATGCCCTCCCCGGGAGCCACGGAGCAGTTGTGGCTGCAGCCGCCGTTGTTCAGGGAGCACTGGTCTGCCAGGGAGGAAGGAGGACCCAGGGGTCAGGGGGCACCACGGAGGGCCCAGAGGTCCAGCCACAGGGGCTCCCCAAGAGGCTTCCCAGCCCTGGGGGGCGTCTGGACCAAATCTCCCCCTGGGAAATGGAGATTTTCCTGGGGAACCCCCTCAGGACTTTGGAGACCGTCAGCCTGTTTTCTCAGTCTCCTTATCTGCGCCCTTCTCCTGGGTCTGCCCCTGGAAGCAGGGAAGAAGGGAGCCTTTCCTCCCCGGGACATCTGTGGACTCGGGGCACGGGGGGCTGTGAGAGTGTGTCCGGGGAGGGGGAGAGGCTATCATTCCGGAGCTGCCTCTTGTCCTTTCCCGTGCTTCCTCCTCTTGACCCCTCACCTCCCCCTCAATCCCGGCCTGGCAACCTTGAAAATCACTCCATCGCTGGGCCCCACCTGTCTTTATCCCCCACCGCTCCGGGACATAAACCTTCCTTTCCGGCAAAACTGGTTTATTCTGTCCCCCAAACACACCCTCACATTCCTGCTACCCAGATTTCGCCTCCTGCCTCTGAGTCAGGTCGGGCCACCCTTCTTGTTCCTTCCCACCTCCCCAAAGCCAAATCCCTGCGGTGGGGCAGAGATCGCCTCCAACCCCACTTCTGCCTTCTGGCTGAGTCGCTTCCCTCCCCAGACCAGTGGGACTGAGCAGAGGGGCTCTGGATGCCACCCTGCTGGCTCTCCCAGGCCTTTGGCATCCGCTCTCAGGGACCTCATTCTAGGGGACTCTGGTCTCCCCGAGCCCGGAGACCACGGCTCCTTGGCCCCAGCCCGTGCCCGCCTTCTAGGAGAACTCCTGAGAGGGGCGAGGTTTCACCCGTGGGAGAAGCTGCCTCCGCCGCCGACACAGAGAAGGCTTGGAGCAGGGCCCGAGGCACCCAGAGGTGATGGGACTTGCCCGAGACGCAGAGCTAGTTGGCGCTGGCAGAGGGGATTTGCAAGCGAGGCTTCCTGGCTCCTGAGCGTCCCATCCTCTAAGCTCCGCCGGCCCCTCGCTAGGCACGTAGCAGGAGGGAAGTGAAGGCCGTGGCCGGGTCCCAGCTGCCAGGAACTTACCACACAGGTCGCCCTCGTCGGAGCCGTCTCCGCAGTCATCGTTGCCATCGCAGAGCTTGTCGGGGGGCAGGCAGACGGAGGTGTTGTTGGCGCAGGGGTGCGAGGGGGGCTTGCAGGCCAGGGACTCGCAGTTCTCCTCGTCCGAGTTGTCCACACAGTCGCTGTCCCCGTCGCATACCCAGGCCTTGCTGATGCACCGCGCTGTTTGGGAAGACAAAGCGTCAGGCCCGTTTCCATCATTTAAGACTCGCTTGGCTTCTCTAAGGAGAGTGGGAAACACATGGGGCTGGGGCTGCCCTCCAAACGGGACAATGTGTGACCCAATACTGGCATGGCTTGCTCTTTGGGTGCCCTTCCTGGGATGGCACAATGTCCACCTCATAATACTGCGGAGAGGATATTCCTCTTTGCCCTGCTCCCATGGACCTGCTGGTCCTCCTTGTCTTCTTCCCCACTCCCTGAAGGACTCTCTTTAAAGTGCTTAGCACACAGTAGGTGCTATATAAATGTTTATTCATCCCAGTCTCCTTCCCCACTCCTTGAGTGCCTCTAATTTTATTTTATTTATTTAAAAAAGGCCCTTCCCTTTCATCTTAGAATTGGTTCCACAGCAGAAGAGGTAAGGGCTAGGCAATGGGGGTTTCCCAGGGTCACACAGCTAGCCTACTTTTATCTTTATCTCCTTTTTGACTCCCTGAGTGGATCTTCTTTAAAGCTCTTGGCACAGTGCCTGGCACAGAAGGTGCTCTCTAAATGCTGAATCCATTCTTTTTCTCTTTGTCCCAGGCTCCTTCCCCTCCTTGAGTGCCTCTACTTTTATTTTATTTTTTTTGTTTTTAAAAAAATCCCCTCCACTTGTTATAGTATAAATATGATGGAATATTTTATTCTCCCTGCTATTTGGCTGTCTGATATAAAAAAATTAAATATGAAAACTTGCCTTTCTCAAAAAAAAAATCCCTTCCCTTCCATCTTAGAATCAATACTATGTATTGGTTCCACAGCAGAAGAGCGGTAAGGGCTAGGCATCGGGTTAAGTGACTTGCCCAGGGTCACAGGGTTACCCTACTTTTATCTTTATCTCCTTCCTGACTCCCTGAGCGGATCTTCTTTAGAGCTCTTAGCACAGCGCCTGGCACACAGTAGATGCTCTCTAAATGCTGAATCCACACCCTTTCCCTTCATCCCAGGCTCCTTCCCCACTCCACTTCCCAGCTGCCCTCTTGGCTCTTCCCTGCCATTCTTTACCTGAATCTTTGCAGCCAAACTTGACATTGGGGTCACAGACATGGGTGACCCCCTCACAATTCTTCTCATCACTAGAGTCCATGCAGTCTGTGTCTCCATCGCAACGCCACCGAAGGGGGATGCACAGTCCATCCAGCCGGCACTGAAACTCATCGGCATGGCAGCCACCAGGAGGTCGAGTGGCTGCAAGCAAGGGGTGGAGGGCGTGAGGGCAAGGCTTTGGGGACAGCCTCTCCCTCACCCCCAAGTTCAGCCTCCTAACCCTGGGCACCTAGCTTTCTCCTCCTTCCCAGGCGAGAGCCACCCAAAGGCTCTCCCTCCTCTGCCTACTCCCCCACGTCTTTCCATCTCCACGGTGACCACGTGTGCTGGAGCTGAATCTGCCCCCAAGGTCTGCTTCGGTTCTTCCTTCCCGATGCCTTTCCTGTCGCCCTTTTCTCTCGGTTCCCTCCGCTGTCACCTTCGTTCAGGCCCTGCGCAGCTCATGCCTGACTTACGGCAATGCCAGCAGGCTGCTCTCCTGCTTTCTCCATCCTTCACATCCCTGGGCTGATTAATCTGCCTAAAACAACACCTTCCACCCCTGCTCGGAAATCTGCCATGGTTTCCCACAGGTCCAACCTTCTCTGCTGGATCTCACCTGCCCAACCTTCTCGTCTGTTCCCTACTTCCTGTGTCAAACTGGAGTCTGCCTGACTTATTCGCAAAATCCTCTTAAAGCAGTCATGGTCTCGCCTCCTCCAGGAAGCCTTCCTCCATCACCGAGGCCCAGAGGGATCTCCCCCTTTCGCTGACTCCCAGAGAACCTACGGCTGCGTCCTTCCCTTGGCACTTACCACACACTGCCTTGTTTTGTTAGTTATCTTTTCGTGTGTGTGTCTTGGCTGCCCAACTAGACTGTAAGAGTCTTGAGGTCAGGGCTGGTATCTTATCCTTCTCTGTGTTCCCTACGGCGTCCAGCATGATGCTGAACGCAAAGTAAGCACCTGATCCTTTGGATTGGCGGATGAAGGGGTTAGGAGTCTCCTTTCAGCGTCTGCCCGCCGCCCCCAGCCTCGCCAAGCTCTTGTCCTCCAGGTGCCCACCCTGATGCAACTGGCACGACCCTGGCTGCGGTGCCCTGTGGTCGGCCGTGCTAGCATGAGGAGAGCTGCTGTGCACACCCAGAACGGTCAGTGAGGGCCTGGCTCCCGTGCCCTTCTCCTTTAGGGGACCTGACTTTGAACCCTTCCTCTCCAGGTGCCAAGCACTGTGAGTTTGCATCTGGCATCTCTTCCCCGCCTCTGCTCCAAGCTCCCCTCCTTTGGGTGCTCTCTGGGTGGGGTGTGGGTGCCCCTCAGAGCCCTCTCTTTTAGGTGCCCGGCTGGCACAGGGATGGCTGCTCTCTTGCTTCCCTACCACTGAGGCTCTTTCAGGCGCCCACCCCGGTTAGTGTAGTCGGTGCAGCTTTGGCCGACGTGGTCCCCACGCATCTGTCTCTCCTGCCGGTGCCCGCCCTGCCAGCTGTGCCCCACGCCCCCCTCCTCCAGATGCCCACCCTGGTTGGTGCAGTTGGCATGGGTCTCATCACTGTAGTCTCCACAGTCGTTGTCTCCATCGCAGGTCCAGTGCTCAGGGATGCACCGACCGCTGTTACACTTGAACTGTGTACTGGAGCAGGAGTGGCTGCAGCCCGCCTCGTCACTGTTGTCTCCACAGTCGTTGTCTGGCAGACAGGATGGGGTGGGGGGCAGCAGCGGGCAAGGAACAGAAGTGAGAAGGAGACTGTCAGCAGAGCCGGCCTTCCCCAAGCCTCCCACTCGGGGGCTCTCTCCACCCACCCTGGACTCCAGGCCACCCCGGCCCCTCCTCGCCCTCCCCACCTCCTCTGGTGAAAAACAACAAACAGAAAAGACACAGAAACTGCATAGATTGCAGCATGCACCATGGACCACACAGCTGAGGCCTGGGGCAGGGGGAGGGAGGGAGGGAGAGGGCTGCTTCTCAGAGCCCCCTTCCCGGGTCCTGGCCTCCATCCTTAGATAGCCTTTGGAGGGGGAGAGGATATTCCTTCCTTCCTTCCTTCCTTCCTTCCTTCCTTCCTTCCTTCCTTCCTTCCTTCCTTCCTTCCTTCCTTCCTTCCTCCCATCCTTCCTTCCTTATCTCTCTTCCAAATCCTTCCTAGCTCTTCAGGGATTCTTTTTTTTAATGCTTTCCCCATTATACAAAAGTGTCTTATACAATAGAATCTTTTAAAAAAAAGTATGTGGTACAAATCATAACTGGATCATGGCAATTACCATTTTCCCCTACTAACAAATGCTGATAGAATTTAACAAGCAAATATTATTTTACACACTTCTGTTGGGGTAACTGTNCTTTCTTTCTTTCTTTCTTTCTTTCTTTCTTTCTTTCTTTCTTTCTTTCTTTCTTTCTTTCTTTCTTTCTTTCTTTCTTTCTTTCTTTCTTTCCTTCCTTCCTCTCTCTCTTTCTTTCTGTCTTTCTCTCTTTCTTTCTGCTTTGTGAGGGGAGGTGGGGAGGAACAGGCCCTTGAAGCAGCCCCAACCTTACCCTGGTTCCTATGTGACACGTGGGGCCTAAATTCAACCCTGATTTGGGTCTCCACAAAATTCAGAAAGCCCTCTGGCATTTTCACCCCAGGGCCTGGGCCTCCAGCATTTGGGTCATGGTGGTCCATCAGGGCTAAGGGGGCCTTGGCCCTCAGCGATTGGGCTGGCTTTCTTGTCGGGTATGCGGGCCATTCTTCCCTCTCCTCTCTCCTCTCTCCTCTGCCTTAGCTCCTTTGGTCTGGGCCCTGGTCTCCCTGGCTCTTGTCCACGCAGGGCCCTCCTCTGTCCCTCCTCTCTCTTCTTCTCTCTCCATCTCTCTCCCTTCCCTCATGCTTCTCAGTCTCTCTCGCCCCACTGCCGCCAGGTCCTCGGAGAGGGGGCCGGGAAGGCAAGGATCTCAGAACTGTCTAGGGGAAAGAGTGAGGCTTGTGGGGGAATGGAGCTGCCCACAGGGCTGGCCCAGGGCTCTGTGTGGGTTGATGGTGCATGTGCTACTATGCACTGACCGGCAGGCTCAGGACAGGTCTTTTCGTCAGAGCCGTCCCCACAATCCTTCTCTGAAACACAGAAACCGCCAGGGGAACCATTGGCACACGAGACCGGGCAAAGACACAGCACAAGCTGGCAAGACCGTGACACGCCATGCTCACAACTAAGTCATGATAGAATGGGGGCGGGAGATTCGCCCCCAGGGATGAGACAATGACAGGACAGACATGCAGACACGCACACGCACAGTGACCCCCTCAGCCCAGGTCGAGCATCACCTGGTCCTCGGTCGGCTGCCTGAAGCAGACCATTGGGGAGGGCAAGGACTCCAGGGGAGAAGGGTGGGGGAGAAGGGATGGGGGTGATCTCCCTGCTCAAACTGCTCTCAGGTCTGGTCCCTCTGGGGCAGGGGCTTTGGGCAGGCTTGGGAATGTCTACGGACCCCTCCTCAGAACAGTCTTCTTTTTCCTTTAATTCTTTACCTTCTGCCTTAGAATCTTTACTAAATATTCCAAGGAGGAAGAGTGGTAAGGGCTAGACAACAGGGGTGAAGTGACTTGCTTAGGGTCATGCAGCTAGGAAGTGTCTGAGGCCAGATTTGAACCCAGGACCATCCATTTCTAGGCCTGGCTCTCTCCATTGAGCCACATAGCAGCCTCAGAATAATGTTGGTTTTTTTTTTAATGCACTAAATAAAATACTGAGGACTACCAAGGAAACCAATTATATTGAGGTAAGTCAAAATAAAAACAATAACAACAAAAAACAAGTTCCTTGGTCCAGGTTAAGAAACTCAGAGGGTCTAGCCTCCCTCTTCTCTCTCCTTGCCCTCCCTGTCCCACGCTGGAGCAACAGGAAGCAGAAAGGAGTTCACTGATGACACCAATAAGAACCAGCCTTTAGAGCCTATTAAGGTTTGTGACCCTCTTTAAATCATCCACCATCATCCAGGCCCAAACCAGGTGCCTAACTGCTGCTGCTGAGGCTCCTCCTCCTCCTCCTCCTCCTCCTTCTTCTCCTCCTTTTCCTCCTTCTTCTTCTCCTTCTCCTCCTCCTCCTCCTTTTCCTTCTCCCCCTCCTCCTCTTTCTCCTCTTCTTCCTCCTTCTTCTTCTCTTCTTTCTCCTCTTCCCCTCTTCTCTATCCAACATAGCAGGACCTTAGCCTGCTGGAAGTTAGGAGGGACAGGGAGGCTCCAGTTTGTTTAATTTTTTAAACCCTCATCTTCTCTCTTAGAATCACTATTCTGTATTGGCTCCAAGGCAGTGGCGGGTTAAGTGACTTGCCCAGGGTCACACAACTACGAAGTGTCTGAGGTTGGATTTGAACCTAGGACCTCCCATCTCCAGGCCTTGCACTCTATCCACCTAGCTTCCCTGCCAGTTTAGTTCTGACCACTCTCTTTTTTCATTCAGGGCTTGTCCTGGTACTTCTAGTGTCTCAATGATTAGATGGGAAGGAAAAGAGGGGGAGGTAGAGATGGAGAGGGAAAGCCCTTACCATTGTCACAGCGCCAGTTGAAGTTGATACATCTGCCATTGTTGCAGGTAAATTGAGTCAGGGGGAAACAGGTGGGGTAGGCTGTGGGTATGGGAGGAATGAGGGTTGGGTAAGCCACAAAGGGGCCAGTGGGGTGAGTGGATGGCTCTTGCCCCCCCCCCTCACGTCCTGGGCGCATCCATCATCCCAGGCCCCTAAGACAATAGCAGGATGGAGAGGGGGGCCCTCTGGGTCTAGTACCTTCCTCTTGGTGGGAAGTCAAGGGGACCTCAGAGCAAGAAGCTCTCTATCCCACAGGGAGTAGGGAGCATCCGTTCTTACAACCCCACCCAAAGCCCACAGCCTTCTTCTCCCCCTCTTCCCCTTCCCACTCTCTCACCACATGAGGCTGACTCATCGGATCGGTCACCACAGTCATCGTCTAGGTCACACGTCCAGGAGATGGGGATGCAGCGGCCGCTGGCGCAGGAGAACTGATTGGGGGGGCAGGTTCGGGCTGTGGACAGCAGAGGTCAAGGGGCAAGGCTGTGAGTGTGCACGCTGATGTGTGTCACCACTCATCTCTGAGGTCTGGCTCTATCTTCAAATCCTCCGTAATGGCTACTGGGTTGTACACGTTAGAGCTGGAAGGGATCTTGGATAGCCTCCTGTACAAACCCACTCTTTTACTGATAAGGGCACTGAGAAATCGGGACGCTAAGTCATTTTCCCAAGGTCCTACGACCAATGAGACAGAGTTGGCACTCGTACCTATACCCTCCAGTTCCAAATCGAGCATTTCTCCCAAGGCTGATGGGGCTGCACAACAGAACTTTGGGGAAGGAGAATGACTTCCTTCTCCCTCCCCACCAACACTCCATTTCATCTCATTCTCTTTCCCAAATCAGTGAATCACTTCCCCACGTCCCCAAGACTTCTTCCTCATTTGGGCTCTCTCTTGGGTTAAGGAAGGAAGATGTTCCCAGGCTCGTCAGTCTTTGGTTACCCGGAGAGGAATGCTCTAAAGTGGAGTCTTCTTTCCTCCTATGAGGTTGTCTTAGGCTCTTCACACTCAGTCTTCCTTCCATGAGACACAGAATAATGGATCCTGTTCCTTCCGAGCCCCCCATCCCAGGGCTCCAACCCCTGCAAGTCTACTTCTTTAGTCTAAATGTCCCCTCTTCTCCCTGTTCTACAACTCCCTGTTTCTACTTCCCTCGGGGTCCTCTTCCGCCTGTCTCTCCTCTCCCCCACACTTTCACAGGGCAGCAGTGTTTCATACTCCTTCCCCTCCCCCATCCCTTCCCCCCCTCTCCCAGATTGCTGAGGGCAACACTGCACCTGAGCAGGTGGAGTTAGATTCATCCTCACTGTTCCCACAATCGTTGTCCCCATCGCACAGCCATCGGTTGGGGATGCATCGATTATTCTCACACTTGAAGCGGTCAGAAGGGCATGTGTGCTGGTCTAAAGGGGAAGAAATTTGGAGTGAGGAGGATCTGGGCCACAGTATGGGAAGGCCCCCCCAAACCCCACCCCAGGTAGGGAAAACCATGGCTATCTCTTAAACTTCATAGATAGGAGGCTGGGGCAGGAAAGAGAAAGCTACCAATACTCACGGCAGAGGGCAGGGGCCTCGTCACTGTTATCCAGACAGTCATTGTCACCATCGCATTTCCATCGTTCCTGGATGCACCGGCTGTTGGCACATGCGAATTCGCCAGGCTGGCATTGGGGTGGAGGCACGTATGATGGGTTGGCTGCAGGTCCCCAAGGGGGGGTGAAATGGGAAAGTGATACAAAGATTATTAAAGAGAGAGGGAAACCTTACCACGAGACAGATGAGGGGTGAAACCTCATCAACTCGTATTCTTCTCCCCGTCACATTTCTTTCCTAACAATTAGGAAGAGCTAACTACAACCCCCTAACCACTTTGTGACACCTCCTCAACTCCTTTCTCAACCCTCTCCCAAGATTCCTTAAGTCTTCCTAGTTCTTCAAAAGTCATTTCCTTGCCCCATTCCCAACTCACTACTGAGCTTCTCTCTCATCATCACTGCTCTGGGGCTGGGAAGCTATTCCCTACCCAATGCCAAGACAAAAGACTCCCACCAGCCTAAGCGAACCCACACCTCCAGAACCCCTCATACCAAGGCAGGTGACACCGTCAGCATCCAGCACCTGGTCTTCTGCACACGCACATTGTCGACTACCAGGAGTAGCTAGGCAGAGGCTACTGCAGCCGCCATTGTTCACACGGCATTTATTGGTACCCACTGGAGGAGATGGGTCAAAATGAGGGAATGGGGCATGGGGATGGGTGGGGACAGTAGGAGATGAAGGTGGGAGAAGGATTAGACAAATCCAGAGGGGGCCAGAGAGGGGAGATGCAGAGAAGAGAATGGATTGAAGAGATGGATAGGGAAGAAATAGAGAAGAAGAGGAGACAGGACAATCAGGGGTGGGTGAAAGACGGAAATGGGAGAGATGAGTAGGACAGGTCAAGACTTGGGTTTAGTGGAACAGGCATTTTTCCTTCTCCCAAATTCACCATATTGGAGGGAAGATAGACGAAAGGGCCAGAGACCTGGTCCTTTCTGCCAAAAATCGGCTGCCATTTTTGGTCCAACTAAACTCTAGTCTGCCTTATTTCATGTGACTGCTATCTATGGGAAAGGGAGGGCTACCAAATGTCTCCCCTCTCCCTGAACCTTGAGTACCTTGCTGCTGCTGGGCATCATACATCCGGATTTCAAAGATAGGGGGCCTCTCGCTTCGAAGCAGAGTCACAATGGGAGTTGTGCCTGGTGCTCCCCGCTCTAGACGGTACACACTGCCACTTCGATACTCGGTCCAGAAGAGATAGGAGCCGTGGTGACACAGGCCAAAGGCATGAGTCAGTTCAGGACCCTCATACACAATCTGGAGATGGGGGAGAGGAGTAAGGATTGAGGGCTCTTGGCAGAAGGCACGATGAGTGTATAAGGGTATATACTATTATTATATTATATAAGGGTATATAAGGTATAATAGGGAAGCTAGGAGACATATCATCACTTAGATGGAAAGATGTCATTGAGTCAGGAGTAGGGAACCTGGTCTGGGAGGTAGCACCCAAATGGGGGAAGTTGAGATAATGAATGTGGGGAAGGAATAATGAATGTCTGTGCAACTGAACTGAATAAGCCCCAGCAACTCTTCCTCAGTAGTTGGGAAAGGCCTGGAGGGTTCCAGTAAGAAGGAGAGCCTCTTCTCAAGGCCTCCCCAGAGGTTATTGCTGCTTCTACCCAAGATCATACTCCCCCAGGCAATCCTGGACTCATCTCCTCTCACTCCCCTCTTCCCCGTTCCCGAATCGACTATGTCCAAATATCAATGTCTCATTCTACAACCTGAGTTCATCACCTCTCTGCCGGGAGAGGTGCTTAATCCTGAATCCTCTTTGTGTTTAGTTTTCTCTATGTCTTTGGGATGGGTCCTGTCTTTCCCATTAAACCAGGGAGATCCCTCCTCCAAGCCAGGGCCAAATTTTGTCCCCGAATACAATTGCAAACGAGTGGCTGCTCTATATCAGGGGAGAGAGTTTCCTACACTTTTAAACTCAGAGGTCCAAGCCAAAAAAATCAGCTGTCAGACCCATGTCTGGGTGATGCCCTCTTTCTTCCTCCAAGAGCCTGGGTTAGAAGGGAGAATACCAGTCTTTTCCTCTTATTAAGTTCCAGGCCCTTCATGGGTATAGACCCAGACACATTCACATATCAACACAGAGATATATGCACAAAGACAGGCCCACCTTTCGGTCAGTGCCATTGAGCAATACGGTCTCAATTCGGTCATAGAAGGCATCTACCCAGTAAAGGCGTCCAGCAGGGATGTCCAGGCTCAGGCCGTTGGGCCACAGCACTGTCTTGGATGTGACAAAGACATCCCTGTGGGAACCATCCATCCAGGCTCGCTCCAGTCGGCCCCGGCGGCTGTCTTTGGGGTCTTCCTCCCAGTCTGTCCAATACATCCACCTGTTGGCAATGAAAAGTAAAAGCCAACACATTCAGCCTCCTGTTTCCACCAGTCTTGATACTCCTATTCTCAGATCATCCTATTCTACCCTTTGGCCCATACAACTGGAGACTCTTCTGGATCTTCATTCTATTTTTCCCCAAGACCCTACTTCTGACCATCATAAAGTAAGCTCTTCTCCTTCTTTCCAGGATGATTCTTATATGTTATACCCCTCCACTTGGACTTCTTCCCCAACTTCAGCCTTTGTTCTGGTTTTCTCCATCTTGGCTGCTAAGTGTTATGTTTTCAATACCTGTTCCTCCACCCCTATCCCAATTCCTATTCTCCATCCTTTTCTTGCCATTTGTTATATTTTGGATTTTGCTCTGGCCTCAGTTTTCCACAATTCCATGTACCCTCGGGAACTCACCCATTGAGTGGGTCTACCACAATGGCTCTGGGATGAGTCATTTTGCCCTCAATCAGCGTCTTCCGGGTCTGGGCTGCCTTCTCCAGCCTTGCCACACTGATAGTCTTCTTGGGCCCATCATCAGTCCAATACAAATTGTCTCCCATCCAATCCACAGCCACTCCTTCTACATTATGAATACCTAGGGTGGAATGGGGGGAAGCCAGGAGTGGAATCAGGGCAGGAATCAACAAGATGACTTCATCTGCCTCTTGCAGCCCTCCAAGACAAGCACATGCCAGGCCCATCAAGAGTTTAGGGACAGTCTAAGACAACTATTTCGTTTTACAAATGATGGAACAGAGGCCCAGAAAGATGAAGTCACTTGACCAATGTCCTTGAGTAAGTCAGTCGGCAGAGATAAGACTAGAAACCATGTCTTCTGACTCCTAGGCTGGGGCTTCCACTTTCCATCACACCAGATACCCTCATGGAGACTCCTCTGTGAGGGATTAGTGGAGGAAGGAAGTGGGGTTAAAAGAGTGGAGGGTTATTGTGCGTGTTTATGAGTCTGTATCAAAGAGCACGTTCTTGTAATATTGCATATGGCAGCCAGTGGACATGGTGATTGCTGTTTGTATCTCAAGTTAATGAATGTGGAGTGCTTGAACTCCCTGCTGATACACGAATAAATCAGTGCGATTTTTCATTTGACAAAAGGGCTCATCTTAAGTCTCCTTCAACTAGCATCACAGAATTTCAGTGTTAAAAAGGTCCTCAGAGGCCACACTGTCCAACTCATCTTTGGTCAAGAATGTTTGCTCCACAAGTGGCCATTTCCCTTCACTTGAAGATCTCCAGTGAAGGAAAATCAATTACTTTCCATGGTAACCCTTTCTACTTTTAGACAACTAGAACTAATTATTAGGGAGTATTTCCTTATATTATGCCTAAATCAACCCTGCTGGGACCTCCATCAATTTGTCTGCAATCCAGAAGTCCTAGTTTTTATATCATTCATTATCCTCAATCAATCTTCTTCTCTAGACCTTGGAAAATAGAAACCAACTCAGCTGACATAATTCAGACAAGACAGTATCTGTAAGAGTGGCTTCAAGAACCACAGAGAAGTTTTTGTGATCTACTGGTAAATCATGATTGGTATACACCCCAGATTAGTATATACCACACCCCAGAACATGCTACCTCCTGTCTCCTGACCAGGATCCCATACTTCCCAGAACATACCTCTTTCTGTCTGTGCCTGCTCTGAGACAGACTTCACAGGACACATCACACCACCTAGTCAGAAACTTGCCTTGTCAAGAACTAGAGGGGCAACTTTAAACCTTTTAATCATCTGCCTTCCTCACTGGCTTTGCCCCATCCACTGGTATTCTGCCTGGACTCAGTTCCCTACTCCCATACTCTCCCTACCCTGATGATACTGAACACCTGACTACTGAAAAACAAGCTCCTCTCTTTAACTTCAGCCATCCACTACCTCAATCCCATTCATCTTAACCTCATTCCTCAGTGTCCCACTCCGGATCTTCCTTCCACTGTGCCCTTTGGAATACCTGGTCCATAATTAACCATTTTTCTATTATCTTCACTTGTTCCTTCCATCTTCTAGCACTCACTGAGGCCTGTCCTTTCTGATGACACGGAAACTCTCCTGAAATGCTAGATGCCTGCTCCAGTACTGATTGCACTTTCTCTCATCACCCTCGATTCACTGTTTTCAGTGGGGAATCAGAATACTTCTTGCTTCCCATGACCACTTTCAGACTTTCTCTCCATGGCCATCATTCTCTGATCTCTTCTTTGAGGTTCACATTATCCAAATTTATCACCCAATCCAGATTCTGGTGGCCATTATTACCAAGCCCCAGGATATTCATTCTTCTTCATTAATGAGTTTAATGTCTGTATCCAAGTTTTCCTCTCCACCCCAGTTTCATACTAGGAGATTTCAACTTCCCTACTGAAGTTTCCTCAGATACCCTGACCTCCTACTTCTTCAAACCATTCAATCAGCTTCCATGTTCTAAACCTCCATTCCAACTTGGCCAGACACGAGGATGGCCATACCCACAGTCTTTCTAATTCCATGCTCTTGAATTCCAAGATATCTTTATCTAATCATCATGTTATTATTCTACCTCTCCTCATACCTTAAAACTCCTAATTTTGTTCTTTTCCTTATTGTCATCTCCAATCTCATCCCTCAGATAAGTCCATCATCCCAACACACTCCTCCCTTCCTACTGGTGAACCATTTCTACTCTACACTATTGTCTAGTTTCAAATCCCTTGATCCTTTGACCTACTGATGACCACAGATTGCCAAACCCTGGTCCTGGATTACCCCATCTGCTTCCTTCATGGCTACTCATATGCTGGTGAACAGAGCTAGAGGAAGCCACAAACCATGCTGATCAAGTCCACTGAGAATTTGTATAGCAAGGAAATACTTCTATTCTTTCCTAATTTTCCATCTCCTTTACCTGCTATCAACCTTCTCTCTTTTTTTCAAGTCCTTTCTCTTACCCACTTAACTGAGCACCTTGTTTCATATGTTCCCCCAAAATGTAAAGCCCTTCAGCAAGGGCTTCCCTTCCCCCTAACCCTCTTCATTGCACATCTCTCTGATTTCCTCCCCAATTGTCTTCCACATCATTCTAGTCTCTGATAAAGATGCAGCCTTTCTGAACAAGGCCAACCTTTCCACATATACCTTTGATCCCATTCCCTTCCATCTTCCCTAGCAGATTGCCCCTACTATTCATCATCCCTTCTATCTCTTTAATCTTCAACTAATCCCTATCTAAGGTTCCTTCCCTGCTGCCTATGTCTTCTCCATTATTAAAAAAAAAACCTCAATAAATCTTATTATCTATAGCTCTTATCCTATATCTTTCCTCTCCTCCTCAGCTAAGCTCCTTGAAAAAGCCACCTGCCCTGTAAGCCTCTATTTCCTCTCGCTGGATTCTACACCCTCTTTAATATGGCTTCTGACCTTATCCAAATGATACTGCCCTCTCCAAAGTTACCAATGATCCACCCCCACTTTTAAATTAATTTAAATTTTTATTTTTTCAATTACACATAGAAACAATTTTTTACAATTGTTTTCTGACATTTTGCAATTCATATTCTCTCTCCCTCCCTCCTCTGCTCCCCTCCTGAGGTAAATGGTCTATTATAGGTTATACCAGTGCTTTCATGCAATACCAATGATCTCTTAATTGACACATCTAATGGCCTTTTCCTCCGTTTTCATCCTTCTTGACCTCTCTGCAGCATATGACATGGTTGAGCACTTTCTTTCCCTGCATGCATTTTTTTCCCCTCTGGTGATAATTCTGTCTTTGGTTTTTTCCTATTTGATGACTTCCCTTTTAGCTTCCGTAGCTAGACTTTTATCTATGTAGGTCACACTCTTTTGTCTCTATACAATCTCTTTTGGTGATCTCATCACCTCTCATTTCTGTAATATCCAGCCACAGTCTCCCTCTTAGCTCTGGTTCACCATTGCCATTTGCCTGATGGCTCTTTCCAATTGTACCCCAACTTGAACTCAACATGTCCAGAATAGAACTCATTATCTTTTCCCAAATCTACTCCTTTTGTGAATTTCCCCATTATTGTCGAGGTGACGACTATCTTAGTCTAAGGTCACATTTGAACTCAGAACCTCCTGTCTGTAGCCCTGACTCTATCCACCAAGCCATCTAGCTGCCCTAGCAATTGCCTTCTCATTGGTCTTCCTGCCTCATGCGTCTCATCCTCCGTACCCTGGAGAAGAGAGGGATACGGAAGCTGCCAGCCTCCCTTAACAAGATCTGCTGGGAAGCAGAAAGAATGGGAAGGAGAAAAGCAGGTCTGCCCACGCCAAACCCTACTAAGTAAATGCCAAAGGTTCTCTAGCACTGCTAGGAGAAAATACAGACTCCCGAGTCACTTAAAGCTCAGCACCTGGCCCAACCACAGTTCTTGTCCATTGCTCTTCTTCACACAAGCCAGATAGGCCTCCTAGCTGTTCCTTGTGCACAACACTTCCTCTCCGGTATCCATCTGTGTGCCTGGGAGGCTTTCTCTCTTTCCCTCAGGCTCTCATAATCCCTGGCTTCCTTCAAGGCTCAGCTCTAACGTCACCTTACTGGGGGCAGCTAGCTGGTTCAGTGGATAGATTGCTGGACCTGGAGATGGGAGATCCTGAGTTCAAATCTGCCTAACACTGCTCTGCCTTGGAAATGACACTTCATATCGATTCTAAGGCAGAAGGCAAGGAGTTTCAAAAATGTCACCTTAAAGAACGGCTGGAGTAGGAATGCAGATGAAAACATATGATTCATCACTTGTTTATTCGGATATATGTTTGGGGGTTTTGATTTTGTAAGATTATTCACTTATGAAAATGAATAATATGGAAATATGTTTTGTGTGATAACACATGTATAACCCAGATGGAATTGCTTGCAAGCTCTGGGAGTGGGGAGAGAAGGAGGGAGGGAGACAATTTGAATCATGTAACTTCAGAAAACTTATGTGTCAATTTGTTATTAGGATAAAAAATGATAAAAACAAAAAAGTCACCTTATTCGGGGGTCTTTCTCCGTCCGCTCAGTTTCTAATTCTTTCCCCCCTCTCGGCTTAACTTCCATTTGATCCCCACATAGCTTGTATCTACTATTTATGGACACGCAGAATCTCATATTAGAAGGTAAGATCCTTGAGGGTAGGGACTGGTTCTGCATTCTCTTTGCATCTTTAGCACTCAGCAGCGTGCCCAGCCCAGAGCAAACGCTTAACAAATGCCTGTTCATTAATTGCTTGATTACGGGTAGGGGTAGGGGAATCCCCATCCATCCTACACCACCATTTGTTTCTGGCTCACCGAGGGGGATCCCTGAGAGGCTGGGAGGGGAAATAAGGGATTCAAAAGTTACTGCTCACAGACTCAGTCATCCCTGAAGAACAACCAGAAATAAAGGCACTGGGCCAATAAACTGGGACTAGAAGTCAATGAGGAAATGGGATTCAATTTTCCCAAAAGTATGAATCATTTTTGTACTTGGCCCAGCTTAAAGTAAGGGCCACCTACCTTTGTCCTGGAAGGAATCCCCACTGCCACACAGGCACACTTCCCCCTGCCCCAGTGCTAAAGTGAGAGTTCCTGAGCAGTACTAGGTTTGATGCCACGAAGGCTAAGGGCTCAGAGCTGTATCTCTGGTGAGCCGAGGAGAAAGAGGATCCCCCACTCACCCAGGGGATCTTAGGGCCTGTGAACACAGTCCTGAATCCATTGTCCAAGTTCTACACTGCTCTCCCTACCTCTATATCGTAGGTAGCTATGCAAGTCTTCCTTTTATCATTCCCCTAAATTTCCATACTTTCCATCCTCCCTCCACTCTTTTGTGCTGAGAGAGCTCTTCAGAAATGAAACCTTCCAGGCTCTCCCCCAGGATCTGCTGTGGCCCATTCCTTTCACTCTAGAGACCCTTACCTTCCTTGAGTATGGTCTCCCGCTCAGTGCCATCGATCTTCTGACGGCCAATGAGGTAGCTGGTGGTATCAGCAAAGTAGATGAAGCCAGTCTCAGCATGGAAGTCCAGTGCCCGGGGATTCATGAGGTTTTCTATGGGGATCATGTGCTCATCGGGGACCTTGGCATTCATGTCCATACCTCGGATGATACCTGGCCGGCCCTTTCCATATACCAGGAACAGCTCATGCTCTGGTTCTGCAGAGGAGGGAAGAATAAGTATGAACAAACATGGCAGACACAGCTCCTTAGGTACCTTCCCTCTGGAGGGACTGCAGGCTGAGGCAGAGAGAAAAGGGGTTGTGGCTCCTGGAATGCACTGGGGAGGGTAGTGAGGGAAGAAAAGGGTTTGAGCTTATATGGGTCTCACCTAGGTACCCTGAACCAATATTTTGTTCCTCTCCTTCCCTTCTTCTACCCCCACCCCCCTGTGAAGTTTCTATCATCCTCAGAATGAGAGGCAGAGACAGAAAGAGGAAGAGAGAGAAAGGGAAAGAGAGAAGGAGGGAGGGGGAGAGAGAAAGAGAGAGAGAGGGAAGGAGGGGGAGAGAGAAAGAGAAAGAGAGAAGGAGGGAGGGGGAGAGAGAAAGAGAGAGAGAGAAGAGAGAGAGAGAGGGAAGGAGGGAGAGAGAGAAAGAGAAAGAGAGAGAG